>NC_138207.1:7067567-7482567 GCF_964194415.1 Vipera berus
GGAATTGTGCTTTGTTACTAGGTGCCCAGGGGAGGGGAATTCATTTTTTTGGCTTCGGTTATGTAAGTGCTGATATTATGCTACTCTAATAAAAGATCCTTTAAAGTAAACAATGCCTCGAAGTTCTTTTGAAGAGTTTCCTCTGTCGGAACCATGACATCAGGTGCAGATTCCTTGTAGAACTGTAGCACCTTAGTTTTAAAATGTTGGCATTTTTATTGACTACCTGTTACTAGTTATTTAGTGTTCTCTTCAACTTGTGAGGAAGAAAAAAAAAGCGAAGTAGTTGTTTCCAAGGCAGTGAATTTGAAAGCTGTCTTATAATTACATTTCAGAGGCTGCTGCGCTATTGGAGACCAGATGTTTACCACATTTTTCTTTAGCTTTAATGAAAGAGACTGGGGTGCCCAACCTTGGCAACTTGGAAACCTGTGGACTTCAACTCCCAGAATCCCCCAGCCAGCATGGCTAGCTGGGGAATTCTGGGTGTCGAAGCCCGCAGGTATTAAAGTTGCCAAGTTTGGACACCCCTTATATAGACTCAGGGATGCAGTGGCTCAGTGGGTTAGGATGCTGAGCTTGTCGATCAGAAGGTTGGCAGTTTGGCGGTTCGAATCCCGAGTGCTGCGTAGCAGAGTGAGCGCCTGTTACTCATCCCAGCTTCTGCCAACCTAGCAGTTCGAAAGCATGTAAAAATGCAAGTAGAAAAATAGGGACCACTACGGTGGGAAGGTAACAGCGTTCCGTGTGCCTTTGGCGTCTAGTCATGCCGGCCGCATGACCTCGGAGACATCCTCGGACAAGCGCTGGCTCTTCGGCTTTGAAACGGAGATGAGCACCGGCCCCTAGAGTCGGAAAGGACTAGCACGCATGTGCGGGGGAACCTTTACCTTTACTATATAGACTCAGGGGCTACATTCTTTGGCATGGAGAAACAAAATTCCAGAAATAAAAGATGATATGTACGCACACCATTAAAAGAAAAAAAATAATGCGATATTTGTAGTGTAATGTTATCTTGCCTATCCTTTTAAGTGTATCCTCGCATCTCAGTTACTTTGGGAGTCTCTTTCCTTCTGTTAGTTAATTCTGAGATTATTGGAGAGACGAAACGGCCCCCTTGTGCTTCTCATCCTTCGTTTCTACTTCTGCCTCATTTTAGAAAGCAGAAAAAGCTTTCTTACTTAGCAAAAAGGGAGAGTGAGGTCAGTTCCTGGCTACGTGATGCCAAGTGATCCTTCAGCATAAAGTATGTACTCATCTTAGATGCTGTTTGTCAGCTCCGCTCCGGGGGGGGGAGCTTCTGGGGCATTTTCCATGAATTCCATTCCCTTAAAATCTTTCTACCCCTCTCAGTTAATCTTCATAATGCTGCAGACATTGCTTAAAGCAGGAACTATAGAAATATCCAGCAGCCAAAAGTGAGGATGGCTTGAACCTTCTTCTTCTTTATAAGCCATAAGAAGAGAATAGATAAGTTATTTTTGTTATTATAGGTATGTCTGAATACAGGCGTTTCTATTTATTTTCTTATTTATCTATCTTTTAAATTAATGCATATCTCACCTTTATTGTATTTATAAATAACTCAAGCTTATGAACAGGCACAATACTCCTTCCGCTTCCTATATTCATTGAAACAATAATCCTGTAAAGAAAGGTAGGCTAAGAGAGAGTGATGGGCCCAAAGTCACCCAGCGGGCTTTCATGCCTAAGGCAGGACTAGAACTCACAGTGTCCCGATGATTGGCACAAAGACGCTCAACAGGCTTTCAGGCCTGAGGTGGGACTAGAACTCACAGTGTCCCGATGATTGGCACAAAGACTCTCAACAGGCTTTCAGGCCTGAGGCGGGACTAGAACTCACAGTGTCCCGATGATTGGCACAAAGACCCTCAACAGGCTTTCAGGCCTGAGGCGGGACTAGAACCCACAGTGTCCCGATGATTGGCACAAAGACCCTCAACAGGCTTTCAGGCCTGAGGCGGGACTAGAACCCACAGTGTCCCGATGATTGGCACAAAGACCCTCAACAGGCTTTCAGGCCTGAGGCGGGACTAGAACTCACAGTGTCCCGATGATTGGCACAAAGACCCTCAACAGGCTTTCAGGCCTGAGGCGGGACTAGAACTCACAGTGTCCCGATGATTGGCACAAAGACCCTCAACAGGCTTTCAGGCCTGAGGCGGGACTAGAACTCACAGTGTCCCGATGATTGGCACAAAGACCCTCAACAGGCTTTCAGGCCTGAGGCGGGACTAGAACCCACAGTGTTCCGATGATTGGCACAAAGACCCTCAACAGGCTTTCAGGCCTGAGGCGGGACTAGAACCCACAGTGTCCCGATGATTGGCACAAAGACCCTCAACAGGCTTTCAGGCCTGAGGCGGGACTAGAACTCACAGTGTCCCGATGATTGGCACAAAGACTCTCAACAGGCTTTCAGGCCTAAGGCGGGACTAGAACTCACAGTGTCCCGATGATTGGCACAAAGACTCTCAACAGGCTTTCAGGCCTGAGGCGGGACTAGAACTCACAGTGTCCCGATGATTGGCACAAAGACTCTCAACAGGCATTCAGGCCTGAGGCGGGACTAGAACTCACAGTGTCCCGATGATTGGCACAAAGACTCTCAACAGACATTCAGGCCTAAGGCGGGACTAGAACCCACAGTGTCCCGATGATTGGCACAAAGACTCTAAACAGGCTTATAGTTATAGGTGCTTCCTCATTGGAGGTTTTTAAGAAAAGACTGGACAACCACTTGTCTGAAATGGTACAGGGTTTCCTGATTGAACAATGGGGTTGGACTAGAAGACCTCTGATGTCCTTCTAGCACTATTCTGGATTGAAAAATTAACCAGGATAGTCCTGGACTTACAAAAACACTTGAGCCCAAAATTTCCATTGCTAAGCAAGACAGTTGTTAAGGGAGTTTTGCCCCATCTTATGACCTTTCTTGCACCGGATGTTAAGTGAATCACTGCAGTTGTTAAGTTAGTAGCAGGATTGTTAAGTCAACCTGGCTTCCCCATTGACTTTGCTGGTCAGAAAGTCATAAACGATGATCACATGACTCCAGGACATTGCAACTGTCACAAATGTGAGTTAATTTTCTGAGGTTTGATCATGTCGCCGTGAGCATGCAGCCACAGCTGTTAAGTGAGAAAAATGGTCATGAGTCATTTTTTCCAGTGTCATCACAACTTTGACCAGTCACTAAATGAATGATGCAAGTCATGTGATGATGTATCATCACATCTTGCACAAAAAGAAACACAATTGGACTTCCGGATGGCAAGGCGACGCCGGAGGCAGCCATTTCTTGGCTGTCAGCCTCGCGGCTCCGTAGAGCCGCCGAAAACAGCGTCGATCAGCTGTTCAGCGGCTCGGAAGCCCTCACCTCGGGAGAAGAGGAGGGGGTGAGCGTCCAGGTAGGGGTAGAACTCTCCGGGGCCGCCAGAACTTAGAGTTTTGGTGGCGGAAGGATTGAGCCCCCCCGAAGCCTGGGCATGCTCCGGACTGCGAGGCGTCTCTGCTCCGGGTTTTTTGGAGCAGAAAAGGGCGTTCGCAACCATCCCTGCTAGCAAGGAAGAGCTTTTGAGAACGAGGACGCAGGCAGAGCGATGCAGGAGATTTTGGTGAAGATGATGTTTTGATCTTGATTTGATTTTGAGTTTGCTGCAAGAGACTATGGAAAAGCAAATGCAACAATTTGTTGAGATAATGGAGAAAAAGTTGGAGGAGAAGTTTACAGAGAAATTAGCAGAAATGAGAGCAGACATCACATCTGTAATGTTAAATATGGCTAAAAGCATTGAGATTTTGGATGAAAGAGTGGAAGATCTTGTTCAAAATGATATTAGAATGGAAGCCAAAATGACAGAAACTGAAAATGTGATAGAGAAAATGGATTATGATTTGATTTCAACACAGTATTCTCAGATGGAGTTTGCTTTGAGAATCAGAGGCCTAAAAGAAAATCCTAAGGAAAATTTGACGAAAATGGTTTCTGAGGTTTTGGAAGGGGTGTTGGAGCGACCAGCAGATGAAATAATGGAAGATATAGATAAAATCTTCTGTGTTAATTCGTGGATTGCAAGACAAAGGAAATTACCCAGAGATGTGGTGGTTTATTTTACAAAGAGAAAGATTAGAAATGAAGTTATCCAGGCCTCCTATAATATTGATTTTGTAATGGATGAGCAAAAAGTTTTGATTTTAAAAGAGATTCCTGCAAGAATTCTAAGAAAAAGGAAGGAATTTGCTTTTTTGACACAAGAATTGAGACGACGTGATATTAAGTTTAGATGGCAAATACCAGAGGGTATGGTGGTGACTTATGAAGGTACGAGGCATTGTTTTACCACGGTGATTCAGGCACGTGACTTTTACAGTAATGTTTTAAAAGCAGTCCCCATACCGTCTTTGGAGTCTACAAAGAAAAAAAGTGACAGAGAGCCTCAACGTTCCAGAGAGAATCCACAAAATGTTGAAGGGTTAACGCAGACAGATGTGAAAGCTACAGGAGTGGGTCAAATTTCATCACCACGGGAGAAGGCCAGAAATTGGAAGAGGTGTGCTGCTTCTGGAAGAAAAACCTGAGGATTTAGTTGCATAATTGCAAGAGATAATAATGTAATAAGGATGCTAGAAGGATTAAGTATTTGGGGATTCATTTTTCACCCTTATAAAATAATTATATAATATTTTGTGTTGCTTTAGTTTTAAGATGATTATGAAAATTTAATTGGGAAGATTTGTAGTAGTGTTTATTGATATTCTGTAGGTTATGCTTTGTTATTTGGATGGAAAGTTTTAAGCCTGGAAGGTAATGTATGGTATTTTAAGTAGTATAATACATTAGGAGAAGGAAAGGTTGTATAAACTTGGTTTTAGTATGTTAAAGTTTAGTTGGATAGAAGAATAGTTTTATAAAACTGATATAAATTGTTTTATGTGTGATTGAAATTAATTTGTAATACTCTTATGGGCAATATTGGAGTAGGTAATAGAATATAAGAATATAAGAATGATGTGATTATATAAAAAAAATTTAAGTTTGGAAGTAATCTATGGTATTTTAATTTGTATAATATATCAGGATAATATGAATTTAAAGTTTAGTTGGGAAGAAGAACAGCTTTAGACAATTGATATAAATTGTTTTATTTGGGATTGTTTTTATTGGGTAGATTGAAAAGTATTATTTTGTTTTTGAATAATTATTGATATGATGTATATATATATGATTGGAGTTTATCTATATGAGTTAAAGTTCGATAGTCTATATAGTTCAGGATTGTTTGCGTAAGCTAGATTATGATTGTTTGTATTTTTATACCCTGTATTCTGCTCTGGGAAGTGGGGGGGGAGGGGAAAGGGAGGGTGGGGTTGGGGAGGGCTGGGGAGGGTTGGGGAGGGTGGGAGGGAAGGGGGATGGGGGGGTTTCTTTTTCTTTTTTTTGTTGTTTGTTAAAGATAAAATGTATTCTAAAACTTTTTAATAAAAAAAAAGAAACACAATTATATCCATTAATTGATTGCTTTCCCTCCTTTTCACCCTGCAGATGGATCCATCAGACATTCTCCTCACTTCCTTCCCTTGGAAAATGTTTCCCAGTTTTACTTATAGGTCAGGCAATCCCATTTTTTCTATCTTCTGAAAAACTAGCTATCCTCTTTTTTAAATAATTCTTTCATTTCCAAAAGTAGACATATGTATATCATAATGCTTAAATGGATGAGGTAAAAGAATTGGCATGGCTGCCTACTGGACTTGGTTAGGTTTTATGTGACTTTCTACATTGGGGGGGGAAACCCACTCTGATTCATTTCATTCATTGAATTTTAACCCACCTTTATAAGTATCTCAAGGTGGCAAACATAAATAATATTTCTTCTTCCTCCTATTTTCCCCAGAACAACAACCCTGTAAGGTGGGTTGGGCTGAGAGAAAGGGACCGGCCTAAAGCCATCCAGTTTTCATGCCTAAGGCCGGGCTAGAACTCACAGTCTCCTGATGATTGGCCCAAAGTCAACCAGCAAGCTTTCATGCCTAAGGTGGAACTAGAACTCACAGTCTCCTGATGATTGGCCCAAAGTCAACCAGCAAGCTTTCATGCCTAAGGTGGAACTAGAACTCACAGTCTCCTGATGATTGGCAGGGGGTTGGACTAGAAGACCTCCAAGGTCCCTTCCAACTCTGTTATTTGGTTAATCAAGAAGGTCACAATTCATGTCCTGCATTGTTATCGTTGCAGCCACCCTGGTTATCATATTCCATGCAAATTTGTAGCCGGCTTGTTAAGCAATCATTTCAGATAGTTGGAGCATCACCAGGAATAGAATAGAATAGAATAGAATAGAATAGAATAGAATAGAATAGAATAGAATAGAATAGAATAGAATAGAATAGAATAGAATAGAATAGAATAGAATAGAATAGAATAGAATAGAATAGAATAGAATAGAATAGAATAGAATATCAGTGCTTTTTTTGTAAAAGAAAAAGGTGCCGGAACTCACACATGTCATACAACCTGCCTTGCCTACCCTACAAGGTTCCATCCAAAAAAGGTGCCGGAACTCCGTTCTGAGCGTTCTATGAGAAAAAAAGCCCTGAATAGAATAGAAGCTGGAAGGGAACTTGGAGGTCTTCTAGTCCAGCCCCCTGCTTAAGCAGGAGGACCTATACCATCTCAGACAGGTGAATGTCTAGTCTCTTCTTAAAAAATCTCCAGTGATGGAGTGCCCACGATTTCTGGTGGCAAGCTGTTCCACTGGTTAATTGTCTTCACTGTCAGGAAGTTTCTCCTTAATTCCAGGTTGTTTCTCTCTTTGATCAGTTTCCAGCCATTGTTTCTTGTTCTGCTTTCTGGTGCTTTGGAGAACAATTTGAACCCCCACCCCCCACCCCTCTTCTTTGGATTGACAAAAATCTGAAAAACAATCCTCAGCGAAAGAGGATGGAATGCAGGTTCCACTGTTCTTTAGCAACTGACTTATAGGGTTGCAAAAAAAAAAAAAGTAGCTTTGGCTCACAAGCAAGGAACCAACAGCACAACGGCTATTGTGTTGTTTTACCAAATATGTTATGAGATAACCCAGAACCTCTGCCTTTTTTTTTCTTTTTCTTTTTCTTCTCCTCGTCCAACGAAGCAGTGATTCCCCAGGAGTGGGCCCTGGCAGATATCCAGAAGGGACAACCCACGTTCCAGGAAGCAGCACAGACTGTCCACGGCATCAAAGCCCTCAAGAGCTTTTTGTTACCAAATGTTTGAGGCAGGAAATGTCACTGCGGGCCCTCTGAGAGCCATTCCAACGGCTGAGCCAGGGATGAAGGGAATGCCGTTATAGGAGTCATTAGGGAAGCACCCCAGGGGAGCGTTGAGATCCCGGTCGGTCCTTGGGGCAAATCAGTTCCTTAAGGCAGAAGAATCTAATAAGAATCCTGCAGAGATTCTCACATTGGAAAGGTCGATAAAAAAACAGAACAAAACAGATTTCTCTCCTCAAGAATAGTAAGGATAAGAATTATATCACCGACTTTTATTCAGTTTGGACATCCTGGTTCCATAGAACCAGTGGTGAATTATTTTATTGTTATTTGTTTATTTGTGTATTTATTTATATCCCAGCCGGCTTTCATCCCTATGGCGAGACTAGAACTCACAGTCTCCTGGTGATTGGCCCAAAGTCACCCAGCCGGCTTTCATGCCTAAGGCGGGACTAGAACTCACAGTTTCCTGGTGATTGGCCCAAAGTCACCCAGCCAGCTTTCATGCCTAAGGCGGGACTAGAACTCACAGTCTCCTGGTGATTGGCCCAAAGTCACCCAGCCGGCTTTCATGCCTAAGGCGGGACTAGAACTCACAGTTTCCTGGTGATTGGCCCAAAGTCACCCAGCTAGCTTTCATGCCTAAGGCAGAACTAGAACTCACAGTCTCCTGGTTTCTAGCCGGGTGCCTTAACCACCATACTAAACTGGGTCTAGCATCTAACAGACCAAATGGCATCTACTTGCGTAGTTAATCTAGGGCCTAAGCAAAATTATTTATTAATGGTGGACTGAATAAATCACAATTGCCTGCCTATGTATGCCACATCACGGTTCACAAATTACAGTCCCTGGGTCCACAGAACCCAGGAAATTACGAACAACTAAGCCTCACCTCTGGGAAGTTACAACAATAGTAAAATGACAGCACACTTTCGGTAACATCACAATGCAAACACCATTATCACATATTGTGTCTGGATTTGCACAATTGTATCCTCCTGCATGCATTCTCATTTTTTTTGTCCCCCTGTGTCCCTGGCAGTCACACAGGCAACAAGCCATACTTTAGGTCAGCATAACAAGTGCATTCACACAACACAGGTACCCTGTTTATTGATTCCCAAGCCAAAAGGTAGCTTCCAAGTACTCTGGAAGTTGAATCTTAAGTGGGAAAGTGCCAGGAGGAGCAATCTGGGATAGATCAAGCCTTGGGTGGAAGTTACAAAGGTGGTTGTTGTTAGTTGCGAAGTCATCGCAACCCCATGGACAATGTTCCTGCAGGCCTTCCTGTCCTCTACCATGTTCTGGAGTCCATTTAGGCTCACGCCTACTGCTTCAGTGATTCCGTCCAGCCACCTCGTTCTCTGTCGTTCCTTTCTTCTCTTGCCCTCAACCTTTCCCGGCATTAGGCTCTTCTCCAGTGAGTCCTTTCTTCTCACTAGGTGGCCAAAGTATTTGACTTTCAACTTCAGGATCTGGCCTTCCAAAGAGCAGTCAGGGTTGATCTCCTCTAGGACTGACCGGTTTGATCGCCTTGCAGTTCAAGGGACTCGCAAGGTAGATGGGAAGAGTAGTACTTCAGAGGATCACACAAAAACAAAGTCTGTGCACAAGGGATACCCCATCTCAGTATTTTGGGAACTTACCCCGGCCTCCAGCTAAGCTTTGAGTTGGATAGTTGCACAGGTAGCCCAGGATTTATTAAAGGAATTGGGATTGCACGAGAGAAGGCTAAGGAAGAAAATGATAGCGATCCATAAAATATCTAAAAAGCTCTCCTAGGCAGGTGACAGGTGACAGATTGTGTCTCTGTTGAAATTGAGGCTGACACCGAGGCAGACGGAAAAGAACGAAGGTTCAGCTGAAATATTAGAAGGGATCTCCTGATGGTAAACTGCTAAGGAGTGCAAATGTTGGGAAATTCCTTGGGATGGAACTGATAGACGTCTTCAAACTGGTGTTTGGCCTTTTGGAGATATTGTAGCTTCCTGGCTTCCGGTAGTGCTTTAGACTGGATGACCACTGGGGTAGCATTTGACAAAAGGAATAGAGACAGGAATATCAATAGTGACGTCTAACGCCCCGCTCTGTGCTCGCCTGCATGGAAATTAGCTTCTTACTCCTTGCTACTGTGGTTGCAAACTTGCTGGCTGATTTCTTTCTTTTCAGCCTCCCCGTGTGATGTGCCTTAAATTGCTCCCAACGCGCTCCATCTGGTTACCAAATTAGCTTGTTTTCCTGGATTTTCCCAATGCACTAAAAAAAACCCCGTTCTAACCAAACCGGTTAAAACTAAGACATCCTCTGAGTCGGAAGAAAGCAAGGCAATAAAAACAACGGGCCAGGATAAAACTAATGGTTCTCAGCTACTGTATCTTGGGCGCGTAGTGATGAATTGCCTGGTTGCGTTGGTTGTGTGAAGCCAGCCAACGAATTTCCAGCAACGTAGTTTGTGGGTGCCTGCAGTTATTTGCATCTGGTTACGTTCGGCAAACGAATCCTTCAGTTGAATGATTTTGTCCCTTCAGATTTGAGATATTTTGAGGCGGAAAGAAGCCGCGTAACGTGTACATTCTACCCTGCCCCATTCATTTTTGTCATCCTACGGGCTCCCTGGGTGGGGGATGGGCAATGAGCTTCTTTCTCTGCGTTGCAACCCGCTCCTCTGCTCGTTTTAAGAGAAACATAATTAACATCTGCATCACCTTGACGCAGAGAGAACAGTGTGTAAGGATGATAAGAGATCCTACTCCTGCAAGCTGACAGCGATCAAAAATATGGAGCTCATTTCCTATGCCACTAAAAGATTTAGTTGTCAAACAGCAATGCCTAGAAGAAATAACCCAAGTCTTTTGCCCCTACGGTCAATTCAGCTATGTAAGATACTAGAACATGATACATGAATAGTTCTGGCTAACCTCTGTTCTTCATTTTCCTTCTACAGAATAACAGAACAGAATAATAGAGTTGGAAGGGATCTTGGAGATCTTCTAGTCCAACCCCCTGCTCAGGCAGGAGACCCTATACCATTTTAGACAAATGTTTGTCTGCTCTCTTCTAAAAAACCTGCAGTGTTGGAACACCCACAAGTTCTGGAGGCAAGCTGTTCCACTGGTTAATTGTTCTAACTATCAGGAATTTCCTCCTTAATTCTAGTTTGCTTGTCTCCTTGACTGCTTCTTGTCTTGCCTTCTGGTGCTTTTGAGAATAGCTTGACTCCCTCTTCTTTGTGGCAGCCCCTCAAATCTTGGAACGCTGTCCATACACAATTCCTGCAACTGCTCTTCATATGACTCTCCGAATCCTTCCAATCCTCTAATCATCTTTGTTGCTCTTCTCTTCCATATTCCTTTCTCAACTGCTGGCAGTCTGGAGAATGGAATCAGAACACAACTGGAGGGCACCCGATTGGGGAAAGTTGTGACGTATTAGCTGCGATTGCACAATTAGTTCCTGAATGAACCCACATTTTGGATCTCCATAATGCAAGGAATAATCCACATTAGAAGAGAATATTTGTAGCTCAGGGTTCAACTGCAAGGTCCTGGTGCTCTTTGAACTTGGCCGACTATGTACTGTAACATCATCAGTGCACTGATGCTGCTGTCTAGTTGGGTAATGAAATGTCTGCAAGAAAACTGCAAAGCGCAAAAAGCACCCAGGACCCCACAGAAACATCCGCAGGTCCAAAGGACTAGGTTCCAGCAATCTGCTATGCCACCAGCAGTGTTGGCATGCCCACAACTTCTGGAGGCAAGCTATTCCACTGGTTAATTGTTGTAACTATAAGGAAATTTGTCCTTAGTGCTAGGTTGCTTCTCTCCTTGATTGCTTCTTAATCAACTAAGATGATTAAAGGCCTGGAGACTAAAACGTATGAAGAACGGTTGCAGGATTTGGGAATGGCCAGTCTAGTGAAAAGAAGGACTAGGGGGTGGGGGGACATGATAGCAGCATTCCAGTATTTATATATTATATTTATATTTATTAAATTTTTATACCGCCCTTCTCCCGAAGGACTCAGGGCGGTGTACAGGGCAATAAATATCAAAATACAAAATACAAAAGTTAAAAAACATTAAATAATTATGCCCGATATAATACAATAGTTAAAAGCCATGTTAAAACCCAAACCCCAAACCCATCAAACCAGGCCGGCTTGTTCAAATAAATAGGTTTTTAGATCCCGTCGGAAGGAGCAAAGGTCGGGGGCCATCCAGAGCTCAACCGGTAAGCGGTTCCACAGGTCTGGCGCACCCACAGAGAACGCCCTCCCCCTGGGGGCCACCAATCGGCATTCTTTGATCGGAGGCACCCTGAAAAGGCCCTCTCTGTGGGAGCGCACTGGACGGAGGGAGGTTGACGCCGGCCGCAGGTGTTGCCGTAGGTAATCCGGACCCATTCCATGTAGGGCTTTGTAAGTCATTACCAACACCTTGAATCTCACCCGGAGGACAACCGGCAGCCAATGCAGCTCGCGGAGCAAAGGTGTAACATGGGAGTATCGGGAGACTCCCAACACAACTCGCGCGGCTGCATTCTGCACCAGTTGGAGCCTCCGAGTGGTCTTCAAGGGCAGCCCCATGTAGAGAGCATTACAGTAGTCCAGACGAGAGGTCACGAGCGCATGAGTGACTGTACGCAAGGCATCCCGGTCCAGATAGGGCCACAACTGGCGCACCAGGCGAACCTGGGCAAAGACTAACCAAGATACAAAGAACGTGTTGCGCCAATCGGAACTTCACTTGACTTGCTAAGCTTGTTGCATGAAGGCAAGTCAAGAAGACCACCCAATCGAACCAGCTTCCAATGCCGGTGAATCTCCCCCGAACGGTGCCTCTCAGATGTGCTGATTTACCAAGATTTATTCATTCCCAGGCACCGAAGGTTGCTGGCTGGGATGGATTTCCAAATTGGGAAAGGCAGACCTAAGCCACAGTGATAACATTGGAAATGACAGCGGACCAAACAAGGAGACAAGGAAAAGGAAAAGATGAGCGAAGGAAAAGATGAGCGAAGACAAGAGAAAGTGAGGGCCGGGATGAGCAATGACTTTTCTCCCATCCAATTTTCAGGTTCCTTGCTTGCTTTGTCATCCCCTGTTTGCTTGTCTCCTGATGAGCTGGGCCTGATTCTGTGATCTCAGTTCAGTGCAATGTGGGGGATGAAGGAGAGGGTGATCCGTGATGGCTTATTTATGCCTCTGCACCTGAGCAGTCTCTTCCTGTCTGCCCTGGTTGCTTTGATTGATCTTTTCTTCCCTTGGAGCTCCTGTCCTCTTACTGATCCGTGTCTCATTTCCGGCTGCCAGCTTTGCAGCATCTGGGACGTTCCCATGCAGTGGGCTAACCTTCTCTTAAACCTTTTTTCCCCCTCCAATTTCTCTCTTGGATTATCTAATCTGGGAAGTCCCTTCCAGCTCTGTACTGTATGTATGTATGTAATCTCCATTCTACCAGTCTATTATTTGGCCATTTACCTTGTATCGACTCTATGGTGGCTGCCAGACAACACACATAATCTGCTTACTAAATGAACCATACTGTCAGAATCCATTTATATCACATTCATAAATGTATGTTTAAAACATTATCCCCCCTCCATGGATTCTGCCATCTCTTGAGGAAGGAGGAGCATATGTGGATTCAGCCTGCCTTAGGTTATTTCAAAGATCAAGGGAAACCTTTTGAACTGGGGGAACAAAATGGAGGGTTAGGGCATCTGGCCTGTGTCTCCACTTGAATCTGTAGAGGAAGAAGGCAATAACCATAAAGATTCGAAGTTCCCTTTTTCCCATGAAAGGGATGACACGAAGTAAAATGATGGGGGGCTGACCAAATGGGGTTGAGGGAAGGGGGGTTGAACCGGGAACCCTTTATAAAGTTTCAATTTGTAAAACAATACTAAGTCCTGTCTTGTATTTCCACAACCAAGCATGTCCTAGTAAAAATTCCTTTTCGACTAGAACTGACTCCAAGAGTTTTTGTTTTCCTAAGACGTGGATTGGGGTGGGTCCTGACACATACTTCTGGGTTCACCAATACATTCGTCCTCCGGCTAGCAAGATAGGTGGCATATAAATTTAATAAATAAATAAATAAATAAAAACAAGTAGCTAAAGCTTGCACCAAAAGCTAAGCGCCCAAGATATCATTGCCTCAGTGATTGTTTATGTTAGACAATTGGGAGTAAAACAAAAACATTCCTTTAAATTTCAAGCAACCCTTTGCTTAGTACTGTTTTCCAGAACCTGTCAACCCCAATTAAATTGGATAGTCCATCATTGTAGGCACGGAATATTGATGCAACCAACCACTGTTTGGGCAGCAATCCATTGGACCATTTTAAGTAAGACAATTTCAACTTCTCTTTTGCCTCTTTAAAATGACAATGCACTGTCACATGAGAGTCTAACATAAACAAGAAGTAAGAAGCACACGTTATTTCTCTAGAATTCCAATTAAGGAGAAAAATAATAAAAAAAGCCCTTGTGCCTTTCTAGCAGAACCAATGATCAAGTCAAGTCCCCAGTTGTAAGGATTAGAGACCCAGGAAAGTGAGGAATAATGAGAAAATCGTATTAAAGATTTTTTTTCCCCATGCACCTTAGCAAAGACTCCCAGATAGTCACAAAGCCACGAGACTTTGTACCAAACCCACATTTCCTAAGATGCTTACTTCACATACCCTACTGTGGCTAGTTCTAACCTGGGGTCATGCAGATCCATTAGATTACAAACCACTTGTCGCCAGATCCCAAGACTATATTAGCCATGTGGGTGGGAGAAGGAATGATTGCCACCCAGAAAGCAACTGGATGGGAGAAGGCTGCAATTCTGTAATTATGCATAAAGTGCATGTGAACAAAACAATTCCCTACTGGATGCATTCTCACAACTGTGCATAAACAAGGATGCTGACTGAAGCATTTTCTAGGTTCACCCAATACTTGGCTGCACATTAAAAAAAAACGGGCTTAATCCACCCAACATGTGAAAGGCACAATGAGCAAGGTTAAAGCATACTAAGCTTCACATCCTGTGTGAATGTCACAGCTACGTTTGAACTGCCCTAATGTGTGTCAACATATTGTTTTAATTCTTCCCGGTTTTCTCGGTGCCTCCGTTCTCTTTCCATTGTCTCCTATGCCAAATTTTAGACTGCAAGCTCCTTAGAGCAATGCCCTATTTTTTTGCACCCCCCCCAAAAAAAAAAGGTCCGGCGTGCAAAACCACCCCAAGCCCCAAGCCCCAAAGCAGAATTGCACTTCGTACAAAGTGGCAAAGCAATTGGCTCCTGGGAAAGTCCCTGGAGCGCCTCACTTGGTGAGATTCTACCGGTAAGGTCTTATAGGTGTCTTGCATAACCTCTTTGAGGCTTGCCTAGTTTGGCGTTTCTGCTCCCTGCAACGGGATGTTGATGTCGCAGAGACACAGGAGCGGATGTTGCTGGAGCTTTTTCTCAATGAGTGCTAGGAAGGGAGAGGGAGGGGGGGAGGGCTTGGCTGCTCCTTTCCCCCTCCGCCTCCCCCTCCTCACCCTGGCATCCTCCCCGCTTTCAAGTCATCATCTTCCCAACCCGGCGGAAGTAACTTCGCAGCTTTGCCGAGAGGGTACCTTTGGCGCAAACGGGCGGAATTAATATTCAGCACCATGGCCAGCTCCGGAACGTGTTGTTGCCCCGCCGGCCGGCGAGGCTGCATCAGAGAAATTTTGCTCCGCTTCAGCCAGGACTGCAGCGCCGACTTTTCACTGTAGCATCTTCCCTTGTTGTCAGCTGGGCCCGGACCCAGAAAGCAAGGGGTGGGGTGGGGGGGAATGCTAGTGTGTCAGGGGATTGAGGAAGGGGGCGAGGGTGGTCAAGGGGGCGAGCCGTAGACGAAGAAGAAGACGACGGATGCCCGTGGGAAAGTCGAACAAGGCAGTTCGACTAGCAAAAGGGAACGGCAGGCTTGACACAACAGCCCCCCCCCCGCGCCGCGAGTACATTAAAAAAAAGGGGGGACTCAGACCAAACGGCGATTTATATTCTGCTTTGTACAAATCCCACCTTGAGAGTTCAGATTAAGCAGTAAAAGCACTGGCAGGGGAATTGAGATGAAGGCGGGGGACGGGTGGGGGGATGGGGGTGGAGAACTGGAAGCTGCACCCCAAGAAAAGGCCGACAGCGCAGGAGCTGGAGTTCAGCCTGGAAAGATGGAGGAGGCAGAAGAAGAGGACCGCAGGAGAGGAGGGGCAGATAAGACGGTCATCTTTAAGCACCTGTGTTTAAAACATCTCCTGGAAAGTGTTTAATGAACGTCACACGGAAGGAGGAGAGCAAGTTCTATTCTTGATTATTCCGAAAGGTGAGATATGGGATCAAGGGGAAATTGAGAAACATTCAGCCCAGAAGAACAGTTTGGTGATGGAATTAAGAACCTTGGATAGTAATCACCCTTCCCTTCCCTTCCCTGGATAGGTTGAAGGAGAGTCTGCATAGATATTAGCCAGGCTGCTTTGAAATGTATTCCTGCACTGAGCAAGGGGTATTTCACAAGTCCTCCCAACTCTGTTGCTGTAGTCACACATGCTTAATAAGGTCCGGTCAAGACCTAGCAGATTCAATTGAATAACATGCTAAGCTTGATTAATATCAAACTTGATTAGGTGTTTTTCTTTTTTGTGCTGCACAATGCAGAACAAACCCACTCTAATCAGTTAGTCATGATTTGGTATATTATTTGGATTCCCCAGTGGGTAACTTCACTAACCGAGTTAAGCCTGTTTGCTTAAACAAGAATTCACATAATTGGATCAATTGAAGACATGGTGACCGTGGGCACATAACACAACAAGTCAGGTTAATGTGATCTGTGTCAGCTCTCTGAGAATTAGAAAACTGAGCAGATCCCACCCACTTTTTTCATTTATGATTCAGGGCCCATTAAGTGTGTTTGCATTTTATGTTAGCGCTCTGAGTTGGTAGGGTTTCCTCAGATTAGTAGCAAGAGGGGTTTAATTTTTCATCCCTTACTTGTTAGTTTTTAAAGCTTCCAGGAGTCTTGAAGGGTTTGGTAACATAATGGTTCCATAATAAAATAAAACCAGCTGGTCATTTGCATTCTTTTGGCCCCAACGACCCTCTAAAAGAATGCAAATGGCCAGCTGTCTGCAAGGAATATAAATCCTTCCATTCCCCACCATCCAGTCAGAGCTGAAGAAGCTTCTTGGATGAGAAGCGAAATGTCTTCAAAGAAAAACAAGAAAGTCCAGTTGCCTCCTGGAAAAGCACCTTTGGGACACCTGTGGATCAAGGTGCCACACGACTATTTGAGACAGGAGAATGAGAAAGGTGCCAAGCAGTCATGAAGGCTGTCTTCTTTTTGCAGTAGTGATGAAAAAAACCCATTCCCTTCTAGCACAGATGATGTTATCTAGTTGGGTAATGAAATGTCTGCAAGCAAACCACCAAGCTCTGAGAGCACCAAGGACCCCACAGTTCAATTCTGAGCTGCATATATTCTCTTCTATCAGAAGAATTCATGTGTAACGCAATTATTTAGACAGTCTAGATCAGCAACAGGGCTAAAAGGGCTAAGGACAGGCTTGGGGAAGGAGATATGCCCAATGTGAAGGTAACCCATTTTGCTGAAATGGAACCCCAGTTTTGGGTGAAGGGGCTGTACGAGCTCATTCACAGAAAGCATTCATCCAAACAGAGGAAGAAGCAGAATATAAGAGTGCAGAGAAGAGCAACCAAGATGACTAGGAGACTGGAAGATCAAACATATGAAGAGCAGTTGCAGGAATTGGGCTTGTCTAGTTTAATGAAAAGGGACACGGTGGCTCAGTGCGTTAGGACGCTGAGCTTGTCGATCAGAAGGTCGGCAGTTTGGCGGGTCAAATCCCGAGTGCCACGTAGCAGAGTGAGTGCCTATTACTCGTCCCAGCTTCTGCCAACCTAGCAGTTCGAAAGCACATAAAAACGCAAGTAGAAAAATAGGGACCACTACAGTGGGAAGGTAACAGCGTTCCGTGCGCCTTTGGTGTCTAGTCATGCCGGCCACATGACCACGGAGACGTCCTCGGACAAGCGCTGGCTCTTCGGCTTTGAAATGGAGATGAGCACCGGCCCCTAGAGTTGGAAATGACTAGCATGCATGTGCGGGGGAACCTTTACCTTTAGTTTAGTGAAAAGAAGGACTAGGGGTGACACGATGGCAGTGTTCCAATGTTTAAGATGCTGCCACAAAGAAGAGGGGGGGGGGGTCAACCTATTCCCCAAAGCACCTGAAGGCAGGACAAGAAGTAATGGATGGAAACTAATCAAGGAGAGAAGCAAACTGGAACTAAGGAGTAATTTTCTGTCCAGTGAGAACAATTAATCAGTGGGACAGCTTGTCTCCAGAAGTTGTGAATGCTCCAACACTGGAGGTTTTTAAGAAGAGACTGGGCAACCGCTTGTTTGAAATGGCGTAGGGTCTTCTGCTTGAGCAGAGGGTTGGACTAAAAGACCCTCAAGGTCCTTTCCAACTCTATTATTCTGATATTATTCAGTTAAGGTCCTCCCCGCTTCCCCCCCCCAGTACTTCCAGAAATCACACAACCAAGTTACAAAACCAAGTGTTTCCTCTCGCAACTTGTATTCGCCACCCATCCAACCTCTTTCAATTGGAAGGGCCCATCCACCCACCTCAGCACATTGCCGACAGGGTGTTACAGGCCATTCCCTAGGAAGAAGCTTCCAGGTGTGTCGGGGCTGGAGGAGGAGGATGGGCATTGGAATCCCAGCATGTCCGGAGAGGACTAGTCTTTGGAAGGGTGAGGAAAAGCTTGCAAGTGGCGTGCATACTGAACAGGATGGCGCATCTCTTTTTAATGGGTTGGTTGGAAGGATCTGCTCACAAGACCCAGGATGGAAAAGAGAGCAGGCACGGCAGTGAATGGGTCTCTCTGTTTTTTTCCCCCTCTCCTCTTTAGGAGCCTCCTTTATGCCAAGATCTGCATCTGTGGCAGTTGGCACAGTCAAGCTTGTCAGAGCCCTCCTCTAAAAGCTCAGAGTCTATCCATTGAAAAGCCGGGCCAGCTTTTTATTCATAAAATTTTTTTTTTGAATGAGAGTGCAGCTCTGAGCCTCCCTCCTCCACTTGACATTCTGGAATGAGACTTGATGTTGCCGCTGCTGCAGCTGGAGGCTGAAGGGAAGAGACAGAAAGCGGAGGGGGGGGGAAGGGACAGACGAAGAACCATTCCACAAAAACTGGACAACGCATTGGTCTCCGGCAAGGATTGAAGCGGTCCATGGGATGATTTACGGATAGGCAGCATTTATGCAGACATTCCTTTGCCTGAGTGAGATGAATGCAATGGTTATAAGTAATGGAGTCGGAAGGGATCTTGGAGGTCTTACAGAATGTAGCCCAACCTCCTGCTCAAGCAGGAAACTCTATACCGTTTCAGACAAATGGTGGTCCAATGTCTTCTTAAAAGACTCCAGTGATGGAGTACCTAGAACAGGGGTCTTCAAACGCAGCCCTTTTATGACTTGTGGACTTCAACTCCCAGAATTCCTCAGCCAGCATGCCTGGCTAAAGAATTCTGGGAGTTGGTCCACAAGTCATAAAAGAGCCCCGTTTGAAGACCCCGACCTAGAACATCCGAAGGCAAGTTGATTGTTTTCACTGTAAGGAAGTTTCTCCTTAGTTCCAGGTTGCTTCTCTCCTTGATTAGTTTCCATCCATTGCTTCTTGTCTTGCCTTCAGGCGCTTTGGAGAATAGGTTGACTCCCTCTTCTTTGTGGCAGCCCTGAGATATTGGAACACTGCTACCATGTCACCCCTGGTCCTTCTTTTCATTAAACTAGACATGCCCAATTCCTGCAACCATTCTTTATATGTTTTAGCCTCCATTCTCCTGTTCATCTTTGTTGCTCTTCTCTGCACTCTTTCTAGAGTCTCAACATCTTTTTTACACCGTGGCGACCAAAACTGGACGCAGTATTCCAAGTGTGGCCTTACCAAAGCATTATAAAGTGGCACTAACACTTCACGTGATCTTGATTCTATCCTTCTATTAATCCAGCCTAGGACTGTGTTGGCTTTTTTGGAAGCAATGGTGGACTGTTCACTATGAAAAACAAAACAGACAAACAACAACACCTACAACCCTCCAGGTTTGATTCAAAAAGGCTGGTTCAGTTCTCTGCCCAGGCTTAAAGAAAGCGGGACGAATCTACCCTACTCTACTAGAGTTGCTGGATTCACACAACACCCTTCACCCAGATATTGAATTCATTGTTTTCTAAGTTCACCCAGTGTTACAATACATCCGCCAATGGGGTGGATTTGAACAAGTCAGTAAGCCAAAAACAAACAAAGTTGAACACTTATTAAACTTAACATCTTGTGTGAACACAGCCACAATGTTTTTGACTGACCTAGTTCACATATGTTGTGTGAAGCTGATTGCAAGTGATGTAACTGGGTCAAAGTTTCAAAAGCGGGCCCAAGGTTAAAGCTTAATGGGTAAGCAATCTTGAGCCAGTGACAGCTGACTTTACTGGTTCAAACAATAATAGAATAGAATAGAATAGAATAGAATAGAATAGAATAGAATAGAATAGAATAGAATAGAATAGAATAGAATAGAATAGAATAGAATAGAATAGAATAGAATAGAATGGAAATAGAATAGAATAGAATAGAATAGAATAGAATAGAATAGAATAGAATAGAATAGAATAGAATAGAATAGAATAGAATAGAATAGAATCTGGAAGGGACTTTGGAGGTCTTCTAGTCCAGCCCCTTGCTCAAGCAGGAGAACCTATACCATCTCAGACAGGTAATTGTCCAGTCTCTTCTTAAAAATTTCAAGTGATGGAGCACCCACAATTTCTGGAGGCAAGCTGTTCCACTGGTTAATTGTCCTCACTGTCAGGAAGTTTCTCCTTAATTCCAGGTTGCTTCTCTTTTTGATCAGTTTCCAACCATTGTTTCTTGTTCTGCCCTCTGGTGCTTTGGAGAATAACGTGACTCCCTCTTCTTGGTGGCAGCCCCTCAGATACTGGAACACTGCTATCATGTCTCCCCTATTTCTTCTTTTCTTTGTTGTTGTTGTTGTTAGTTGCGAAGTCGTGTCCGACCCATCGCGACCCCATGGACAACGTTCCTCCAGGCCTTCCTGTCCTCTACCATCTTCTGGAGTCCATTTAGGCTCACGCCTACTGCTTCAATGACTCCATCCAGCCACCTCATTCTCTGTCGTCCCCTTCTTCTATTGCCCTCCACCTTTCCCAGCATTAGGCTCTTCTCCAGTGAGTCCTTCCTTCTTGTTAGGTGGCCAAAGCATTTAAGTTTCAACATCTTTTCTTTAGATTGGCCAAACCCAAGTCCCACCATTCTTTGTATGTTTTGGTTTCCAGGCCTTTGATCATCTTAGTTGCTCTTCTCTGAATTTTTTCCAAACCCTCAACATCTTTTTTGTGATATGGTGACCAAAATTGGCTGCAGTATTCGAGGTATGGTCTTACTAAACAATTAATATGTTGTTTAGCAATAGCAATAGCATTTCAAGCTTATATACTGGCCCATGGTGCTTTACAGCACTCTTTCTTTTACTTAGTTTAGACATTGCTTCTGGCCTGGCAAACTCAGTGCAGTGTGATTCATAGCAAACTGCACTTTACCTTGTGTGAATCCAGACATTATGGTTTATTCAATCACCAATGGTTTAACCAGAGCTTGGCTTAATATAGGATATGGATCTTGCCAGTCTCTAATTTACCTTTTGAATGAGAAAAGGAAATGCTGGCAAGTGGAAAGTGCAGTGTATGCCTCCCAGCATACACAAAGGACAGCACAGCAGGAGGCTGATGGTGCAGATCAGCAGAGGGGCTGGACAGCTCCGGGCGATGACTGCTCACTCAGGATAAGCCTAATGACTTAAGCTGTTGACAGCCCCAGGCATGGTCAGCCTGGTGGGAAGCCAGGATCTACACCCATTGTCACCTGCACTGGCAGGAAGCCCAGGTTTGAACTGATTGGATGCCATCCACCTGGGCAGGTACAAATAGACGCCAGGCTTCCCTGTTTCCCCAGTTCATTCTGTTCAGAATAAACTCATCTTTACCCCAGCTCTGTGTCCGTCTCTATGTGAAGCACGCGACTTTACAGAAAGGAAGGTGAGATAAAAGTAAACAGATAACTACATGGAGTACATAAATACAGGCAGTCAGTGCAGTTGTCTCAGTAGCGGAATTTACAACGTTCCGTACTTCCTTACACAGCATACATTTTTACGCGCCCATCCTGCTTTTTCTATAGTCATTTTTCTGTGCCCATAAAAAGGAAAGTCCAAATTCCTAAGCAAGAACACTGTTGGGAAGTGGGTTACCAGGACAAAGCTTCGATGGCTATGAATTTAAGAAACCAAGATATCACCAAAGACCACATCCACAGTGGAGGAAACAGAGCAAGTGGAATAAGACAACAGGAAGGAAACCTCGCTAGAGTTGACATGATAGCAGTCTTCCAATATTTGAGGGGCTGCCCCAAAGAAGAGGGAGTCAAGCTATTCTCCAAAGCGCCCGAAAGCAGGACAAGAAGCAACGGATGGAAACTAATCAAGGAGAGAAACAACCTGGTGGAACTAAGGAGAAATTTCCTGACTGTTAGAACAATTAACCAGTGGAACAACCTGCCTCTAGAGAAGTTGTGAATGCTCCAACACTGGAAGTTTTTAAGAAGAGACTGGACAGCCATTTATCTGGATTACATAGGGCCTCCTACTTGAACAGGAAGTTGGACTAGAGGACCTCCAAGGTCCCTTCCAACTCTGTGGTTCTCTTCAGCTTGCAACCACTACATGTGGCCCGCCCTACTATTACACATGTCAAAAGAACCATCTTCTCAGGCAGTATTAGGATACAGAGAGGCAATAAGGGTTGATGGACCAGGTTAGACAAAGCCCGCTGCTTGATCTCGCTGTGTTAAAGAGTGCCATATGCTCTGTTAGGCTGGACCAACCTATAAATGTCACATCACATAACCTGCCGGTGGCATAAAGGCCTGCCCTATCCTTTCCTACAGAAAACAGATTTCCATGGGCCACCTCTGCAATTAAGGATGAAGATAGCAACTGGAACGTGATCTGGACTAAAGCAACAGGAAGCCATGGTGGATGTGTCTGAAAACCAAGAGAACAAATGACCCAGATGATTTTATTCTGCATAAAGATGTAGATGGCACCAACTCAAATATCACCCGCTAAAGATAGTCAGCTGTAATGGTCCATCTCTGATTCAGAAGCAACATTGTTATGGGAACAGAGTCCAACTTCTTCTGTGTTTTGTTTTTTTTAAAAAAAAATCTCATTGTTTCTAATCAGGCACAGGCTGTTATTGTTCCCGTTCTCTCTGGTCCTTCTCAAATCACACATGGTACCTTGACTGTGAAGAACAAGCTATCTTCTGCAACCACCCAGCTGCTTCTTGTTCTCTAGAAGAGGGAGTCAAGCTATTCTCCAAAGTGCCCGAAGACAGGACAAGAAGCAATGGATGGAAACTAACCAAAGAGAGAAGCAACCTAGAACTAAGGAGAAACTTCCTGACAGTCAGAACAATTAACCAGCGGAACAACCTGCCTCCAGAAGCGGTGAATGCTCCAACACTGGAAGTTTTTAAGAAGAGACTGGACAGCCATTTGTCTGAAATGGTATAGGGTTTCCTACCTGAGTAGGGGGTTGGACTAGAAGACCTCCAAGGTCCCTTCCAATTTTTTATTTTTATTATTTTCATTTTTTATTATTGTTATTGTTATTATTATATGAGAGCAGAGGGCTCCAAACTTGGCAACTTTGAGACCTGTGGACTTCAACTCCCAGAATTCCCCAATCAGCAAAGCTGGCTGAGGAATTCTGGGAGTTGAAGCCCACAGGTCTTACAATTGCCAAGTTTGGAGACCCCTGTATTTGAGCATTCCATGACCTGCCAATAGTCAGACAGTCCATTCTTGACTGTTGCATCCCACTTGTGAAGACGGCAAGGAGTGAGAAGACGCTGTAGGAATCAAGAGGGATCATGTGAAATCAGCCAGGAAAAGGGATGCCTTGAGGACTGTGTGACACAGATACGGATAGAAAGACGATGGAGCACTCTTTCCCAACCTGATTCCTCTCATCTGTAGCATGCCCAGAGGTAAAGGGAATTGCAATTTGATAAATAGACTTGACAAATTGGGGAAAGGTAAAAATAAAAAGTTTCCCCTGTCCGGTCGTGTCCAACTTCAGAGGGTGGGGCTATCCTCCATTTCTTGGCCGCAGGAGCCGGCGTTGTCCGAAGACATTTCTGTGGTCCTGTGCCCAGCGTGACTATATGCCGAGGCACAGGGAACCCTGTTACCTTCCGACCGAAGTGGTACCTATTTATCTACTCGCATTTGCATTTTCGAACTGCTAGGTTGGCAGGAGCTGGGGCAAGGAACGCGAGCTCACCTGTTATGTGGTGCTCAGGCTTTGAACCCCGGTTGTCAGCTTTCCAGATGATAAGACAGGGAAAGCTACTGCAAGCCAATTTCCTTGAAGGCAGTTCTAAACCTTCTCTTGTGCTGGTGTGAAAGGATAAAGTTTGGCTAGAGCTGGGCTCAAGAGAAGGATGAAATGAGATATTGTAGAAGAGAAGTGATCCAGATCTGGGTGCTTCAAAAGGGGCAGATCATCCCCTAGCAGTTTGCTGAATAATCCATCCTGAACATACCTTTTTATCTATTTTGAAAAGCCTATTGAATCTGCAATCTGCCTTTGAAGTTCTACCAGGGTAGTCATGAAGGCCTTTGGTTCAACAGGTAAAGCAAGCAACATGTAGGAGAGAAGAATGTGAGGAGAAACTGTACTGTAAATGTAGGTTTGGTGTGTAGATTCTCCCCCATCTTGAGCTTCTTCTCTGTCTCCACCATTCCATACATTCTCATATGCCTTGAAGCTGAAAAGAAAGAAAGAAGAAAGAAAGAAAGAAAGAAAGAAAGAAAGAAAGAAAGAAAGAAAGAAAGAAAGAAAGAAAGAAAGAAAGAAAGAAAGAAAGAAAGAAAGAAAGAAAGAAAGAAAGAAAGAAAGAAGGATCCACTTTTGAATGCCTCCCATTCTTTAGGGAGCAGGGGAAAGATCTACCTTAGGTATGAAGCCACATATTGCCAATTTTGTAGATATTATCCAGGTTAGGTGGATCAGTGATTTGATTCATGGACTATATTCACATGATGTCAAAGAGAGACTGTCCCAGTCAGAAGGAGGGGTCAAGCGGGGCATCAGTCTGGAATCATTACACAAGCACAAGAGGGCAAGGTTCACCCTGCATTTGAAGGCTGTTGAAATTTATCTAGTTTTTTCCCCCCAGGGCAAACTGCCAATCTGAGTAGATTGATGTGAAATAGCCTTCAGCAATAAAGTAACTTGTTTATATTCTACATGTGTTGGCCTGGTTGTTTGCGCCTGACACACAAAATGCTCAATTTTCAGGTTGAATTTAACACAAAACATTTAATTTGGTTACTCAAATTTTACAGGCTTGTAGAATGCACTGAACTATAAACAAACCACAGTTTGCATGACTATGTCTGCATGACATGCTAAGCTTCTTCCACCATCACCCCCCCCC
The DNA here is from genome assembly GCF_964194415.1 of Vipera berus. NCBI lineage: Eukaryota > Metazoa > Chordata > Lepidosauria > Squamata > Viperidae > Vipera > Vipera berus. The sequence continues at coordinate 7,092,480 of NC_138207.1, forward strand.
ACACACACACACATGCACACACACAAATTACCAAGTTTAGCATATTGTGCAAATACTTCTCTTAGGTCTTATCTGGTTAAATAGATTGCATGGATACCACCAGTGATGATAACAGAAATAACAAAATAACAGAGATCGAAGGGACCTTGGAGGTCTTCTAGTCCAACCCCCTGTTCAAGCAGGAGACCCTACACCATTTCAGACAAATGGTTGTCCAATCTCTTCTTGAAAACTTCCAGTGTTGGAGCATCCACAACCTCTGGAGGCAAGCTGTTCCACTGATGAATTGTTCTAACTGTCAGGAAGTTTCTCCTTAGTTCTAGGTTGCTTCTCTCCTTGACTAGTTTCCATCCGTTGCTTCTTATCCTGCCTTCAGGTGCTTTAGTTGCTGGGAGATGTAGCCCAAGTCATTTGAAAGGGAAGACTCTGCCACAACCTGAGAAATATTTCTTCTGGAAATTCTGAAACAGCATCAAGTGGGGGAAGGCTGACCTATTTTTCCCAATTGAAGAAGTCTCTTTCTTGGAGAGCAACATGTAGCTGAGGCCTCGTAGCTGGACTGCTTTGATGAGATGCAAGGGGAATGATAGTGTACTTTCTGTCCGTCCTGCCCCAATCATGGTGAACTGTCAAATCTTACACTGCTCTTCCAGAAATGTAATAGCGTAATTTAATGTTGCTTTGATGCTCTGGGGATCCCTCCCTTAACACCTGCTAAGCTGTCTGTTCCACTTGACCTTTATTAGTTTTTCGAGTCTTGGCGAAGCAGTGTGCAGCCCCTTAATATTGTCTTTATTTACAAAAACGCCTCTGGTTACCACATAAAATCCTCTAGCATGCTTTGCTCCTAAAAATAGTTAGGAGTTGCCTTATAATAAATGCCTTTTGGAGGGGAGGGGAAACATGTGATCACCAATGTCTTCCCCCATAACAGCCATCTTGAAAATAAGCACGTCCCTGTGGCAGCCATTTTGTGAAATCCTCTCCGACACGCCTCAGTATTCTGAATAGGCTCACTGGCCCAGGAGAAATGTTCACCCCGTCCTTAGTTATTCCAGAATATTCCCCACTGCAAGCTAAGGAACCCCCAGGGTCCACTATAGCTGCACACTCTCTGATTTGGGGTGGCCTGGCTGCACCCCAACAAATATGGTTCAGATTGGAAATTGTGTTCCCATTTTCCTTCTTTTTTTTTGTACACCTTGACCAGGCCCTAATTTTTGTACTCTCTTAAGATGCTCCTGGATGCTTCAACTTCTCAGATCATAAATATTGTTTCAGTACTTTTTTTCCACTGGTGGTTGATTTTACATGCATACCCTAGGAATTTCCTTCCTTCCTTCCTTCCTTCCTTCCTTCCTTCCTTCCTTCCTTCCTTCCTTCCTTCCTTCCTTCCTTCCTTCCTTCTTTCCTTCCTTTCTCTTTTTCTTTCTTTCTCTTTCTTTTGCTGCTGCTGCTGCTGCTAATGATGATGATGTTGGAAGGGATCTTGGAGGTCATCTAGTCCAACCTCCTGCTCAGGCAGGAAACCCTATACCTACCTTCCTTCCTTCCTTCCCTCCCTCCCTCCCATTTACATATCTTCCTTCCTTCTTTCCTCCCTCTCTCCCTTCCATCTGCCTATCTTCCTTCCTTCCTTCCTTCCTTCCTTCCTTCCTTCCTTCCTTCCTTCCTTCCTTCCTTCCTTCCTTCCTTCCTTTCTCCCTTCCTTCCTTCCTTCCTTCCTTTCTTTCTTTCTTCTTTCTTTTTCTTTCTCTTTCTTTCGCTAATAATAATGATAATGATGATGGTGGTGGTGGTGGTGATGTTGATGATGATGTTGGAAGGGACCTTGGAGGTCATCTAGTCCAACCCCCTGCTCAGGCAGGAAACCTTATACCTACCTTCCTTCCTTTCTTCCCTCCCTCCCATTTACATATCTTCCTTCCTTCTTTCCTCCCTCTCTCCCTTCCATCTGCCTATCTTCCTTCCTTCCTTCCCTCCTTCCTTCCTTCCTTCCTTCTTTCCTTCTTTCCTTTCCTTCTTTCCTTCTTTCCTTCCTTCCTTCCTTCCTTCCTTCCTTCCTTCCTTCCTTCCTACAACTGCCCCAGTTACAACATAGTAAAACAGTCCACAAATACTTCAAAAATAAAATATCAATTCAAAATCCCATTGCAATGTACAAATACAGAGGAATGCCTCTAAGCCATTCAGCTGGAACTAAAAAGGTGATCAAAAAGGAAGGCTTTGCTACGTTCCTGAATCCAAAGAGGAAGGCTACCTTGTAAATCTTCGGAAAGTCTATAAGGGCTGAGAGAAAGCCGGTCACCTTATCCAAAGCTCGTGAATCTTGGTCAGAGAAGAGGCTCATAGCTGGTCTTCCTGAAATGTCCAAATGCCACAAGATTACTTTAGAGTAATTGTTCTTTCTGACCATTACTGGGTAGGTTCAGACCAAAATCGGAACATTGGTGTTAATAGCATCCAAGACAGGCATTCACACAACCGTGTTTAAGATGCTTACTAAATTAACTCATTTTCTGGGTTAGCCCATCACTCTGAACTATAAGCTAGCTAAAGGGAGTGGGCTCTTCCAGCGAAGTCTCCAAAAATACTAATTAAAGTTTGGCCCTAAAATTAGCCTACTCTGTTAATGCATATGTTCCTTCTTTCCCTGACATGTGGAAGCATGTTGTGTGAACCCAGTCAATGAATTTCCCCGTTCCTAACAGGGGAAGGCCTTGTGTTCATTTCAAATGCAAAGAGGTCAGCCAGACGACTTTGTACCTTTGTTAATGAGTCATTAGCTATCAAGATTAGTGACCCAGCAGGAGATGTCACACTTACCTGAACTGACCCACAGTTCACCTTATACCTGCAAGTGAGATACCAGCCTTGTAAAGTCACTCCTTCAAAAGAGTAACCCAACTCTGCACCCAGAGCCGTCTCAAAACCTCCCTACGGATCAAGTTATGTTTCTGCTCTGAAACCTTTCACCTGTGCGACTCTTTCATATTCATCAGCCAACCTCTCTCTCTTGTCTGTCACCATAACTATTGTCGCCCTGGCAACTGAGGGCCGGAGAGCTTGCAAACAGCCAGATGCACTGGGGGTTGCAAAGTAGAAGGAGAGAAGTAGGCTGGTGCTTGCACAAGTGTGAAGAAGGGGGAGTAGGTGTGCAAGGAGTCAGGACGGGGTGAAGCCTTCAGAGCCAGTTAGGCTGCTAAAAATAAATCAAAATCAAAGACTCTCCTGCTTAAAGACGAGCTCTGCCCTCCACTGAGCCAGACGAGGTCTAACGTGCGGCAGTTCACACATGCCTCATACATCACTCGATTTCTCTACCCTCGGTGGCACTAAGGAGAATGTGTGAACAGATGGGACTGAGAAACACTGCATTCTGAGCTTAGATTCACACATGTGTGAGTCATCAGTTAGTTAGTGGGAAAGGCCTCAAGTGAAAAATATGCAGATAGAAACTGCACTTGGCCAAGAAAATCTCCTTGGCAGAGGGAAGGGGACACTGCCAATAAGAATAGAATAGAATAGAATAGAATAGAATAGAATAGAATAGAATAGAATAGAATAGAATAGAATAGAATAGAATAGAATAGAATAGAATAGAATAGAATAGAATAGAATAGAATAGAATAGAATAGAATAGAATAGAAGAGTAGAGTAAAGAATAGAACAGAACAGAACAGAACAGAACAGAATAAGAGAGTAGAGTAGAAGAATAGAATAGAACAGAACAGAACAGAACAGAACAGAATAGAATAGAATAGAATAGAATAGAATAGAATAGAATAGAATAAGAGGGTAGAGTAGAACAGAACAGAACAGAACAGAACAGAACAGAACAGAACAGAATAGAATAGAATAGAATAGAATAGAATAGAATAGAATAGAATAGAATAGAATAGAATAGAATAGAATAGAATAGAATAGAATAGAATAAGAGAGTAGAGTAGAAGAATAGAATAGAATAGAATAGAATAGAATAGAATAGAGCAGTGGTGGCGAACCTATGGCACGGGTGCCAGAGTCGGCACTCAGAGCCCTCTTTGTGGGCCATGCCCTGGAGATGGCAGCCGTCCCTCTTCAACCAACCGTCCGAGGGCCCACATGGCCAGATGCATCCCGGCACAGCTGGCTTCCCTCCCCACCCCCGGTCCCGTCCCTCCTGACTTCTCATGCTCTCCTTTTCCCAGGCATGACCCACTGCATCGCCTCCTCAGCTGTCAGCCAGCTGTCCAGCTCAGAGGTGGCTTGTCTGAACTGCTGGCGGAGGGCTACAGAGCCCCAGAGTGCACTGGTCGAGGAGCCGGCAGGCTGTGGCTGCTGACGGACAACGTCGGCCCCTATATACTCGCTGGCCTCTGTGTGCAGGGACCAATGGTGTCAGGCAGCAGCTGCCCCTGCCACACCTTGCCCCGCGGCAATGGCACCCCCGCCCTACCTCACCTCGCCTCGCCCTGCAGGACGAGCCTCCTGCCCACCACCCCACCTGCCAGAAACCCCCTGGATCTCTCCCAACTCTGCCTGGCCCCCATAGGCATCCCTCCCCACGAGCAACATCGAGGTGACCATGCCCACCTTGGCCACACCCACCCAGTCTGCCATGACCAGCACAGCTACGCCCACCCAGTGGGCCATGCCCACACGGCACCCAGCAATAAATAAGTGGGGTTTGGGTTGCCGTTTGGGCACTCGGTCTCTAAAAGGTTCACCATCACTGGAATAGAGAATAGAATAGAATAGAATAGAATAGAATAGAATAGAATAGAATAGAATAGAATAGAATAGAATAGAATAGAATAGAATAGAATAGAATAGAATAGAATAGAATAGAATAGAACTGGAAGGGACCTTGGAGGTCTTCTAGTCCAGCCCCCTGCTCAAACAGGAGAACCTATACCATCTCGGACAGGTGATTGTCTACTCTCTTCTTAAAAATCTTCAGTGATTGAGCATCCACGATTTCTGGAGGGTAAGCTGTTCCACTGGTTGATTGTCCTCACTGTCAGGAAGTTTCTCCTTAATTCCAGGCTGCTTCTTTCTTTGTTCAGCTTCCATCCACTGTTTCTCCTCCTTCCCTCTGGTGCTCTGGTGAATAATGTGACCCCTTCTGCCTTGTGGCAGCCCCTCAGAAACTGGAATACTGCTATCGTGTCTCCCCTATTTCTTCTTTTCTTTAGACTGGCCAAACCCAAGTTTCGCAGCCGTTCTTCGTATGTTTTGGTCTCCAGGCCTTCGATCATCTTAGTTGCTCTTCTCTGAATTTTTTTTCCAAACTCTCAACATCTTTTTTGTGATATGGTAACCAAAATTGGCTGCAGTATTCCAGGTGTGGTCTTACTAGGATTTTATAAAGCGGAACTAATACTTTGTGTGTTCTTGATTCTATGTCCCTGTTTATACAACCAAGATTGTATTAGCTTTTGTGGTTGCTGCTGCACACTGTTGCCTCATAGTTAAGTGATTGTCCACTAGGACTCCAAGGTCCCTCTCACAGTTACTGTTTTTAAACCAGGTCTTAAATATTTGACTTTTCCTGCTGAAATGTAATACTTTGCTTTTCTCCATATTAAAACTCATTTTGTTGGATAGGGCCCATTGTTCAAGTTTGTCAAGATCTTTTTGGATCCTGAGTTTGTCTTCAAATAGAGTAGAGTACAGTAGAATAATAGAATAGAATAATTAAAAATATGCAATGGAATGGAATAGAATAGAATAACAGAGTTGGAAGGGACCTTGGAAGTCTTCTAGTCCAGAGGTTCCCAACCTTTTATTTATTTATTTATTTATTTATTTATTTATTTATTTATTTATTTATTTATTTATTTATTTATTTATTTATTTATATTCCATTTATATCCCGCCCTTCTCCGAAGACTCAGGGCGGCTTACAAGCTTAGCAGTAGCCTTCATTCTATGTATATGCCTGCTTATTAGGGCTTTCACACACACCCCAGCGGCATTATTACAAAGTCAGCTTATTGCCCCCAACAATCTAGGTCCTCATTTTACCTACCTCGGAAGGATGGAAGGCTGAGTCAACCTTGAGCCTGGTGGGACTCGAACCTGCACTAATTGCAGGCAGCTGGTGTTACTTAAGGAGGCATTAGCCCACTGCTCCACCAAGGGTCTTTTGGGCACCAGGTTCTGTGCAGAGAGTGTGTGGTTTTGTGTGCTGCCTGCATCTCATGGATAGGGCTTTCCTTATTTGTGCGGACCAGTTACTGGCACGCCGCGGACTGCTACTGATCCACGAACCAGGAGTTGGGGACCCCTGTTCTAGTCCAACCCCCTGCTCAGGCAGGAAACCCTACACCATTTCAGACAAATGGCTGTCTAGTCTCTTCTTAAATACTTCCAGTGTTGGCACATTCACAGCTTCTGGAGGCAGGTGGTTCCACTGGTTAATTGTTCTAACTGTTAGGAAATTTCTCCTTAGTTGTCTGAATCATTTTGAAGATACTTAAGATGCAAAATGCTGGGCTCCTAGCAAAGGATTGGCAGTTTGTTGGGTGGTCCTGAGCAAAGGCAGAACCAGAGCTTATATACCAGGGGTCTTCAAACCTGGCCCTTTCATGACTTGTGGACTTCAACTCCCAGAATTCCTCAGCCAGCCTGGCTGAGGAATTCTGGGAGTTGAAGTCCACAAGTCATGAAAGGGCCAGGTTTGAAGACCCCTGGTATATACCAGTTCTGGCTCTCATATCTAAGCGGTGACTAGAACTCACAGACTCCTGGTTTCTAGCCTGGTGCCTTAACCACTAGACTTAACTGCTGCTATTGAAGGCAGGTGGACAAAACTAGTGGAAAGTAAAAGCATTCTTAGCTTTTTCTCCCCCTCACGCCTTCCTCGTCCTTTCACAAATGAGACATTCCTGCCCATTCCTGACAGTCAGGGAGAACTTCCCCATAAAGTGCTTGTGGGAAACCAGCACCCCCCAGAGAAGAAAATATTAAAAGGGCAGAATATTATATCTACTCAAAGGATCTTAAAGACACAGAAAAGCAAGCCCAGTTTTTCTTAATAGCCCCAAGTCTCCCTCCCTCAAGCCAAAACCAGCTCTGTAGAAATGCAGATGTAATAATCCATTCAGGAAGGTTGGAGCTCTCCAGCTAGAAGCTTAGGAAGAAAAAATGTCAATGCTGCTAACATCGAATGTTCTTGCTTGACAAGAGATGAAGAAGTAGCCATTTCATATGTTAAACTTGTATATTGCTTTAAGAGATTTAGTTTAAGGTTGGGAGGGGGGACGAGTAGGATTGTACCTTCAAGGCCATCTCTAACTAAAGAAGATAAGACCTTGGCGGGTTTTCTAACGGAAGGGAAATTGATTCTTTAAATTAATTGGAGAATATGATTAATGACAAAATTAGAAAGGTGGAGAATTGTGTTTTAATATATGGTGCAAGGGGCGGAGATTTCAGATTCCAGATTCCTTCAAGCAAGCATTTGCCGGTGTATTAGGCTAATAAAGGACTTTTAAGGTAAACAATGCCTCAGAGTCACTTGAAAAGCCCATAGGTCGGAAACTTGACAACAAAGACACCTAAAAGCTGCATACCCCACCCCAACTCTAAGACAGGACATAATAGGATTAACCCACATATGCCAAAGGGGCACACTCAGACTCAGGTCAAAGTACATGACACAGGAAATACAAAGCCTCAAACAGCAACAGGAAACAACTCCAAACCAAAGCCCAAGGGGTGTCAAATTGCCGGCCCGCGGGCTGAACGCTTCATCAGGAAACCGCGCCCACCCCATTGCCGGCAACGGGGAAAAAGTTCCGATATGTCGTGTGATGTCACGTGATGTCACGAGTTTGACATGTCTGCTCACGAGGGTATAAAACCCACTCCCTTCTTCATGTGCTCACTCTTTTTTTCCCAGAGACATCTTTCTGTCTGGCCTCTCCTCTTCAATAAACTGCAACCTTGGTGGAGCCTTGGTGGAGCAGTGGGCTAATGCCTCCTTAAGTAACACCAGCTGCCTGCAATTAGTGCAGGTTCGAGTCCCACCAGGCTCAAGGTTGACTCAGCCTTCCATCCTTCCGAGGTAGGTAAAATGAGGACCCAGATTGTTGGGGGCAATTAAGCTGACTTTGTAATAATGCCGCTTGGGGTGTGTGTGTGTGAAAGCCCTAACAAGCAGGCATATACATAGAATGAAGGCTACTGCTAAGCTTGTAAGCCGCCCTGAGTCTTCGGAGAAGGGCGGGATATAAATGGAATTAAAATAAAAATTAAAATTAAAACCTTCTTCCTAAAGCAGTCTCCATGTTTGTTTATTTCCGGCTTGGATTGGACCCAGATGAAGAGTTTTCCTTCAACAGTGCTGGAATGGTTTTCTCTCTTTACCAAAAGTCTGGCCTGGGAAGCAAAGAGAACCCCGGCTTTCTGATTTTAACCCAAGTTTTCCAGCAGTCTTCAGCCAGAGTCCTGCAGCCTGGCTAGCATTTGCTCTGAACATCTGGGTCTCCCATTTTTGATTTAATCAAGGGAAGAAGCAGATGGATTTGAGAAGAGGGTGATTCACATGGATTGGAGGAGTGAGCTGCCTTTTTTTTTCCTCCGGTCTGAAAACGTTCAGACTTTGCTTGCCTGCTTCTCATGTGTGCGTGCTTTCATTGATTCAAAGACATTGCTGCCTTTTGGCACAGCGAGATTCTGTTTCTTGTCTTTGTTGCGCTACTTTAGTCATCGTTTAAGTGCAGAAGCTTTAAAATATAGTGCTAATCAAGCAATCAATACAAAATGGCACCAAACAAATCACAACACTGTTTCTCTGAAAAACATTTCCTTATGGAATGTAATTCCTTCTTCTCCGAGACAGTCAGGCTGCTCTTTTAGAGAACTGCTTCCTCAACTCCATATTTATCAAAATAAATATCATCAAGTCTCCTTCCAAAATGGCTAAATTAAAGACTTTTCTTTCAACATGCCATTGGCCAGGGATGATTAAGGATAGCCATCACAGATTTTTGCTACTGCATTAGTGCTGGGTTCTTGGGTTTTTTTTTTTAACCCTTTCTATTTCTATTTTTTAATATGTTGTTTTTTTTGCTGGATGCCTTTCTTAGGTGCCTGGACACCTTTGGGATTAGAGTGGATTATTAAAAAATAAATAAAACCACCTGTGAAATAAATAAATAAATACAGTGCCCTGGGGATTTCTTCTCCTTTGGGATTTGACCATGTGTCCATTTTAACATTTATACTCCAGTGTACTCAGGAAAATTGTTTCAGTGTTTAGCTAGCTGCATTTGCTGGGCATCTTTTTGTCGCCGCAATGTTAAAAAAAAAGATGTGGAGACACACCAGAAAGAGTGCAGAGAAGAGCATCAAAGATGATTAGGGGGCTGGAGTCTAAAAGAGGAAGTCCACAAGTCTTAAAGTTGCCAAGTTTGAAGACACCGCCCCCCCCGGTCTAAAACATACGAAGAATGGTGGCAGGAATTGGGTATGTTTAGTCTGGTGAAAAGAAAAACTAGGGGTGACATGACAGCAGTCTTTCAACATTTGAGAGGCTGCCACAAAGAAGAGGGGGGTCAACCTATTCTCCACAGCACCTGAACTCCGGATAAGAAGCAATGAATGGACCACCATTTGTCTGAAATGGTATAGGGCAGGGATAGGCAACCTTGGCTCTTTTATGACTCGTGGACTTCAACTCCCAGAATTCCTGAGCCAGCATGACTCAGCTTGGAAACCTCTCCTTTTCCCTCAGCACGGCTGGCTCAGGAATTCTGGGAGTTGAAGTCCATGAGTCATAAAAGAGCCGAGGTTGCCTACCCCTGGACTAGAAGACCCGGTTCCAACTCTTATTCTGTTATTCTAAGAATTACAAGCCAGGAAAGGATCAGATTAGGAAATCAGGGGCTGAACTTGATCCTTTACTAACACTTAGTCTTAAACCTGGGCAGGAAAAACTAAAGGAACAAATACAGATTGGGCGAGACCTGGCTTAAAAACAGCAATTGTAAGAGGGACCTTGGAGTCCTAGCGGACGATCACTTGACCGTGAGCCAGCAGCGTGCAGCAGCAGCCAAAAAAGCCAATACAATCCTGTGTTGTATAAACAGAGGATATAGAATCAAGATCACTCAAAGTATTAGTACCGCTTTACAAAGCCCTAGTAAGACCACACCTGGAATACTGCAGCCAATTTTGGTCACCGTATCCAAAAAGGATGTTGAGAGTTTGGAAAAAAAAATTCAGAGAAGAGCAACTAAGATGATCGAAGGCCTGAAGACTAAAACATTTTAAGAATGGTTGCAGGACTTGGGTTTGGCCAGTCTAAAGAAAAGAAGAAATAGGGGAGACTTGATAGCAGTGTTCTAGTATCTGAGGGGCTGCCACAAAGAAGGATGGGTCTTGTTATTCTCAAAAGCACCAGAGGGCAGGATGAGAAACAATGGTTGGAAACTGATCAAAGAGAGAAGCAACCTGGAATTAAGGAGAAACTTCCTGACAGTGAGGACAATCAACCAGTGGAACAGCCTGCCACCAGAAATCGTGGATACTCCATCACTGAAGATTGAAGAGACTAGACTGAAGAAGAGACTAGACAATCACCTGTCTGAGATGGTATAGGTTCTCCTGCTTGAGCAGGGGGCTAGACTAGAAGACCTCCAAGGTCCCTTCCAGCTCCTATTCTATTCTATTCTAGTCTATTCTATTCTAGTCTATTCTATTCTAGTCTATTCTAGTCTATTCTAGTCTAGTCTAGTCTAGTCTAGTCTAGCCTAGCCTAGCCTAGCCTAGCCTAGCCTAGCCTAGCCTAGCCTAGTCTACTTTTGTTCTGTTCTAGTCTAGTCTAGTCTAGTCTAATTCTGTTCTGTTCTGTTCTGTTTTAGGTGGGTCACAAGGTACTCTTCCCAACCTCTGTGGTTGCTGCCATTGGAAGGTGTGAGATTGGCAAATCTGAGGAAGGGGCATTTTTAAAAGGTTATTTTGAAGTTAGAGGGTAAGGGTCTCAGGGACGAAGCATTACAGGTAGTCCTCAACTTATGGCCACAACCGAGCCCAAGATTCCTGTTGCTAAGCGAGAAATTTGTTAAGTGAGTTTTGCCGCATCTTACGACCTTCCTTGCCCCAGCTGTTAAGTGAATCACTGACCTCAAGTTAGCAACACGGTTGTTAAGTGAATCCGGCTTCCCCATTGACTTTGCTTGTCGGAAGGTCGCAAGAGGGGATCACGTGACATCCTCCCTCCCCCCGGGACGCTGCTACCATCATAAATGTGAGTCAGCTGCTTAAGAGCCCAAATTTTGGCCAGGTGATCACGGGGACGCTGCAAATGGCCATAACTGTAAGAAACCATCAAAAGTCACTTTTTCCAGTGCTGCTGTAACGTCAAACAGTCATTAAATGAACCGTTCTAAGTCGAGGATTACCTGTACTGTAATAATATCGCTGAGGATTTTTTTTTTTGGGGGGGGGAAGGTTGCCTTCCCTCTCTTTCAGTGACTTTTGGATGGATTAGTAATTTTTGTGGGAATGTTTAAGCTTGCAGAGAGGCTCAACCCAGCTGTTTCCTTTTGTTTCTCAGAGGCAGCACACAATTTCCATAGGAAAGACATAATTTGATTCTTTTGGGCTTCTCCGCATGGTGGCTTAATTGATGCTGATGTTGTGCCGGCAGAGAAAAACCTCCTGAGATTCCCCCACCTTCTCCTTTTTTTCTTTTCCACTGGAGGCCGGAGAATTAGGTTACAAGAATTTCCGCCGAGGAGAAGAAAAATTCCCCCTGGAGTAATCTTTCCCCCAATTTCTCTCTCGCCACAAATCGGCTGGAGGGTTTCCAAAGCCACTTGTGACCAGCAGGATGCTAATACTGCTTAAATCAAGGAATTCATTATTATTATTATTATTATTATTATTATTATTATTATTATTATTATTATTATTATTATTATTATTGCTTTTTTTCTCATAGAACGCTCAGAACGGAGTTCCGGCACCCTTTTTGGATGGAACCTTGTAGGGTAGACAAGGTGGGTTGAATGACATGTGTGAGTTCTGGCACCTTTTTCTTTTACAAAAAAAGCACTGATTATTATTATTATTATTATTATTATTATTATTATTATTATTATTATTATTATTATTATTATTATTATTTTAACACTCGCAACGATCTAATCTTGTAGATCTGTATCTGCTTCGGATGGGTGCGCGCACGCCTTCCGGGCAGTGCTGACTCTTAGCGACTGCCGTTTCCTTGGTAGAACTGGATTCCATTGCCTCCTTCCTGGAGCTGACAGAAAGTGACCGGCACGAGGGTCACCCGGCTTTAACATCACCCCAAGTGATTTATATATTTTCAAGCAAGTGTTGAGGGGAAAATCTTCACCAGGTTCCAAGTCCAAGCCGGGAATAATCAAAATGGAGATTTGCTTTAGAAAGAAGGTAGTTTATTGAAGAGGAGAGCCAGACAGAAATGTGGCTCTGAGAAAACTGACCACACGTAGCCAGGAGTGGTGGGCTTTTATACCTCCTTTGGGCTTTGTATTTCTTCCTGTTTGAGGCTTTGTATTTCCTGCGTTATGTACTTTGACCTGAGTCTGAGTGTGTCCTTTCTGGTATTCTGATGGTGGTGGGTTAATCCCATTATGTCTCAAAGTTTATATCCTGTCCTTAGAATTTGGGTAGGAGTATGTAGATTTTAGGGGACACGGTGCCTCAGTGCATTAGGACGCTGAGCTTGTCGATCAGAAGGTCGGCAGTTTGGCGGGTCGAATCCCGAGTGCCGCGTAACAGAGTGAGCGCCTGTTACTCGTCCCAGCTTCTGCCAACCTAGCAGTTCGAAAGCACGTAAAAATGCAAGTAGAAAAATAGGGACCACTATGGTGGGAAGGTAACAGCATTCTGTGTGCCTCTGGCGTCCAGTCATGCCGGCCACATGACCACGGAGACGTCCTTGGACAAGCGCTGGCTCTTCGGCTTTGAAACGGAGATGAGCACCGGCCCCCTAGAGTTGGAAATGACTAGCACGCATGTGCGGGGGAACCTTTACCTTTACCTTTATGTAGATTTTAGGGGTCTTTGTCTTCCTAACCTCTTCAGTTTCTAGCTGGAAGACTCAAACCTTTCTGAAAGGATTATTGAATTTGCATTTCTAAAAGCTGACCTCTGCCTAGTTTCTGCTTGGGGGAGAGGGGCTGGGGTTGGTTACTGTCTTTTTTAAAGATCTTCTCCATTATTCCTTTGGGGAAATATATTCTGCCTTTTTTAATATTTCCCAAAATATTTCTTTCTCTGGATTCTTCCTGTTGTGTAGTGGATTCATTGGAAGCAGGAGGCGAGACCAGAGGGTTCAAACAGGAACATTGCTTTATTGAAGTAACAGGAACAGAACTGAGAACAGAGGCTTCTACGCAGCTACTTATACGGTTGGCCACTAGGCGGTGGCCAATAGGTTTAAAGAGACCTATTCCCGCCCCAGAGCCAACCAATGATCGTCCTGGAGACTGCATGTCTGGGCAACCAGCAACCGTTACACAGACACCCTAATTAGGCAATCTCAAGCAGCATTCAAAGACACGTGAAAACAGTTCAAGTAAAAGGCCCAATACATTACACTTCCCACACAAACTTCCATTGCCATAGCCGTCTATGCTGCGTCTTTTCATCAATCTAGTAGAGCAGTGTTTCTCAACCTTGGCAACTTTAAGATGGGTGGACTTCAACTCCCAGAATTGAATTGAAATGTGGAATCCTGGGAGTTGAAGTCCACGCATCTTGAAATGGTCAAGGCTGAGAAACACTGCAGTGTTTTAGATGGGGCTTTTAAAGGTGGCTCTCAATTCTAGGCTGGATTTCCAGAACCCTTTTAAACTGTCTTCTAGATTTGCGCAAGACATCGAGTCATGAATTAGGCACGACAGCCTAAAGGTTTTCTGTTTGGAACCAAAGGTACAAGTACAGATTAGGTGAAACCTGGCTCAAAAACAGTAACTGTGAGAGGGACCTTGGAGTCCTAGAGGGCGATCATTTGACTATGAGCCAGCCGCCGCCAAAAAAAAGCTAATGCAATCCTGGGTTGTATAAACAGAGGCACAGAATCAAGATCACGCCAAGCATTAGTATCGCTTTATAAAGCCTTGGGACGTGGTGGCTCAGTGGGTTAGGACGCTGAGCTTGTCGATCAGAAGGTCGGCAGTTTGGCGGGTCGAATCCCGAGTGCCGCGTAACAGAGTGAGCGCCTGTTACTCGTCCCAGCTTCTGCCAACCTAGCAGTTTGAAAGCACGTAAAAATGCAAGTAGAAAAATAGGGACCACTACAGTGGGAAGGTAACAGCATTCCGTGCACCTTTGGCATCTAGTCATGCCGGCCACATGACCACGGAGACATCCTTGGACAAGCACTGGCTCTTCGGCTTTGAAACGGGGATGAGCGCCGGCCCCTAGAGTCGGAAACGACTAGCACGCACGTGCAGGGGAACCTTTACCTTTACCTCTATAAAGCCTTAGGAAGGCCACATCCGGAATACTGCATCCACTTTTGGTCACACGTTACAAAAACAATGTTGGGACTTTGGAAAAAGTGTGAAGGAGAGCAACTAAGATGATTCAGGGCCCGGAGACAAAAACAAATGAAGAACTGTGGCAGGATTTGGGTATGGCTAGTCTCAGACCGAAAGTCTAGAGAAAAGAAGGACTGGGTGGGACATGATAGATAGCAGTATTCCAGTATTTGAGGGGCTGCCATAAAGAATAGAGACTCAACCTTTTTCCAAAGCCACCAGTGGGCAGAACAAGAAACAATGGATGGAAAGTAATCAAGCAGAGAAGCAACCTGGAATTAAGGAGAAGCTTGCTGACAGTGAGGACAATTAACCAGTGGAACTGCTTGCCTCCAGATGTTGTGGGTGCTCCATTACTGGAGGTTTTTAAGAAGAGACTAGACAGTCACCTGTCTGAGATGGTATAGGGTCTCCTGCTTGGGGAGGGGGCCTTCCAGCTCTATTCTGATTGATTGTTCTGGGGAAAATACGAAGGAGGAGGATGGGTGGGATACGTTCACCACCTTGAGTTATTTGTAAAAATCATAAAGGCCGGATGCAAATAAATAATTATTCATCGACATAAGTGTGCTTTGCAAAAGCACGTTAATGATTCCCATGACCATTCACTGTGTTGTAAACCATATTTTCTGACAGTTAGAACAATTAATCACCTGCCTCCAGAAGTGGTGAATGCTCCAACACTGGAAGTTTTTAAGAAGAGACTAGACAACCATAAGGTTTCCTGCCTGAGCAGGGGGTTGGGCTAGATGACCTCCAAGATCCCTTCCAACTTTATTATTATTTACTTATTATTGTTGTTATTATTGCTATTGTTGTTGTTGTTGTTGTTATATTATTATTATTTGATGAATGGTCGCAAAAACTGGGTATGTCTAGTCTAATGAAGGGAAGACCAGGGGTGACGTGATACAGCAGTCTTCCAATTAATTGAGGAGCTGTCATGGAGAAGAGAGCTTGACTTATTCTCCAAAGCACCGGAGGGCAGGACAAGAAAAGAATGGATGGAAACTTATCAAGGAAAGACCCAACCTAAACTAAGGAGAAATTTCCCAAGAGTGAGAACAATTAACCAGTGGAAACCCTTGCCTCCAGAAGTTGTGGGCGCTCCAATGCTAGAAGTTTTCAAGAAGAGATTGGACAACTATTTATCCAGAGTATCTCCAGCTTAAGCAGGCGACTGGAGTAAAAGAGAGGAACCCAACTTTTGGGGCACCGGGGACTGGTTCTGCGGAGAGTGTTTCTTCCGCAGACTGGAGGGTGCGCAGTTTTGTGTGCTGCCCGCATCCCACGGATGGGGCTTTGCTTGTTTGTGTGGACCGGTTGCTGGCATGCTGTGGCCTGGTACAGGTCCATGGATCGGAGGGTGGGTGGGTTGGGGACCTCTGGACTAAAAGACCTTCCAGGTCCCTTCAAAATCTGTTATTCTGTCATTCTCTCTTCAGTTTCTTAGATGTGGTTACCCAACTATGGTCCCTCTTCCAAAGTCACTCTGCTAGGTGTGCAGCTCCACAGAGAGGAGAGGGCAGGAACCTTCCAGGTCCCTTCAAAATCTGTTATTCTGTCATTCTCTCTTCAGTTTCTTAGATGTGGTTACCCAACTATGGTCCCTCTTCCAAAGTCACTCTGCTAGGTGTGCAGCTCCACAGAGAGGGCAGGAGGAGAGGAGAGGGCAGGAACCAAGATACGAAGCTCTAACATGATCGTACAAGTGTGCATCCTCTTTCAATGAAAAGAGAGGAAGCCTGTTGCGGTGACTTTGGCTTGTCCTGCAGGAAGCCTTTCCTCGGCTCCCCTCAGCCCATCCCCCCTCTTCCCCCCCCCTCCACAGGCCTTCCCAAGATCGATTCCCTTCCCTTCCCCGACAAAACAAAAGCCCACGTGAGCTGTGGCTATGCAACACACCCAGGAATGCGTCGCCAAGGCAACCAAGGTGCCAAAGCAATGTGACTGTTCAAGGAGCACAGCACCCGATGGGGAGTGTGTGGTTGCCATAGAAACCCAGAGAATGAGCCCTGCAGTTGAGCCTTGTTGCTGAAGAACACAAGTCCTTGTTGGCAGCTGGGGGCAGGGGGGGTGGCGGAGAGAGAAGGCAGATCCTCCCATCCCAGCCAAGCCAAGCCAAGCCAAGCCAAGCCAAAGCAGCAGGGCAGAAAGAACATGGGCTTGGATTCAGAATGCCAACCCATCCCGACTGGGCTTTGGGAACCAAACGTCTAGGTCCACAAACTGGGAACTTGGCTGAGAAACATCAAACAGAAAACTGGCCTTTGGGAAATGTAGCGCAGGGCACCCACTATCCCTTTACATCAGGAGGACTGAGTTTTATTCCCTCAAAACAAAGCTGCATCCCAGGGATCTCAGGATCTGGGCTGCAAGGATCTAGCGCAGCGGTCTTCAGACTTGGCCCTTTTATGACTTGTGGACTTCAACTCCCAGAATTCCTCAGCCAGGCACGTGTGCCTGGCTGAGGAATTCTGGGAGTTGAAGTCCACAAGTCATAAAAGGGCCAAGTTTGAAGGCCCCTGATCTAGTGTTGCTCAACCTGGGCCACTTTAAGATGTGTGGACGTCAGCTCCCAGAATTCCCAAGCCAGCAATGCTAGCTGGGGAATTCTGGGAGTTGACATCCACGCTTCTTAGAATATACTTCCTAAAGTGAGGACAATCAACTAGTGGAACAGCTTACCCCCCAGAAATTGTGGGTGCTCCATCACTGGAGATTTTTAAGAAGAGATTGCACAATCAACTGTCTGAGATGGTATAGGTTCTCCTGCTTGAGCAGGGGGCTGGACTAGAAGACCTCCAAGGTCCCTTCCAGATTCTATTCTATTCTATTCTATTCTATTCTATTCTATTCTATTCTATTCTATTCTATTCTATTCTATTCTATTCTATTCTATTCTATTCTATTCTATTCTATTCTATTCTATTCTATTCTATTCTATTCTCCGAGTTGTGCAGGAGAATTGTTAGGAAAAAAAAACTAACCTTCATTTACATCAGGGCAGCATCTGGTGATGTCAAAAAGCTGAAGGAGGTCAAATCCAGTTATAGTACTTGGGCAGGTGAGATATTCCTCAGTTGTGGACTAGCTGAGAAGTTAAAAAAAATAAAAAGTACAGGTAGTCCTCAGCTTATGACTGCAAATGAACTCAAAATTTCTATTGCTAAGCAAGAGGGTTGTTCAATGAATTTTGCCCCGCTTTCTTCCCAAGTTGAATCACTGCAGCTGTTAAGTTAGTGACTTGGTTGTTGAGTGAATCGATTTTGTCAAAAGGTCGCCAAAGGTGATCACAAGACCCACCCACCCCCGGGACAGTGCAGTGGCGTAGCATGGGTTGTCAGCACCCAGGGCAATTTGCGCCCCCTAACCCGGTGATGTCATGGCACCGCCGAAAAGACGCGCCCCGCAGCGGCGTAGACTTTCCAAGAAGAGTCGCGCGCATGTGGGATGCTTCCGGGTCCCTCTCGAGGGCGGCTGGGCGGGGCTCCGACCTGCAAGAGCCGCTGCATTCAAGCTCGCACGTGAGCCCCGCTAAATAAAGCCACGCATGCGCACGAAGCTAGGCCAGCCGGCCGGCGGGTCCGTCTTCGCTCGGCCAAGCCTGCCGGGGCGCCTGCGGGGCGCTTGCGGTTGGCCTGAGCCTGGGCGGAGAGTTGGGCGCTTCTATTTATTTTATTCAGTTTATGTGGCCGCCCATCTCACCTGCCGGACTCGTTTCGCTTTGCAAGAAAGAGCAGCACGAGAGCGGAGCCAAGCCGACTCTGTGCAGCCCTTGGGGCTCCCTGAGCAGCTCAGTGCGAGCGCGTCCCCCCCAGATGTTGCGCCCGGTGCGGCCGGCCCCCCCTGCACCCCCCACGCTACGCCACTGGGACAGTGCAACCGACCTAAATAGGAATCAATTGCAAAAGTGTCCAAATTTTGATCATGTGACCATGGGGATGCGGCAGGGGTCGTAAGGGTGAAAGATGGTCCTGAGTCCCCTTTTTTTGCCCCAGTGCTGTTGTAATTTTGAATGGTCACTAAATGAATGGACCACCTCTGTCCCAGAAGATGGCTGAGGAATACCACTTGGCAGAACGAACAAAACCTGCATAATGTTTTGCTAGTCTCAAGGGAAAGTCTTTATTTTTTTAATTTGATTTGCCTTTTGACAACAAGATGGGACGATACAAGGAAGCCAAAAGACGGGGCTGTTTTTTTGCCAGCTCTCAAGCCCAAATTTTTCATAAACAGTCCAGGGCCGTGGTGGCGGACCTATGGCACGGGTGCCACAGGTGGCACGCAGAGCCCTCTCTGTGGGCAATTGCGCCGTCGCCCCAGTCCTAGGCCTTCAGCTGGGTTTTATAAAACCATTTTGCTTTAGGGCTCCGCCGCCGTTTGCAAAAAAAAAAAAAAGGTTCAATCAATCAATTAATTTCAAGTTCTCCCGGGGGAAAAAAAAAGATCTCGCAAAGTTGGAATTGATTGATTAATTGAACTTTTTACTCTCACCCAGTCTGCCATTACCACCGCAGCCACGCCCACCCAATGGGCCACACCCACCCAGCACCCAATGATACATAAGTGGGTTTGGGGTTGCAGTTTGGGCACTCGGTCTCTAAAAGGTTTGCCATCACTGGTCCAGGGCATTCTAGCCATTTCAATAGTCTGAAAAGCGGATAATTATACGTTCCAGGACTGAAGTGAAAAAAACCGCTACCTGTTTGCCCAATGTACAGGTTAGCCCTCAATGTATGAACGAACACCATTGAGCCCAAAATTCATCTCGCAAAGTGAAACCTTTGTTAAGGGACTTTTGCCCCATTTTACGACTTTTCTTTTTTAATGGTGGTTAAGTGAATTGCCGCGTTGTTAAATTAAGTGGCCTGGTTGTTAGGTCAACCTGGCTTCCCCATTGACTTTGCTTGTCAGAAGGCTGCCCAAAGGCGATCACGTGAACCTGGGATACAGCAAGCGTCATAAAGATGAGTCAGCTGCCAAGGGTCTGAATTTTGATCACAATTAAGCCCTAAATTTCTGTTGCTCAGCGAGACATTTCTTAAGTAGGTTTCGTCCCATTTTGCGACCTTTCTTGCCAGACGTGCTAAGTGAATCACTGTGCTTGTTAAGGGGACCTGGCTCCCCCACTGATTTTGCTTGCGAGGACCCGGCAACCGTCATAAATATGAGTCAGTTCCGGAAATGGACAGCCTTACGGTGTGCCCTGGTGGCGGCGGTGCTGGCGTCTGAATTTGGACCACGTGGCCGTGGGAATGCTGCAACTGTCGTAAGTACATGCCAGTTGCCAAACATCCAAATTGTGATCATGTGACCGCGGGGATGCTGCAACGGTCATAAGTGTGAAAAACGGTCATAAGTCACTATTTTCAGTGTCGTGGTAACTTCGAACAGTCATTAAACAAACTGTTGTAAGTCAAGGACTACCTGCACTTGTATCTGCCCTGGTGTCATGGTTCCGACAGATGAAACTCTTCAAAAGAACTTTGAGGCATTGTTTACCTTAAAGGATCTTTTATTCGAGTAGCATAATATTGGCACTTACATAATCGAAGCCAAAAAACTGAATTCCCCTCCCCTGGGCACCTAGTATCAAAGCACAATTCCCTCCTCCAATTAACAGTCATAAATCACATTCCCCAATTAGCTTGAAGCGGGGGCTTCCTCTCCAGGTCTCCAGCCTGCCAATTCTTTATCAGCTCTGGGCTCAGTAACCTTGATTCTCACGCTACGTTTAGTGTTGTTATGTTTAGCTGGACTCTCATTCGCATCCCCCCTTCCCAGCATCATCTAACTCTAAAAGCGAAAGGGAAAAAGATGGCTACATTTCCATCTGTTGTCAATGCAAAAACATCGGATGTTGGCAGCATTGACACCTAGAACCAATGCAAGCTTCTTGCAGGCGGCAGCCCTGATTATTCTCATCAACAAATTCATGGACCTCAGTGAGGCTTAGCTGGTCCTGCTGCTTGGTCCTGCTGCTGCAATTCTGTTACTGGTGGTGACTAATCTACAGGTTCTGTAAAATTGAAATTGGCAATGCACATTACTGAAGGCTGTTCCAGACTGCTGGGAAAAATATCCCAAGGGCACATATGGCACCTCAGAAGTTGAAGGAATGTGAGGGAGATGCTCATATATTAGCTAGAAACCTTAAGGTTAGCATACAAAAGGTACTGATTTTGGTGAATCTTATCCTTGGGATTGAAAGTTGGACCATAAGAAAGGCTGAGCGCCAACGAATTGAGGCCTTTGAACTGTGGTGCTGGAGAAGACTCCTGCGAGTCCCTTGGACTGCAAGGCGATCAAACCGGTCAGTCCTAGAGGAGATCAACCCTGACTGCTCTTTAGAAGGCCAGATCCTGAAGTTGAAACTCAAACACTTTGGCCACCTAATGAGAAGGAAGGACTCGCTGGAGAAGAGCCTAATGCTGGGAAAGATTGAGGGCAAGAGAAGAAGGGGACTACACAGAATGAGGTGGCTGGATGGAGTCACTGAAGCAGTAGGCGTGAGCTTAAAGGGACTCCAGAAGATGGTAGAGGACAGGAAGGCCTGGAGGAACATTGTCCACGGGGTCGCAATGGGTCAGACACGACTTCACAACTAACAACAAATCCTTGGGATCTCTCTCTCTCTCTCTCTCTCTCTCTCTCTCTCTCTCTCTCTCTCTCTCTCTCTCTCTCTCTCTCTCTCTCTGTCTCTCTCTCTGTCTCTGTCTCTCTCTCTCTCTCTCTGTGTTTGTGTGTCTCTGTGTGTGTGTGTGTGTTCCTTCTGGTGTCTCAGCTTATGATGTGAACCAGGGGTCTTCAAACTTGGCTCTTTTATGACTTGTGGACACTTTTATGACACTTTTATGAGGAATTCTGGGAACTGAAGTCCACAAGTCATAAAAGGACCAAGTTTGAAGACCCCTTAAGTTCTAGCATTTTTAATTAATGCAGACCAACTGTAGCTTGTTAGTTCAGACTTAGCACCACTGGGTGAACCCATTTCAATTCGGTCAAGTCCATTTTTGTCTGCTCCCATCCTGTTCTCCCCCACACCCCTCCGCCCGCAACTTCAAGTCGGTTGGCTTGAGCCAGTGGTTTAAATGAATAATAAAACAGAGGCTGGCATTCTGGGCTGCAGAGTTACAAACAAGCACCAGATCAGAGTTTTTTAACTTTGGGACACTATAAGATAAGGGAGACCTCATAGGACTAACTAGGGGAGATCTACCTCATAGCAGTGCTCCAATATTTGAACAGCGTTCCGTGCACCTTTGGCGTCTAGTCATGCTGGCCACATGACCACGGAGACGTCCTCGGACATGCGCTGGCTCTTCGGCTTTGAAACGGAGATGAGCACCGGCCCCTAGAGTCGGAAACGACTAGCACGCATGTGTGGGGGAACCTTTACCTTTTACCTTATAAAGATGAGGAGCTCAAACTATTTTCCAAAGCACCAAAAGACAAGACAAGAAACAATGGATAGAAACTAACCAAGGAGAGAAGCAGCCCAGAACGACGGAGAACGTTCCCCAACAGTGAGAGAGCGATCAACCAATGGAACTGGTTGCCATCAGAAGTTGTGGGTGCTCCATCACTGGAGGTTTTTAAGAAGAGATTGGACGACGCTTTGTGTGAAATGGTATAGGGTCTGTTGCCTGAGCAGGGAGTTGGACTAGAAGACCTCCAAGGTCCCTTCCAACTCTGTTATTCTATATTCTAAGATGCGTGGACGTCAACTCCCAGAATTCCCCAGCTAGCATTGCTGGCTGGGGAATTCTGGGAGCTGAAGTCCACACATCTTAAAGTGGCCCAAGTTGAGCAACACTAGATCAGGGGCCTTCAAACTTGGCCCTTTTATGACTTGTGGACTTCAACTCCCAGAATTCCTCAGCCAGCGTGTCTGGCTGAGGAATTCTGGGAGTTGAAGTCCACAAATCATAAAAGGGCCAGGTTTGAAGGCCCCTGCCTTAGCCCCTTCCTTTTTTTCTACCAAATGCATCTCACAGGCTCTCCCTGCTGGAGGTAAGTGACATTACCACGTTGGTCTACTGATGGTGCTAGTCCCCTCCGTTTTCAAACATCCCAAAAGTAACAATATTGAACCATAAGCCAAACAAAAAGGGTGGGTTTGGGCAACATATTAAACTCGAACAAAAACAAAAGAAAAACAAGCTGTGCAAGGCAAGCCCTAATCGAGCTTCTCAGGTTGTGTGAATGCTTAACCTGGTTAAGTGGAACCAGTGAACATAACCTGGCAGTTAAAAAAGCAAAAGGAAAACTACAGTGGCATAAGCTATTTTGGATTGCATCCACCTGAAAATGAGCTTGGAATATATTAAACTTTCAATTATTTTAATTTATCCTAACATAGCAGTCTTTGTCCCTACAGATCAACAGGGTTACCTGTTGGACATTTTGGAAAACATTATTTGCAATTGAACTCTAAACGCAAGGTGAATAAAAAATCTAAATAAATAAATAATAAAATGGCTGGGTTCACATAACAGGTAAGGCCCAAAGAAATAACTGTGATTTCACCTGACATCCTGGTTCAGAATAACAGAATAACAGAGATGGAAGGGACCTTGGAGGTCATTTAGTCCAACCCCCCTGCCCGGACAGGAAGCCCTATACCATTTCAGATAAAACGGTTGTCCGATCTCTTCTTAAAAACCTCCAGTGTTGGGGCACCCACAACTTCTGGGCTGCCCTTGAGGACCACTCGGAGGCTTCAACTGGTGCAGAATGCAGCCGCGCGAGTTGTGATGGGGGTTTCCCGATACTCCCATGTAACACCTCTACTCCGTGAGCTGCATTGGCTTCCGGTTGCCCTCCGGGTGAGATTCAAGGTGCTGGTGATGACCTATAAAGCCCTAAATGGCTTGGGTCCGGGATATTTGAGGGAACACCTGCTGCCAGCATCAAGTTCCCTTCGTCCAGTGCGCTCGCAGAGGGAGGGTCTTCTCAGGGTGCCGCCGGTAAAAGATTGCCAGCGGATAACACCCAGGGGGAGGGCCTTTTCTGTGGGTGCACCTGCCCTCTGGAACCAGCTGCCCGTGGAGCTCAGGACTACCCCTGACCTACGTTCATTCCGCCGGGACCTGAAGACTTGGCTCTTTGAGCTCTCTGGCCCAGGCTGAGAATTTTAACTGGGGTTTTATTTTCAGGGATAATTTAATCTTTTATTTGTCTTTTAACTTTGTATTTTGTATTGGTATGATTTTAAAATGCCCTGTAAACCGCCCTGAGTCCTTCGGGAAAGGGCAGTATATAAATCTAATTTTAAAAAAAAAACTTCTGAAGGCAAACAGCTGCACTGATTGTTCTCACTATCAAGAAATTTTCTCCTTAGTTCTAGGTTGCTTCTTTCCTTGATGAGTTTCCACCCGTTGCTTCTTGTTCTGCCCTCAGGCGCTTTGGAGAATAGGTTGACACCCCCGCCCCCTCTTCTTTGTGGTAGCCCCTAAGTTCACACAACTTGCTAAGACTTGAGCCTGGCTCGCCCCAGCCTGCAGCTCCACAAACCTCCCAATTCTGTTTTCAGCCAGCAGCTTGTCCAAAGACATCCTGCTGGGAATCGGGAAGCCCAGATATAGAAACACATTTAAAAAGCCCGTCCTAACTTTAGCCTGCGAAGGACTTATGAATTTGCAAATCATTTTTTGTCGTGCTGAAGAGACTGCATTCAGCTCCTTTCTCCCAAATCTACCCCAGGAAATCTCAGCTGCACTTTTAGTGGGGTTAGGGAGCCTAGGTGAGCTTTGAAGATCTGCTGTTCAATTCAGGTGTTCTGTTCTGCCCTGTCCATCAGTCAGCCACTGAATGTGATTCCCACATCAATGGACTTACTTAATTCCCCCAGGTGTCTTTTCCCACCAAAGCCAAAGATACAGGAGGATCTGGACAGACTCGAACACTGGGCACTATCTAACAAAATGAAATTCAATGGTGAAAAAAGTAAGGTTCTACATTTAGGCAGGAAAAATCAAATGCACAGGTATAGTATAGGTGGTACCTTGCTCAATAGTAGCAACTGTGAGAGAGATCTCGGAGTCCTAGTGGACAATATGAGCCAGCAGTGTGCTGCAGCTGCCAAAAAAGCCAACACAGTGCTAGGCTGCATTAACAGAGGGATAGAATCAAGATCGCATGAAATACTAATACCACTTTATAATGCCTTGGTAAGGCCACACCTGGAATACTGCATCCAGTTTTGGTCACCACGATGTAAAAAAGATGTCGAGACTCTAGAAAGAGTACAGAGAAGAGCAACAAAGATGATTGGGGGATTGGAGGCTAAAACATATAGAGAACGGTAGCTGGAATTGGGTATGTGTAGTTTAATGAAGAGAAGGGTGAGGGGTGACATGATAGCAGCGTTCCAATATCTCAAGGGCTGCCACAAAGAAGAGGGAGCCAAGCTATTCTCCAAAGCACCTGAGGGCAGGACAAGAAGCAACGGATGGAAACTAGTCAAGGAGAGAAGCAACCTAGAACTAAGGAGAAACTTCCTGACAGAACAATTAACCAGTGGAACAACCTGCCTCCAGAGGCGGTGAATGCTCCAACACTGGAGGTTTTTAAGAAGAGACTGGACAGCCACTTGTCTGAAATGGTATAGGGTTTCCTGCCTGAGCAGGGGGTTGGACTAGATGACCTCCAAGGTCCCTTCCAACTTATTATTATTATTATTAAGCCACTGCTGGTGGGCTGCTTGGCAGAGCCAAAATTGGCTGGCACCCCCACCACCCCCCTTCTCCTGCAACCAAGCTCCCCATCAAAATAGGGAGGAAATAATTGAGTTTGCTGAAATGTGCTGCCTCTGACCAGAAGGTCAGCATTCAGAAGTAAAGGGACTGGCTGGTTTGTAACAGCCGAGTCTATTATCTGTGTGTTGATCTCTTTAGGAATGCAGTGCAAACTGAAGCCACTTAGTACATAGGTCAAACTGTACATGCATCTCGGAAAATGGGTTAATTCTGCAATCAGGTGAAGCGTGTTGTGGGGACGCCGTCTTCACGACGATAAGCGCTTGTCTGTCCTTGCTTGGGGAAAAGTCTTTTTGAGGTTTGGCCCCTGGGTTGCGTGCACAAACGGGTCTCGTCTTTCTTCCAACTGATTGGAGAGGTTTTCTGAAATGTGCGCAGATTAGAATAATGAAAGGAAAAGCTGACTTTTTTTTTTTCCCCCACCGTGGAAATCGACTGTCTGTGCAAAGCTGCAGACGGGAGAGGGGGTTGTTCTTTTGCAGAAACCAAGATGGGTTAAATGCTGAGTCAACTCTGCGCTGGATGCTTGGTTCATAGCTAGCCGGGGGCAGCAGCGCCCACCCACCGGAAAGCTGAGTCACCGGCTCCTTCAAACTGCTTTTCATTTTGACTGCTTTTTCTTTCTTTCTTTCTTTTTCTTTTTTTTTTGTAACATCACCATCAAAGCCTGCTGCATAATGCTGCTCAATCTTGCCTCTGGTTGCCTTAAAGGGCTAAATTGGGTCCCCCAAAGTGAATGAAACCTCAAATAAAAATTAAGCAGTGTTTTTCTCTCCTTCCCCCCACCCCCAAGTAGAAAGCTCAGTGGCTGGGCAGGAAAATCTCTGCAGCTGCAATTCCAGGTTGGTGCAGATTAAGTCCTTGGCTTACAACCATTTGTTTAGTGACCGTTCAAAGTTACGACGGCGCTGCAAAAAAAAAAAGTGATTATGCCCGTCTTTCACACACGGGACTGTTGCAGCATCACCCCAGTGTCACAGGATCAAAATTCAGACATTTGGCAACTGGCCTGTATTTGTGAAGCTTGCAGTGTCCAGGGCAGTGGCGGGATTCAAATACAACCGGTTCTCTGTGTGGATGCCATTTCCCAAAGTCCATTCTGGGCCTGGGCAACAAAAAATTAGGTACTGGTTCTGCTGAAGTGGTGGGAACCGGCTGAATCCCACCCACTGGTCCCAGGGTTGTGTGATCCCCCTTTTGCGACTTTCCGACCAGCAAAGTCCACGGGGAAGCCAGATTCACTTAACAACCGTGTGACTAATTTAACAACTGCACTGGTTCACTTAACAGCCGTGGCAGGAAAGGTCACAAAAGGGGGCCAAGCTCACCTAAGCATTCCTCACTTAACGACATAAATTTTGGGCTCAATTGTGTGGTCGTAAGTTGAGGACTACCTGTATTGCCCTTGGACGTTTTATAGGGCAGGGCTTTTCAACCAGTGGTACGGGTACTACCTGTGGTACATTGGCACCTGGTAGGTGGTACGCGACCATCCTAGCAAATGATGAGAGCCTGACCAAATGGATGAGGGGAGGGGCTGAAATGGGAATGCTTTATATAGGATTGAAATGTAACTTTGTTAGATTCCGTCTTGTATTGCCACAATCGATTCCATCCTAGTAAACATTTCCTTTTGGACTAAACTTTCATCCAAGAGTTCTTATTTCCTAAGATGTGGATTGAGGTGGGTCCTGACAGACGGCTGGAGCTGCAGGGCTGTCAGGGATCAGGGGAAGTGCCACAATCAGCGCTTCTTCGGGGCTGTCAGGGCTCAGTGGAAGTGCCAGGATCAGTGCCAGACTCCAGATGAAGCTCGGCACTGATCCTGGCGCTTCTGAGCCCTGAAGAAGCACCGATCAGCTGGAATCTTGCAGCATCTCCAGGGTCTTGTGATTTACATTCAGATGCTTGGCAACTGATTCATATTTATGATGGTTACAGTCCCAGGGTCATGTGAAGTGACCAAAACCTTCTGCAACCACCCACCAGATGGGGGGAATAAAAACCAAACACCCCACCCCACCCCCACTGCCAATCCTGAACAGAAATGTTCACAACAATGAAAACCTCGGACAGGAGGAAGAGCACCGCCGGGCGGGCAGGCAGGTGTCTTGCTCGGCTGTGGCTTGGGGGGCACTTTTTTCAGTGCCATTGTAACTTCGAACAGTCACTAAGCGAACTGTTGTGTCAAGGACTATCTGTACCTGATCACTTTTTTCCTTTTTTTGGGGGGAGGGAGGTCATCAAGTTTTTGACACCTTGCTAGGCGACTGGTGGTACTCGGATGTTGCCATATCCTGAAAGTGGTACAATGGGTGAAAAGGTTGAAAAGCCCTGTTATATGAGATATGATTGGGATGTGACCAGAGTCGGTCCAGTATTTTGAGTTGTTAATGGACAAGGGCTTTACTTGCTGAGTAAAAAAATCCATATTGTCTCTTAACTACAGGTAGTCCATGAGTTACAACCATTCGTCTAGCGACTGTTTCGACATTATACCGACGCTGAAAAAAAGTGATGTAATTGTTGTTTTTCATATTTAGGACCATGGCAGGATCAAAATCCAGACATTTGGCAACTCACTCATATTTATGACGGTCACAGGGCCCCAGGGTCGTGTGATTATATTTTGTGACTTTACTGACAAGCAGTCAAGGGGGAAGCCAGATTCCCTTTACGACCATGTTACTTACTTAATATCGGGTACTTTCTGCGGCTACTTACTTAAATATCTTAGCTTAATATCTGTGGTGTGTCAACGCTGCTAACATTGGATGTTCTTGCTTTGATAACAGATGGAAATGCAGCCATTTTTCTCTATTGCTTTTAGAGTTAGTCGATGCTGGGAGGGGGAATGTGGATGAGAGTCCAGCTAGTCATAACAATAATAACTCAGCCGTGGGAACCCAAGGTCATTGGGCTCAGAGTTGGTAAGAGTTTTGGCGGGCTGGAGAGCTGGGGGGAAAGCCCGTGCTTCAAGCTAATTGTGGAATGTGATTTATGACTATTGGAGGAGGGAATTGTGCTTTGTTACTTTGTATCCAGGGAATTTAGCTTTTGGTTTCGACTATGTAGTGCCGATACTTTGTTCCTCAAAATAAAAGATCCTTTAAGGTAAACAATGCCTCGAAGTTCTTTTGAAGAGTTTCATCTGTCGGAACCATGACAGGGAGATTCACTTAACAACCATGGCAAGAAAAGTCGTATAAAACAGGGGCAAAAGTCACAACGTGTCGCTCTCGCTTCGCAACAAAAAATGTTGGGTTCAATTTTGGGCTTTTACCCCGAGGACCACCTTTACCCAAAGATTTTACAAATCTAACCTTACCTGCTCAGTGGTCAAAAGCTTCCAGAACAGGAGAAGTAGCTTTAGCTTAGCCAACTATGTGGTGTTCAGCGATTGAAGCATAAGGAGCAGGCCTGCACAACGGAGTATGCAGAATGAATGTGCGGCTTGCCAAAGCAGCTTTGTGCGGTCTGCTGGCCCTTTTTTGAAAAATAAATTCACAGCTGCCAACAACCCCCTTCCTTCCTTAAAAAAAAACAACCCCATGCTGTTGTATAACACTAGCTTTACCACCACACCACCTGTTGCTACTCGGTTTGCTGCCAAATAGCTGGTTCACAGGCCAGGTACTGCTCGGTGGCCTGCAATAATTTTAAATGTATAAATCTGGGTGTGTGTTTTTTTTTACCCTTTACCAGTTATTCAGGCCTGATGTAGACCAGTGTGATCATTTAATCTGCTTTCTTGTGCTCCATTTATACGCTATCGCTGGTGGTGATGGAGGGGGACAGCCCCCATGGCTGCTAGTTTATACAGTTTTATTTAATTCTGTTCTACAAACACCTGGAAACATACCACTGGGGAAAACTCAAGTCTCCTCCTCCGTCTCTTCTTCCACTTTTTGACTTCAACTCAGTATTGACTCCTGGCAACTATCCGGATAAATCCTTGAAATTTTCTTGGGAAGGTTTTTTTTCCCCAGAAGAGGTCTACCACTGCCTCTTTCCTAGGGCCAAGAGAAAATGACTGACCGAAGGTCACTTAGTTGGCTTTGTGCCTAAGGCGGGACTAGAACTCACAGCCTCCTCTTTCATTAGCCCAATGTGTCAGCCCGCTTTAATGTCTAAGGCGGGACTAAAACTCACAGCCTCCTCATGATTAGCCCAATGTCACTCGGCCAGCTTTAATGCCGAAGGCAGGACTAGAACACACAGCCTCCCGGCGACTGGCCTGGTCACCCAGTTGGCTTTGTCCCCGAAGCCGGACTAGAACTCGTTTCCTCATGACTGGCCCAAGATCATCCAGTTGGCTTTGTCCATAAGGCAGGACCAGAACTCTTTTAATTAGTCTGCTGGTGATTGGTCCAAAGTCCACCCAGGTGGCTTTCATGCCTAAGGCCGGGACTAGAACGAGTCTTCTGGCGATTGGCCGAGTCACCCAGTTGGCTTTGTGCCTGAGGCGGGACTAGAACTCACTGTCTCCTGGTGATTGGCTCAAGGTCACAGGTGGCTTTGTACCTACTGTAGGGCAGGATGGAAGACCCCACAGTTTCTTGGTTTCTAGCCTGGTGCCTTAACTACTACACTCAATTGGCTAAAATCACCATGTCCTTGTGACAGCTTCCTCACTTTACCCTTTGTTTTTCCATAGCAATTCCCACCTGCTTTGCATCTTGAACTTTCAACAGAGCAGAAGTCCATTCTAAAGCCGCAAACACCTCCCGGCACATCTGGAAGAACCAACCTTGCTCTTTTCTTCTCCAACCCTCACCTGACTTCTTTTTAACGTCCCTGCCCCCCCCCAAAAAATAAAGCAGTAGCCCTCCAGGACTTCCTCTTCCCCTTTCCTCCCCTATTCAAACTCCGCTGTTGGTATTTAAATTAAGAGAGACAAGACAAGCCTTGATGGATTTGCCGATTTATCAATAATTCCTGATTTCATATTCCCGGCGTGCAGGACTGCTAAACACCATCCAACGCTCGGTTCGTCGCAAGAGGCGGAGCACAGATTCGCTGGACTGGGCAAACCGGGAATGACGGCGTCCGCAGCTCAATCCCAAACTTGACGCTAAGGAAATTAGGGTTGGCCAGCCGCCCGCTCGGCAAGGAAGCCGTCAGCCGAATATGCTAGCTTTCTTGGCGGTCACCCTCTCTGGGGTTGACCTTCTACCTCCAAAACCTGTACGTCAAGAGGCGAGGTCTCAGCCGTTCCAAAATGAGCGCAGAACCAGCCATTAACACCAATCATAATCTTGTACGATTAGACACCATCTGCCGTTCGGTACGGGGCCAATTTGAAAGGAACGGTTCTCAGCTGGCATCGGCTAGAAATGTCTCCGCACCAAGGTGTTTCCTTTATTGAACCCCCATCCTGGCTCCTGGGCCTATTTGTATGCCAGTTAAATATCTAGGCCAGGGGTAGGCAACCTCGGCTCTTTTTATGACTCATGGACTTCAACTCCCAGAATTCCTGAATCAGCATATCTGATTCAGGAATTCTGGGAGTTGAAGTCCATGAGTCATAAAAAGAGCCGAGGTTGCCTACCCCTGATCTAGACCCTGCTCAGTTTTAAGATGTGTGGACTACACAGTGTTTAAGACGTGTGGGATTTAAAATGGCAACTTTTTAAGATCTGCGGGCTTCAACTCCCAGCATTCCCCTTGAAGTTGCTGAAGCTGAGAAACAGTATTCTAAATTAAGGTAGGTAATTCAACACAGCCAGCTTCATGCCAATTTGAAGTATAAACTCATAGCTAGAACCTTTAGCTTCAAGGCCACCCGGAAGCAGGTGATTTGAAACATCTAAAAGATATTGTAAACGTGGCCAAAACATTGTCAATGGAGACCCAAAATTGGCTTGGTCATTTAATGTCCTGTATCCCTGTGCCCTGGCATTCAAGAGGTCAAATCCTGAAGCAAAGGCTGCCCAGTCTGGTTTGTAGACAACTAATAACTGAGTTCTAATATTATTTTTTTTTTAAAAAAACCCCAGCTACTACCATTGAGATAAGATGCTCTGCTTGTATAGTGATTATTGCTTTAAGTTTGCAAGCCAGCAAGCAGGCTTAGGAACCTGGCATCTCCCTGGACAACAGATGAATTCAGCCTTTCCCAAACCCATGCTCTCCAAATGTCTTTGGATTACAAGTCCCAGAATTCCCCCAGAATTCTGGCATTGCAGTCTCAACACCATAGGAGAGCAATGAGAAGGACTCTTTGATACAGGGGTCTTCAAACCTGGCCCTTTCGTGACTTGTGGACTTCAACTCCCAGAATTCCTCAGCCAGGCACGCGTGCCTGGCTGAGGCATTCTGGGAGTTCAAGTCCACAAGTCACGAAAGGGCCAGGTTTGAAGACCCCTGCTTTAATATCTCTTCCAGCAGAGCGAAGCTGGAAGAGTGATCAAGGCAGCCTTTGCTGAGACATCAACTTTGGACATGCTTCCCAATAGTAAGAACTTGGGGGCTGTGTCCAGAGAGATCCTCCAAGATCACAAGCCTCAGGGAGATCGGATGTCCTTCAACCCACAACTGGGATGCTCGTTTCTAATGGTGTGTCTCAACCTTGGCCACTTTTAAGGCGGGTCAACTTCAACCCCCAGAATTCCCCAGCGAGCATGGCTGGCTGGGGAATTCTGGGCGTTGCTGTCCACTCATCTTAAAGCGGCCGCAACTGAGACACTGCTCTACTACAACCAGCGAACGGGGTCCTCATTTCTCGGGCGAGGGGCAGCTGACTACGTAGCAGGCCACTTCCTTAGGCCTGATAGAGGGGAACCACACGGTCTATGAGGCCCCGGCAGATGGGGCAGGAAGGGTTGGGCAAGACCTGGAAACAGGGGAAGCACAAGCAGATGTGGCCACAGGGCAGCACGACACACTGGCGTGGATTGGTCAAGCAAACCACGCAGGCGTTGGCGGGCAGCTCTTCGTCCTGGTTGTGATTCTGGAGGTAGTCTTCAAATTCCCGCCGCTGCGCCTCCCGCTCCCGATTCAGCCGGCGGTTCCGGTGCGCTCGACGAAGGACCCGCAGGACCACCGCCGCGGCCACAAGGCCGCACAGCAAGGCTGTCCATTTCCAGAAGCTGCTGGCCGACTGCAAACCGGATAGCAGGGTCTGCCAATCCTCCAGGCAGAGGAAATAGTCCGCTCCGTTCGAAGGGGGCTGTAGGCAGAGGGTCCCATCCAGGCGCTGGGTCAGCTCACCAATGCCGGTTACGCTGCTGCCCACCAAAAGCATCTCTTCCGTCTCCAGGAAGCCTTTGGGCTTCTCCCCGCTCAGGTAGTGGCTGAGGAGGTCTTTGAAGCCATGGGAGGTCTGCTGGAAGCGTTCGTAGACGGTCTCCAGGGGCAGGTCAACCGCCTGGAGGGGCAATTCCACACTCACCCATCCAGCCGCTTTGTCGGTGGCGGAAGTGAGGACAAAAGGGACCGTGTGCAGCTGTTCCAGCACCACCCGCTCACTGTCGGTCCTACAAAGACAGGAACGCAATGGGAGGGGAGGCCGCAGCAAAGCCCCACTGAGTCTCTCCTGATCAGGAAGATTCCGGTTGAGAAGACATACAAAGTTCTTACCTATAAAGCCCTACATGGCTTAGGCCCGGGTTACTTGCAGGACCGTCTGCTGCCAGGAACGACTTCCCATCGCCCTGTGCGCTCACACAGAGAGGGCCTCCTCAGGGTGCCGTCCGCCAGACAAGGTCGGCTGGTGACCCCCAGGGGGAGGGCCTTCTCTGTGGGGGCACCTGCCTTGTGGAATCAGCTCCCGTGGGAGCTACGGATGGCCCCAGAACTCCGGTCCTTTCGTCGTGACCTCAAGACATACCTTTTCCAACAGGCCAACCTGGACTGATGATAAGGGTTTTTAATTATGTTTTAAATGTTTTAATTGGTTTTAGTGGGGTTTTGTGATAGTTTTAATTTTTTAAAAAAAATATTTGTATTTTGTATTTTATTGTTGTTAGCCGCCCTGAGTCCTTCGGGAGATAGGGCGGCATATAAGTCCCATAATCAATCAATAAATAAAATGATTAAAAAACCTATAGATTTCAAGCCAGGATTATTTTTGCTAGGCACAATTGGAGGAAATTACGAGAAAGGGTGCATGTATTTAATTTTACATATCTTAACTGCAACAAGAATTGTATTCGCTCGACATTGGGAAAAAATGAAGATTTACCAACGGAGGAGTTAATTAAAAAAAATCTTAAGAGTGGGCAGAAACGGATCGATTGACATTGAAAATGAAAGAGAAAGAAGATTCAGCTTATTTTAGAACAGGGATGTCAAACTGCCGGGCCCCGCAGGCCGGATGCGTCACGCGGAAGCCACGCCCAACTCCATTGCCGGCAACGGCAAAACCATCCCAATACATTGCGCGACGTCACAAGTTTGACACATCTGTTTTAGAACATGGCATACCTTTTATCACTGGCCAGAAAAAAACGAGGTAGAGAGAAAGGAGCTTAATATGTATTAGTTAAGTTAAATGTTGGAACCCAGACAGTATGTTGCTGATAAAATATTAAGCACTTGTGATTGTAAAAATTAATAAAAATGTGTACAAAAGGAGTCCAGATTTACCCTGTCCAAAGACAGCTGCAACAGGAGCACAGGGCTGAGCGCCAGGTAGGGGAAGGCACTGTGCACAGTAGACCCACACTTCCATGTTCTCATGTAGCTTATTTGCTTCTTTACATCCCACCTTTATTATTTTTTATAAATAACTCAAGGCAGAACGTATATCTAGCACTCGTCCTTCCTATTTACCCCACAAGAATTCTGTGAAGTGGGTTGGGCTGAGAGGGAGGAACTAGATCACAGTCAACCAGCTGGCTTTCACGCTTAAGGTGGGACTAGAGCTCAGGAGCTTAACTTTAAGAAAGCCAAGATCATGGCATCTGGCCCTCTCAATTCTTGGCAAATAGATGGGGAAGAAATGGAGGTAGCGACAGATTTTATTTTCCTGGGCTCCAAGATCACCACAGATGGGGACTGTAGCCAAGAAATTAAAAGACGCTTGCTCCTTGGGAGGAAAGCCATGGCAAATCTAGACAGCACACTAAAAAGCAGAGACATCACCCTGCCAACAAAAGTGCATATAGTCAAGGCTATGGTCTTCCCAGTTGCAATGTATGGCAGTGAAAGTTGGAGCGTAAGAAAGGCTGAGCGCCAAAGAATCGAGGCCTTTGAACTATGGTGCTGGAGAAGACTCCTGCGAGTCCCTTGGACTGCAAGGCGATCAAACCGGTCAGTCCTAGAGGAGATCAACCCTGACTGCTCTTTAGAAGGCCAGATCCTGAAGCTAAAACTCAAATACTTTGGCCACCTAATGAGAAGGAAGGACTCACTGGAGAAGAGCCTAATGCTGGGAAAGGTTGAGGGCGAGAGAAGAAGGGGATGATAGAGAATGAGGTGGCTGGATGGAGTCACTGAAGCAGGAGGTGTGAGCTTAAATGGACTCCAGAAGATGGTAGAGGACAGGAAGGCCTGGAGGAACCTTGTCCATGGGGTCGCCATGGGTTGGACACGACTTCGCAGCTAACAACAACAAGAGCTCACAGCCTCCTGATGATTGGCCCAAGTCACCCAACCGGCTTTCATCCCTAAGGTGGGACTAGAACTAGCCTCTTAGCAATTGGCCCCAAAAATCACCCAACTGCCTTTCATGCATAAGACGGGATTAGAATTCATCACCTCCTGGTGATTGGTCCAAAATCAAACAACCAGCTTTCATGCCTAGGGCAGAACTAGAACTCACAGCCTGCTAGTGATTGGCCCAAAGTCACCCAGCCAATTTTCAAGCCTAAAGCTCAGTTTTCAAGCCTAAAGCTCAGACTCAGTTTTCAACTTTCTAGCCTGGGGCCTGAACCATTAGACCAGGGGTAGGCAATCTTGGCTCTTTTATGACTCGTGGACTTCAACTCCCAGAATTCCTGAGCCAGCCATGCTGAGGGGAAAGGGAAAGTTTTCCAAGCTGAGCCATGCTGGCTCAAGGAATTCTGGGAGTTGAAGTCCACGAGTCATAAAAGAGCCAAGGTTGCCTACCCCTGCACTAGACCAAACTGGCTCTCACATTCCTTGACAAATTTTGTTTTGGAGACTTCCTGATCCTTTCTTGCAGATTGAACATCGAAATGAGTTGTCTTTTAATCTTTTACTTTCTTTCTCCTTTTAGATCATTCTGATATAGAGGTGGGGAACTGTGGCTCCCTTTATGACTCGTGGACTTCCAACGCCTGAGCCATGGCTGGCTCAGGAATTCTGGGTGTTGAAGTCCACAAATCAAGGGGCCACAGTTGCCTACCCTTGTTTTAATACATCCACCCACCTGTTGCAGCTTACGCTGATCTTTGAAATCAGATCAAGGGCTGCCTGAGCTCCTAGACCTGCAAGCACCCATATTTACCCTCGGCTTTAGGATGACAAGACATAGGAAACATTAACCAGGTCAGAATTAACACAGACCACAGAAACCTGGTCAGCAAAAACTACCCCTGTGTCTTCTTGACGTTAGAATAGAATAGAGTAGAGCCGGAAGGGACCTTGGAGGTCTTCTAGTCCAGCCCCTTGCTCAAGCAGAAGAACCTATACTATCTCAGACAGGTGAATGTCTAGTCTCTTCTTAAAAACCTCCAGTGATGGAGCGCCCACGATTTCTTGGGGGCAAGCTATTCCACTGGTTGATTGTCCTCACTGTCAAGAAGTTTCTCCTTAATTCCAGGTTGCTTCTCTCTTTGATCAGTTTCCAACCATTGTTTCTCGTCCTCTGGTGAACAACCTGACCCCCTCTGCCTTGTGGCAGCCCCTCAGATACCGGAACACTGCTATCATCTCTCTCCTATTTCTTCTTTTCTTTAGACTGGCCCAGGGGTAGGCAATCTTGGCTCTTTTATGACTTGTGGACTCCAACTCCCAGAATTCCTGAGCCAGCCACGTTGAGGGAAAAGGGAGAGGTTTCCAAGCTGAGCCGTGTTGGCTCAGGAATTCTGGGAGTTCAAGATCACACATTTTCAAGGGACCACCTTTGAGAAACATGGCCTAATGCAGGGGTAGGCAACCTTGGCTCTTTTATGACTCGTGGACTTCAACTCCCAGAATTCCTGAGCCAGCCACGCTGAGGGAAAAGGGAGAGGTTTCCAAGCTGAGCCGTGTTGGCTCAGGAATTCTGGGAGTTCAAGATCACACATTTTCAAGGGACCACCTTTGAGAAACATGGCCTAATGCAGGGGTAGGCAACCTTGGCTCTTTTATGACTCGTGGACTCCAACTCCCAGAATTCCTGAGCCAGCCACGCTGAGGGAAAAGGGAGAGGTTTCCAAGCT
Source organism: Vipera berus (assembly GCF_964194415.1). Taxonomy (NCBI): domain Eukaryota; kingdom Metazoa; phylum Chordata; class Lepidosauria; order Squamata; family Viperidae; genus Vipera; species Vipera berus. Next base: position 7,129,098 of record NC_138207.1, read on the forward strand.
GAGCCATGTTGGCTCAGGAATTCTGGGAGTTGAAGTTCACATATTTTCAAGGGACCACCTTTGAGAAACATGGCCTAAAGCAGGGGTAGGCAACCTTGGGTCTTTTATGACTCGTGGACTCCAACTCCCAGAATTCCTGAGCCAACCACGTTGAGGGAAAAGGGAGAGGTTTCCAAGCTGAGCCGTGTTGGCTCAGGAATTCTGGGAGTTCAAGATCACATATTTTCAAGGGACCACCTTTGAGAAACATGGCCTAAAGCAGGGGTAGGCAACCTTGGCTCTTTTATGATTCGTGGACTTCAACTCCCAGAATTCCTGAGCCAGCCACGCTGAGGGGAAAGGGAGAGGTTTCCAAGCTGAGTCGTGCTGGCTCAGGAATTCTGGGAGTTGAAGTCCACCAGTCATAAAAGAGCCAAGATCGCCTACCCCTGGGCTAGCCAAACCCAAGTCCCACAGCCGTTCTTCGTATGTTTTTAGTCTCCAGGCCCCTGGTGAGAAGCCACCCTCTTGTCTTCCTTGAGGGAATAAATGTGAGGAACCAAGGATACCGCCTACTTCCCTAGCCCTCCTGCTTCTCCAAGAGGTTGCTCACCAGCTTCGGGCTAGGCTGTTCCAGATCAATCGATGCTCCTTCAGGATCAGTCTCTCAATCACTCCCTGGAGCTCCTTGTGGTATGGGCTGGTGAGAGCTGCTTCAACTGGCTGGACCACTCCTAAACGACAGGCAGGCAAAAGGGTTACGATCGGCCAGCCCTTGCACTTGAGAGCGGTCCGTTTCAAGTCCAGAACACCCTTAAGTGGGTTGAAATGGCCCCAGCACCCTTCCGGTGAGCTCAGAGCGACTCATTTCGACCCCCCCCAAATGTTTGCAATCCTTCTAGAAAGCGGGTGGCTTTCTTGAGAACAAGTGGAAAAGAAGAACGGCGGTCCCCGATTATTATTTTTTTCTCCCACCTTCAGGAAACCACAACAAGGGAAACGGGACCGCCACGGTCGTGTGATCAGCCACGACAAATGAAGTGAAGGGACTTTGGCTAAAAGCATTCTCAGCAGGTCCTACAGTTGTGGCTTAATGCCGAAAAAGGTTGCTGATATGGGAATTGGGAAGAGAAATGAAAGTTTAAAGGTAGGAGAGCACCATTAAATTCCCAGTCCCTCTCCCTCTTTTTGAACTAGCTCGTTCTCTCGCCGGAGATCAGATCAGCCCAGGCTTCAGGGTTTGGAAAGGGATGAAGCTTTTTTCAGTAAATCTCTGGGGACTGGATGTATCTCACTCTGATCCCTCCTGCAAAGGAAGTATTTATAGAGATTTAATTGTTTAGCTGTGGCCAGAGGAGTTAAGATTATGAATGTCTATGTATTGTTATAACCTTAACAACTGGGTCTGTATGTTGCTTGGAATCCGTTGAGACAGAAGTGGCATATACAAATAGCTCTAAGCAAGCAAATTAAAAAATGGGTTTTACTGTAGTATGAAAAACTCTGGATATTATATATATATATATATATATATATATATATATATATATATATATATATATATATATATATATATATATATATATATATATATATATATATATGTGTGTGTGTGTGTGTGTGTGTGTGTGTGTGTGTGTGTGTGTATGTGTATATGTGTATATGTATATATATATATACATATATACATACACACACACACACACACATATATACATATATACATATATACATATATACAGAGTGAGCGCCTGTTACTCGTCCCAGCTTCTGCCAACCTAGCAGTTCGAAAGCACGTAAAAATGAAAGTAGAAAAATAGGGACCACTCCGGTGGGAAGGTAACAGCGTTCCGTGCGCCTTTGGCGTCTAGTCATGCCGGCCACATGACCACGGAGACGTCCTCGGACAAGCACTGGCTCTTCGGCTTTGAAACGGAGATGAGCACCGGCCCCTAGAGTCGGAAACGACTAGCACGCATGTGCGGGGGAACCTTTACCTTTATATATATATGTATATATATATATATATATATATATGTAAATTACTAACAAAGAATTAAGGGAGACTGAAATGCATTTCAAACTTATTAGTTTTCATCAGTCAGCCATACCCTTCTGAGATTCGAACCTGGGCTGATTGCACATTAGGCAGTTGTTTTTACCTCTTGAGCCACAGGATCTCTCTCGCTTTGTTAGCTTCTGCAAGGGGAGATATGTGTCAAATACCTGTTAACTATTTAGATTACCTTGCTAGGCCCCAAAGATGGGGCAAATCTTTATTTCCTGTTTCAGCCTATCTTGAAGGCCATCGAACAGGCAGTAGTCACACTGGACAGCTCATATATCTCGCCACAGCTGTTAAGTGAATAACTGCAGTTGTTAAATGAGTAACACGGTCGTAAAGCAAATCTGGCTTCCCCCATTGACTTGGCTTGTCAGGAGGTCCCAAAAGGGGATCATATCACATACACACACACACACACACACACACACACGGCACTGCAGCCATCATAAATATGAGTCAAGCATTTGAATTTTCTTCACACGACCATGAGGATGCCGCAGTGGTCTTAAGTGTAAAAAACGGTCCTAAATCACTTTTTTTTGCTACTTTGAACGGTGACTAAATGAACTGTTGTAAACTGAGGACTTCCTGTACTCTGAAGCCAAAAATGAAAGAGAGACAGAGAAGAAGGCTTGGAAAAAGCATCTCCTGAGCCTCCCAGCTTCAGGGCAGGTATATAGTAAGCTGATAACTTTCTTTTCAGACAATCACCTGTTTGAGATGGTATGGGATAGGTTCTCCTGCATGAGCAGGGGTGGACTAGAAGACTCCAAGGTCCTGTCGTGTCGTGTCCTATCCTATCCTATTCTACTCTAATTCTATTACTATTCTATTTCTATCCTATCCTATCCTATCCTATTATTCTATTCTATTCTATTCTATTCTATTCTATTCTATTCTATCCTAATATTCTATTCTATTCTATCCTAATATTCTATTCTATTCTATTCTATCCTAATATTCTATTCTATTCTATTCTATCCTAATATTCTATTCTATTCTATTCTATTCTATTCTATTCTATTCTATTCTATTCTATTCTATTCTATTCTATCCTAATATTCTATTCTATTCTATTGTATTCTATTGTATTCTATCCTTCTATTCTATTCCTAATATTGTATTCTATTGTATTATATTCTATCCTAATATTCTATTCCTGTTCTGTTCTGTTCTATTCTAGTCTAGTCTATTCCCTGTATTCTGTTCTGTTCTGTTCCGTTCCATTCTAATGTTTCCCTATCACCAGGTATGGAGCTCTGACTTGCAACAGACTACTGCAGGAGGGATCAGAGTGAAATACATCCAGTCCCCAAAGATTTACTGAAAAACGAGGTCTTTTCAAATGGGCAGTATTTTCCTACTGTAAATTCTTGTTGATTCCTTGGTGGGCATCTAGCAAGGATAACTGGTGTCGAATTCACAATGACAGATGGAAAAAGAAGGGACTGAGAAATTGGAGTGGTGAAGGTCTATGGAGATTTTTCCATCATCCAGGTCACGGTTATCCCAAAGGTGTTTTTTTTCACGAGGCAACTGGACTTCCTTTGTTTTATTATTTATTGAACTTAGGGCCACTTTGAAGACGTTTCGCTTCCCGTCCAAGAATCTACCACAGCAAAAAGTCTTCAAAGAAAAAAGCAAACAAAACAAAACAACGAGAAAGTCCAGTTGCCCTTTGAAAAAGCACCCCTTTGGGACAATTGGAGTGCTGGTTCCACTGTTCAAATCTTGGCAAACCTTTATGCTGGATTCTTACCTTCAATGACAACGTAGGGGAGGCAGTTACCGCCTGCGGCAGACAGAAGACTGGGAAGATCTGAACCCACCTGGAGCTTCGGAGCCCCCTGCAAGAAGGTGGGGGGGAGGGGGGGGGAGAAAAATGAAAACAGAAGAGGCAATGCCAGAACCAAGGTGACTTGGGATCTCAGACATTTTGCTTATTTATTTATTTATTATTTTAATTCCATTTATATCCCTCCCTTCTCCGAAGACTCAGGGCGGCTTACAAACTTAGCAGTAGCCTTCATTCTATGTATATGCCTACTTATTAGGGCTTTCACACACACCCCAAGCGGCATTATTACAAAGTCAGCTTAATTGCCCCCAACAATCTGGGTCCTCATTTTACCTACCTCGGAAGGATGGAAGGCTGAGTCAACCTTGAGCCTGGTGGGATGCGAACCTGCACTAATTGCAGGCAGCTGGTGTTACTTAAGGAGGCATTAGCCCACTGCTCCACCAAGGCTCTTATTCACGTCTTTACCAAGGACACACCCAAACCACTGCCTTGCACGAACTTAAGACGCTGCACGAACTTAAGACGTACATCAGATGAAACACCCAATTGTTCAGCAAATGGCACAAGTCATGGGCCAAGGACTAGAACTGCACATTGCCTGAAGCTGTTTCATTTTTCCTGTTCTGAATTAAGACCACTCAAGCTCAAGCAGTGATGCGAGAGCCACTTTGGCGAACTGGTTGGGGTGCTGGCCTAGAAACCAGGGGACAGTGAATTCTAGACCTGCCTTAGGCATGAAAGGTAGCTGGGTGACTTTGGGCCAATCACCAGGAGACTGTGAGTTCTAGTCTTGCCTTAGGCATGAAAGCTGGCTGGGTGACTTTGGGCCAATCACCAGGAGACTGTGAGTTCTAGTCTTGCCTTAGGCATGAAAGCTGGCTGGGTGACTTTGGGCCAATCACCAGGAGACTGTGAGTTCTAGTCTTGCCTTAGGCATGAAAGCTGGCTGGGTGACTTTGGGCCAATCACCAGGAGACTTTGAGTTCTAGTCTTGCCTTAGGCATGAAAGCTGGCTGGGTGGGCCAATCACCAGGAGACTGTGGGTTCTGGTCCTTCATTAATAGGAAAACTGGCTAGGTGACTTTGGGCCAAATACAAGAAGACAGTGACATCTAGTCCCCCCACCCCTTAGACTTGAAAGTTGGCTAGTGATATTGGGCCAATCACCAGGAGACACTGAGTTCTAGTCCTGCCTTAGGCATGAAAGCTAGATGGATAGGTTTGGGCCAATCACCAGGATGCAAGATAATGCTGATGTTACAAGATGTTGTACCTTTCATCAGAACAATAATTAAAAGTGCTGTAAAATATAAACATTATACTACAAACACCATTCTTGCTTTCTCAAGAACAAGGGAAAGACAATTATACAATACCTGGATGGATTTTAATTGGAATTTTTACACTGTGTTGGGTGGTTTAGTTTATGGCATGCTGCTTGGAGTCGCAATGCTTGAGAACAATTCTTTCAATAAACCAACGAACACATCAGAAATCCTTCAAAACAATGTTTTTCAACTTGGCAACCTTAAAGACGTGTGGACTTCGACTTCCCGCATGCTGGCTAGGGAATTCTGGATACTGAAGTCCACAGATCTTAAGATTGCCAAGTTTAACTAAAATAATAGATAAATTTCACACCTGGATTTTGGACACCACCTTGGCCTTCTTCCTGTGCAGGTAATAAAAGAGGCCAGAGAAGGCCAGGCTTGACCCCAAACAGATTGCTTCTCCTATCGTAAAGGGAAAATTATCCATCGAAGCTCAAGCTGGAAGGAGAAAGACAAATAAACCCACAGAAGAACTCAACTACCATCCAGGAATGGCAAGACGTCTCACAGTCCATTAGCCCCTTGCCAAAACAAAAGAAGAATTGGAAGATGGAGAACCAATACATTAGCATACCAAGTCTTAGCAAGCAGTAAGGTAGGTCCAGACTGATCTTTCCATAGAGCTCAATTATTTTGCCTGGAGTATGTTATAACTGCTGTCTCTTCTTTGAATTTAACGACCTTTAAAGAAAGCACATTATCAAGAGTCTAAAAACAACTCGGAATATTTATTTATTTTATTGGATTTATATACCGCCCTTCTCCCGAAGGACTCGGGGTGGTGTACAGGGCAGTTAAAACACAATATACCAGGTTAAAATAAATTAAATTAAATTAGCCCCAACAAGTAAATCACATTCTAAAAATTTAAAATCCCAAACCCTCAGTCCAGGCCGGCAAGCTCAAATAACCAAGTTTTCAGGTCGCGGCGAAAGGAGCGAAGGTCGGGAGCCATCCGGAGCTTATATTAAACAGATAAACACCCTAGTTCAGGCTGGGTTTCTCTCGACTTACAACTATTCATTTAATGACTGTCTGAAATCGCAATGGCACTGAAAAAAGGCGACGTGGCTGCTTTTCATGCAGCATCCCCGTGGTCATGTGATCAAAATGTGAAAGCCTGGCAACGGAGTCATATTTACGACGCTTCCAGCGTCAAGTCCTCATTTTTCCCGACCTCCTGACAAGCAAGGCCAAGGGGGAAGCCAGATTCACTTAACAAGAATGTTACTAATTTAAAAACTGCGGCGATTCCTTGTCAAACGAAGCAAAACTTAACTGCCTCACTTAGCAACAGAAATTTTGGGCTCAATTGTGGTCGTAGGTTGAGGACTACCTCTGCATTACCGCTCTGTGTTTGAATCATGAGTCAAATGTTCCCTTGAGGAACAGGAAGTCTCAAGCCCATTTTTGGGGGGGGGGGACCACTCAGGTTGCTGGACCTTTTTTTATATTATACTAAGAGAAATCTTCCTTTTCCATCTAGTTTCCATTTAACAACTTAAACTGGAGACTGAGGGGCTAAAATATATCTATTTGTACAATGCATTTGGACGGTATTTTTCAGTTCAGAATAAGGGCCTTTATTTGTCTTCTAGTCCAAGCCACTGCTCAGACAGGATACCCTGCCTGCAGCATTTCAAACAAGCGGCTGTTCAGTCGCTTCTTAATTTGTTCTCATTTCCGGATAATAGCCTCATTTGTCAACCGACTTCCCATATTCTACAAACTTTCATTTGTCATTTCCTTTCCAGCCCATGGCTTGTAACTATTCCCAGCTGACTTCCAGCTTTTTTGTGTGTGTGTGTGTGTGTGTGTGTGGAAATCCCCTCTGTGAAGTCTGAGATTTCTTCTTTTGCCTTTCGGGGTGTTTTTCAGCTGTCTCTGCAAAATCTCTTTCGATTCATATCCTCTCTCTGAATTCTGAGGCTGCTCTTTTGCCTTTCAAGGCATTTTTGGGCTGCCCTTATAAAATAGGTTTCATGTCTCGGGAGAGCTCTGCAGCGATGATACAAGTGGTGTTTCTCAAGCTTGGCACGTTTTAAGAGAGGGGTGGACTTTGTAACTCCCAGAACTCCCCAGCCAGCACGGAGTGAAAGTCCACCCATCTTAAACTTGGCAAGGTTTGCTAGAAAAAGCCCTTAATTTTCAGCAATAGACATTTAGTATTCAGTTTTCTGCAATGTACGTGTGCTACTAAATTTGACCTTTCTGCTGACAAAAGCACAGAGAAGGCAGCTCAGAAGAACAATCAAGAAAAAAAGAAAAAGAAAAATAAGGACAATAACGCCAGCGAAGTCAGTTTATTTAAATTACAGGGGTCTTCAAACCTGGCCCTTTTATGACTTGTGGACTTCAACTCCCAGAATTCCTGAACCAGCCATGCTGACTGAGGAATTCTGGGAGTTGAAGTCCACAAGTCATAAAAGGGCCAAGTTTGAAGACCCTTGATTTAAAACCAAGGAGAAATTAAAAGTTTGGGGAAACAGAGGTCTTCCTCCCACCCCGGCGTCTGCCTGGAGCCTAATCCATCAGCACTCTCTGCACATGCTCAGAAGCACCTTTGTTTTAAAGATTGCCAGAGGCGGCAGTCCTACTTACCAGGCTGCTACAAAGCTCAACGTTGTTCCCTGGGAAAAAGGTGACTTAATGGCCATCGGCGACCCGAAGCTTGTTTCCTCTTTCGCTTTCGAACCAAACAGCAGTACCGGAGCTTTGTCGACCGAAGATGGTGACGCAAAGACGCATGGGAAATAAAGTTCCTAGGCCCGTTAAAGCCAGCTTTCCTTCTCTATGCCTTCTTGCTTTGAAAACCACAACTCCCGGCATGCCTTCTTCCTCTTTATAGTTCTGGCGAGGAACTACGCTCAGTCTCGCGATTCAGTGCAGCGGGGACTATAAGCATTTGCCCTCGTTGAGAACTACGAATCCCATCAGGCCTCGGGGCCAAGTTTTTTTTTCTCCAATCTCCGGCTATCGAGAGAACCAAGTACTGTAGGCCCGGGGTCTTCAAACTTGGCAAATTTAAGACTGGTGGACTTATAACAACAACAACAACAATCAGATTCACTTCACAACCGTGTTGCTAACTTAACAACTGCAGTGATTCACTTCACAACCTTGGCAAGAAAGGTTGTAAAATGGGGCAAAACTCACTTAGCAGCTGTCTCACTTAGCAACAGAAATATTAGGCTCAATTATGGTCTTAGGTTGAGGACTACCTGTGAAAGTTATAAAAGTTATAAAACGATGAAAACAATAAAAATATAAGTGGTAAAATATATAAGTTGTAAAATACTGTACCCTGAAAGTACACTACAATGAACAGTAGTGTGACCTAACAGGCTGAATTCACATAACCTGCTAAGCATGTACACTTAAACAATCACATAAAACTAAAATCTGTGCGATTCTTTGCAATCTTCAAACCACAAAGATCCTCAAGGAAATAACAGCTCCATGTCAGAGGTCTGGAGACTCTTTGGTGTAGTTCATCCCGATGTTGCTGCTAAGACCCCATTAAAGAACAGCACAATAAGGGTGACATGATAGCAGCATTCCAATATCTCAGGGGTTGCCACAAAGTAGAGGGAGTCAAGCTATTCTCCAAAGCACCTGAGGGCAAGACAAGAAGCAACAGATAGAAACTAATGAAGGAGTGAAGCAGCCTAGAACTAAGGAGGAATTTCTGATAGTGAGGACCAGGGCCTTTTTTCTCATAGAACGCTCAGAACGGAGTTCCGGCACCTTTTTTGGATAGAACCTTGTAGGGTAGGCAATGCGGGTTGTATGACATGTGTGAGTTCCGGCACCTTTTTCTTTTACAAAAAAAGCACTGGCGAGGACAATTAACCAGTGGAAAGTTGTGGATGCTGCAACACTGGAAATTTCTGGACACCTAGAAAAATTAATCAGTGCAATGATTTGCCTCCAAAAATTATGGGTGCTCCATCACTGGAAGTTTTTAAGAAGAGACTGGACAACCATTTGTCTGAAATGGTATAGGGTTTCCTGCCTGAGGAGGGGGTTGGACTAGAAGACCTCCAAGGTCCCTTCCCGCTGTTATTCTGTTAAGCATTGCCACCTTGTTAAAGGTACTTGTTCATTCCACTTGCAGGCGTTTCTCTGAAGAAATCAAAGTCTGAAAGCTTACAGGGCCATTCTCACATTTGCAATTTAGGGGAGATCTGTTCCATATAATCCATCAGGTCTTAGCTGAAACTAGCCATGTAGAGTCTGGACTGGAATAAACTCTGAAAGGACCAGGAAGGTATGGTCACATTTATGAAAGCATAGGTTCTCTTGCTTGAGCAGGGGGCTGGACTAGAAGACCTCCAGGTCTATTCTATTCTATCCTCAACACGACTGAAATGAGGTGGTTTCATTCAGAGGTTTGCAGGTGGAACGGGCAGAATTTAATTTTTGTGCACACTGAGCGTGGCCTTTCTCACTAGGCTGACCTTTCTTTGAATACCGATATTTGTCCTTCCACAGAAACCAGCTTGTCAACTTCAACAGAGAGATTGTGATTTGGATAGGGTCTGTAATGTATTGGCCACAACTGTTTTAAATCACTTGCTTACCGTCTGACCTACATTGCTGTATTGTTTAACAGGTTGCTGTTACTGGAAGCCAGACTGGCTGTCTCCAAGCTGATAATGAGGTTTGGGGCGGGGAAACTGTTACTTTAAACCTATTGGTTGCCACCTAGAGGCTAACCGTATAAATAACTGCAGCAGGCATTAGGGCTGCTTCCGTTCTGAGTTAATAAACTTGTTTGCTGTTTCAACACTGCCTGGTTCGATGCCTAACGAACTGAAGATATAACAGGGTCACTGAAAGAAAGGCCCGTTTTCATTCTTGCAATGGTTTTAACCTCATTTCTGAAAGACAGAGTAGGAAAAGAGTTCTCTGCTCAAAGGACACTTATGTATCAGTCGACCCCTAACGTAGAACTGTTTTTCCTCAATATAAATAGATAATACCAGTGGACCGGCGTGACTTCAGAGGTTGTGGGTGCTCCATCATTGAAGCTTTTTAAGAAGAGATTGAACAGCCATTTGTCTGAAATGGCATAGGGTCTCCTGCTTGAGCAGAGGGTTGGACTAGAAGACCTCTGGGTTCCCTTCTGTCATTCTGTTCTTGTTACTCTGGCTGAGGAATTCTGGGAGTTGAAGTCCACAAGTCGTAAAGTTGCCAAGTTTGAAAACCCCTAGTATAGGAGTTTGGGCAGGGGTTTGGACTAGAAGACCTCCAAGGTCCTTTCCAGCCCTAACACAGGTAGTCCTTGACTTACAACAATTCATTTAGTGACCATCCAAAGTTACGACAGCATTGAAAAAAGTGACTTATAACCCATTTTTTTACACTTATGACCATTGCAGCATTCCCCATGGTCACGTGATTTACAATCAGATGCTTGACAACTGGTTCATATTTACGACGGTTGCAGTTTCCCGAGGCCATGTGATCCTCTTTTGTGACCTTTTCACCAGCAAATTCAGAATCTGGGAAGCCAGATCCACTTAAGAACCGGGTTACCAATTTAACAACGGCAGTGATTCACTGAACAAATGTGGCAAGAGAAGTCGTAAAATGGGGAAAGATTCATTTCACCAATTTCTCACTTAGCAACATAAATTCTGGGCTCGGTTGTGGTCGTAAGTCGAGGACTACCTACATTCTACTTTCTAATATATTATTTCCTACTTTCAGGTTTCATTGTTCTTTTTTTTAAAAAATATTTTAATGAAAATAAACAATGCGATATCAGCCTGTGTCTGGAGTCTAAAATCATTGCTCCGGGACAGTATGGAAATATCAGCAGGTCTTAAATAGTCCCAAAACGGACATGGTGGCTCAGTGGGTTAGGACGCTGAGCTTGTCGATCAGATGGTCGGCAGTTTGGTGGGTCAAATCCTGAGTGCCGCGTACCAGAGTGAGCGCCTGTTACTCGTCCCAGCTTCTGCCAACCTAGCAGTTCGAAAGCACGTAAAAATGCAAGTAGAAAAATAGGGACCACTACGGCGGGAAGGTAACAGCGTTCCATGCGCCTTTGGCGTCTAGTCATGCCGGCCACATGACCATGGAGACGTCCTCGGACAAACGCTGGCTCTTCGGCTTTGGAATGGAGATGAGCACCGGCCCCTAGAGTCGGAAATGACTAGCACGCGTGTGCGGGGGGAACCTTTACCTTTACCTTTAAATAGCCCCAATTCAGGACAAATTTACAACTGGCCCTCCTGTAACTAAACTGCCAATCGGGAGTCACTCCTGATTTGTTGCCCATTAGGCTGAAAAGAGGAAAGTGCCGCAGTCTCAAATGGATTTTTCCACTTTTTTTTTTAATTCCGTCACACAGTTTTGAAGTCCACTTTGAAACAGTCAAGCGGAAAGTGCTTTTAATAGTAAAGACATCAACAGCAGCCCTCCCTCCCCACCCCAGTTATACATACACACACACGCACGCACGCACGCACTAATCCAAGGCACTAATCTCCACCAAGCTCAATTAAGATGGGAGCGAGTTTGGAATTTCTCAGCCAAGCTAATTGGGGATTCGATCACCAGCTTGGAAAAGGATTAAAATGAAACCGCGTCGGAAGCGAGTTCGAATTCATTTCTCACTTCTCCCGTTCTCCTTGACAGACTCCAAAGACTTCTTTGGGGTATGTTTTATTTGTGTGTGTGTGTGTGTGTGTGTGCTTTGAAGAGGGCGATCTGCATCTGCACGGGATTTCTAGCAACCGATCGGTGGGGGGGGGGCACCTCTGTTTTGTGAAAAAAGGGTACAAAGCTTGAGGAGATGCGACGCTAGCGGGGAAAAGAAGGCAGTTTGTCTTTCCACAGTGATTGGGTGGGATTGTGCTTTGGCGAGGTGTACAACCTTTACTCTCCTTTCTTCTATGCAACAGAAATGACTTTGCGCCCAATTCGAAAGAAGCACGACAAGGGAATACTCTCTGCCCAACCGTTGTTTTCTTCTTTGGATGCTTGATTGGCAGGAAAAAAATATAGTCGGTCCCTTTATTTTATTACACCCTGACACCAGGGAGAAATGCTGCCAATCCTAGCCAGGCAGCGAACCAGGAGTTTTTCAAAACTTTTTTTCTTTTCTTTCCAAGCTGTGGAACCTATTCAGTTAAAATAAAATAAAGGAAAATTCGCGCAGCGCCTAGGTCAGCTGACAAGCCCTATTCCTCCCTTTTTTTCCTCCAACCAGCGTTCCTCCGTCTCTGCCGCTTTGAGCTGGGCGGACTTCAACTCCCAGAATTCCCCCTGGCAGGGGAATTCTGGGAGTTGAAGTCCGCCCAGCTCAAAGCGGCAGAGACGGAGAAACGCTGCATTTTGGTTTAGTGACTAAGGGAGGGAAAACCCTCTTCACATTCCACCTTGCAGGGGAATGTTGCTTGCAAGGACTTTCTTTTTCTCCAAACCTTTTGTAGGCAGATCTTTTTTTTTTCTTTCCTCCTTTGCTTTGGAGGCACCCATTCGAGCGTTCACACAACCCCATTTGAGAAACCCTGCTGTAACCCTTTAGCCCTGCAGGAGATCTCGACAGCAACTAACTGAGATGGCTTATGAAACATACAGCACGAGAGGCACATCTGAATCCTGGCAATTAGCTATATAGGATGCCTTCAGGTTCCTGATTACACCTGTAATCATGGGTCACTGCAACCTTCCTGTTCTCCGTGGAAGAAGCTTCTTACAGGTATCTTGCTGGCCTGTTGGGAAGAAATCTGCTAAACTGGGGGGGATTCTGCTCTGATCCAGGAGGATTACACTTCCCTGTTCTCCCCGCAAGCTTCTCGGAAGTATGCTTCTGGTGTCGTTGGGAACAGATCTGTAAAACCGGACGGCTTGTTCCCAAAGGTGCTTTTTCCAAAAGGCAATTGGACTTTCTCATTTTATTTTATTTATTTTTTCCATTGGAAAGCATTTCGCTTGTCATCCAAGAAGCTTCTTCAGCTTCCTCACAACCGAAAAAGCTTCTTGGATGAGAAGTGAAATGTTTTCAAATAATTAAAAACAAAACAAAAACAAGTTAAGTCCACTTTCCTCTGGAAAAAGCGCTTTTGGGACAACCATGACCTGGGTGATGGAGAATTTCCATCGAAACGGGATGGATTCTGCTCTGATTCTATCTAGTAGGGTTCTCTGGATCCATGCTCTAGGGCAGTGATGGCGAACCTTTTAGAGACCAAGTGCCCAAACTGCAACCCAAAACCCACTTATGTATTGTCAGGTGCCAGGTAGGCGTGGCCCATTGGGTGGGTGTGGCCCATTGGGTGGGCGTGGCCCATTGGGTAGGTGTGGCTGCAGTGGTAACGGCAGACTGGATGGGACTAAAAAGTTCAATCAATCAAGTCCAACTTTGCAAGATCTTTTTTTTCCCCCACGAGAAGTTGAAATTGACTGATTGACTGAACCTTTGGTTTTTTTGGCACACGGCGGCGGAGGCCTGAAATGAAAAGGTTTTATAAAATCCAGCTGATTGGGGCGACGGTGTGCGTACCCACAGAGAGGGCTCTGCGTGCCACCTGTGGCACGCGTGCCATAGGTTCGCCACCACGGCTCTAGGGTCAAGTTTCAAGGGGTTCCCTGACGAATCTGTAATTTCCATAAACCTAGGAAGCTGTGGTTGGAATTCCCCCACGGAATCCAGAGAGCCACCTTCCAACCTGGAGATTCAAAGGGGAAAAGCATCCTCCTCGGTGTGGTCCCTAGACCCCCCTCCCCCTTCCCCCCTCCCGCCCCCAACAGCAAAGCTGCAGAGCTGACCTAGAGAAGCAGAAGGATGGTGGCACCAGGGCTCCGCAAAGGATTGCCGAGGCCCCCTGAATTAGCTGGAGATGAGAAGAAAAGCTAAACGAGTTGAGTTGGAGATTCTTCTCCGCGGATCTCACGGAGGAAGAAGTGAGGGGCTTAGTTAAGAGAAGGAAGCGGTGCGTTTGCTCCTTCCTAAGAAAAGTAGTCTTGGAAGGAAGGCAGAGCTCCTGTTTTTCCTTGTCCCGGTGCTAAAGGAGGAGAATTTGCACCAACTGAAGATATCCAGGCAGGGTTGCCGAGTGCTTCCAAGTGAGCAGGACTGTGCAGGGGACAGTTGGACAGATGTATGTACAGGAACTGCCAGAGATTCAACTTATTTCCTTCCTTCCTTCCTTCCTTCCTTCCTTCCTTCCTTCCTTCCTTCCTTCCTTCCTTCCTTCCTTCCTTCCTTTTCCCTACCACACCTCACAGTATTTCCCAGGGTTCATAAAAGAGCCTTTTGGGCAGTCAAAATGCTCTAAAAATTCCCGCGAGTTGCTGAGAGTGCCGATGACCCGGAACTTGTCGGGGCTGTGGGGATCCGTCATCAGGCCCTCGTGCGAGCTCTCCGGGGTCCGCACAGAGCACCAAACCTGCATTGGAAGGAAGAGGATGAGCAGAGGGTTAAGGGTGCCGAGGAGGTCAAAGGCGTTGAGTCGCACGCCTGAAGCGTAGCAAGAACAGGGTTTGTTTGGTCAGAAGTAGCCAAATTTCAACCAAGTTGACTTGGGGGTAAAGATGTATGGGTAGTCCTCGACTTAACAACAGTTCATTTAATGACTGTTCAAAGTTACAAAAGCACTGGAAAAAGTGACTAATCGCCATTTTTCATACGGCCGTTGCAGCGTCCACGCGGCCACGTGATCGAAATTTAGACTGTTGGCAATTGGCTTGCATTTCTGACGGTGGCAGCGTCTCGGGGGTCACGTGATCATTTTTTGCCACCTTCTGACGAGCCACGTCAACGGGGAAGCCAGATTCACTTAACAACCGTGCTGCTAACTTAACGGCAGCGATTCCCTTAACAGCTGTGGTGCCAAAGAAAGGTTGTAAAATGGGGGAAGAATCACTGAACAACCGTCTTGCTTAGCGACGGAAATTTTGGGCTCCATTGTGGTGGTAGGTTGAGGACTACCGTGTACAATACTCTGGCTCTCTGTAAGGATGTGCAGGTAGTCCTCAGGTTACAACTGCTATTGGGACCAGGCTTGTGATCGTTTTAAGTGAAGCAGACGTAAAGTGCAATGTCCTGTGACCACAGACTAGGATAGGACAGAACAGGACAGAATAATAACTTTATTGTCACTTTGAATGTGAGACGGAGACCCTTCCTTAAGGTGCTCACTAATAAACTAAGCCTAGTGTTGTTTTTGTACTTTGTTTTCAACTAAAACTGCCACTTAACCCTTTTTGCTGGCAGCAACCATGATGAACGAGACTCTGTGTGAATCTTCCTTCTTTGGTTGTTGGCTGCCGTGAGGGGCGGGACCTCTTACTCAGAAGATTTGTTCATTGTGAGGAATTATACATTTATTGGGGGGGGGGGGAAGGCAGCGTCTGTTTAGAGGGACTTCCAGAAGGCTGTGATTAATTCCTGAATAAATGTTTATTTTGTCATAAGAACCTCTGGCGTCTCTCTCTTTTTTTTTTTACTCTGTCACAGAGTAAAATAATATCCCCCCTGTAACTACAGCACCCAAAATACGGTCACATGGCCCTGGGAGGGGTGGTGGCCAAAACCAGCTCATAAATAGCTTTTTCAGAATCTGCCGTAACTTTGAACAAAGAAACCAGTCTTAAGTTGAGGACTGGGGGGGGGCGGGGCAGAAGAATTATTTATTTATTTTTCATCCCACCTTTGTTATTATTTTTTACAAATAACTCCAGGCGGCAAACGGATCTAATACCTTTTCCTCCTCCTACTGTACTATTCCCCCCTCAGCAACAACCCTGTGAAGGGAATTGGGCTGAGGGAAAGTGACCGGCCCAAAGTCAGCCAGTTGATTTTCATGGCTAAATTGGAACTAGAAGTCCCAGCCTCTTAAGGATTGGCCCAAAGTCACCTGGCTGGCTTGCATGCCTAAAGCGGGACTAGAACTCACAATCTTCTGGTTTTCTAGCCTGGTGCCTTTGCCGCTAGACCAGGGGTAGGCAACCTTGGCTCTTTTATGACTCGTGGACTTCAACTCCCAGAATTCCTGAGCCAGCACGGCTCAGGTTGGAAACCTCTCCCTTTCCCCTCAGCGTGGCTGGCTCAGGAATTCTGGGAGTTGAAGTCCACGAGTCATAAAAGAGCCAAGGTTGCCTACCCCTGCACTAGACCAAACTGGCTCTTCCTTATTTGATATTGAGCTTCGTTCAACATTCGAAGCCGCCGGGTGCAGGTAGAAAAGATACATTCCCCCGTGCGCATGTCAGCTAAATTCACTACCAAACCTACGAGATGCACCCCATAGGTAGGAATGGCACAAAATGCCCTTGTAAGGAAACATTCACAGCCAAGCTGAAGTGACCTTGAGTGGTGACAGGGGTGGGAATCAGACAGGAACCTGTGGCCCAATAATCCCAATTTATTTTATTTAGCGTATGGCTGGTCACACACAATATTAAAAACATTTCATATTTACAAGTTAAAACAGTTTAAAACAATTAAAAAGAAGCAGTAAAAAAAACCTAAGAGGAAACCAGAAATAACATTTCAGAGTTTGATGTCGAGTTTGGAAATCCAGTCAGTAGCTGCCGTTGTTACACAGAGGAAGTCCTTAAAATCTCCTGGGTATTTTCTATTAATGCATTCTCTCACTATATGTTGGATAGTCTGTCGGGAAGCCCCGCAATCACATTGCGCTAAAGATGTCTTCCCCCATTTATACAAAGAATCGGCGCACACACCCCACGAGTCGTTTTAATTCTATTGTATGTCACCCATATGTGTTGGGGTAAGTTGAACCCTGGAGGTATATTATTAGGATTAATATGCTCGAAAATATCTTGGGAGGCATAGCTATTCCATACTTCCATCCACTTTTGTGTGGTGCTCTGATGTTCGGCCAGCAGCTTAAGCGCTGTAAGGAGTGGTGGGTTTCTTGACTTTAGTCGACCTCTTAAAAGAACAGAGGTATAACCATGAATAGGTAGAGGAGTTTAGCAGGATCTTACTATACTCCCGAATAAGAGCTTCCTGTCGTCGTAAGTGCGGGCGGAGTATATGGCTAAGAACTGGTAGCCAGTGAATAGGTGTAGATTTTATGCACCCAGTAATTAATCTCATCCCAATTGTTTCTATCCGCTGACTATAGCTCAGATTTAATACAGCTGTCATGCTGACCTAGTAAGAAGGGATAAATAATAAGGTCGCGCTGCAGCGTCAACGACATTCTGTGTCACGCTGTATTTTACACTGTTGTCGGCCTTCTTTGTTTTGCCTTTGGAAAAAATTGAGCCAAGGGTATCTAAGCTCGGTTACTGCCTTTGCTCAAGGCTGCCCAACGTACTGCCAATCCTTGCTAGGAGCCCAGCGTTTTGCTTTTTTCAAAAAAAAATTGTGTTGTATCTTCAGAATGACTTGGCAAATTAAGGAGAAATTTCCTGACGGTCAGAACACTTAATCAGCGGAACGACCTGTCTCCAGAAGCTGTGAATGCTCCAACACTGGAGGGTTTTAAGAAGAGACTGGACAGCCACTTGTCTGAAATAGTATAGGGTCTCCTGCCTGAGAGCAGGGGGTTGGACTAGATGACCTCCAAGGTCCCTTCCAACTCTGTTGTTCTGTTATTCTGATTTGTTTGCTTTAGGTGAGCCAGATTTGGGCCAGCACAAGACACTGATTCTTGTTATTTCTGCTAGGTAGTCCTCGACTTAGAGACTGTTCGTTTAGTGACCATTCAAAGTTACAACAGCACTGGGGAAAAAAGTGACCTATGAGCGTTTTTCACACTTACAACCATTGCAACATCCTCATGGTCACGTGATCAAAATTCCCTTGGCAACTGACTCACATTTATGACGGTCGCAGTGTCCCGGGGGGGGGTCCACGCGATCCCCTTTTGCGACCTTCTGACAAGCAAAGTCAACGGGGAAGCCAGGTTGCCCTTACTAATTTGACAACTGCCGCGATTCGCTTAACAACCAGGGCAAAAAAGGTCATAAAATGGGACAACATTCACTTAACAAGTGTTTTGCCTGGCAACAAAAATATTTGGGCTCAATTGTGGTCATAAGTCAAGGGCTGCCTGTAGTGCGCCATCTTCTGGGTTGAGCGGTTACTATGTTTTGGAAGAGCAGCTGGAGAGGGAAGGTGGGACAGCTGTGACTTGATGCCATTCACCCAAACTCTCCTTTGTCTAGCACAGGGCTTTTCAACCAGCGGTACGGGTACCACTTGTGGTACCTTGGCACCTGGCAGGTGGTACACGACCATCCTAGAAAAGTGGTAGCGGGGGAGGGGAATGAGCTGAACCGGTGGCAGCACCGGACAAGCCTGAGCGAGAGACGGCTGGAGCTGCAGGGCTGTCAGGGCTCAGTGGAAGCGCCAGGATCAGCGCTTCTTTGGGGTTGTCAGGGCTCAGTGGAAGTGCCAGGATCAGTGCTGCTTTCCAGCTGATCGGCGCTTCTTCGGGACTGTCAGCTGGAGCTCGGCGCGGATCCTGGTGCTTCTGCTGAGCCCTGAAGAAGCACCGATCATCTGGAAAGCAGCACTGATCCTGGCGCTTCTGCTGAGCCCAGAAGAAGCGCCGATCAGCTGGAATCTTGCAGCATCTCCAGGGTCTTGTGATTTACATTCCGATGCTTGGCAACTGATTCATATTTATGACGGTCACAGTGTCCCAGGGTCATGTGAAGTGACCAAAACCTGCTGCAACCACCCAGCAGACGGGGGGAAATAAAAACCAAACACACCCCTACCCGACCCCCACTGCCAATCCTCAACAGAAATGCTCACAACAATGAAAACCTCGGACAGGAGGAAGAGCTCCGCCGGGCGGCCAAGCAGGTGTCTTGCTCGGCTGTGGCTTGGGGGGCACTTTTTTCAGTGTCATTGTTAACTTCGAACAGTCACTAAGCAAACTGTTGTAAGTCGAGGACTATCTGTACTTCATCACTTTTTTCCCTTTTTTGGGGGGGTCATCAAGTTTTTGACACCTTGCTAGGCAACTGGTGGTACTCGGATGTTGTCATATCCTAAAAGTGGTACAATGGGTGAAAAGGTTAAAAAGCTGACTAAGTCTAGCTGACTTAGGTTTCAAGCCCCATCCAGACGTAGCTGCGTGTGGTCTTTGCTTGCTACCCAGAGGAACGTGTGCGCTCTTTAATTCCAGAATTCCAGTACCAAGTGTTTTAGGGCAAACTGGGCCCTGGTCCTGCTTATTCAAAAGAAAAGTCACGGGGGCAGAACAGTGGCTCAAAGCGAGTGTTCAGTTATGACGGGCACCAGGGATCTGTTCCATTAAGTTATGGTCACCATCAAAGCTGATACCAGCCGGAGCAAAGAACCACTCAAAGAAGTAGTGAAAGATCAGAAGATGTGGAGAGACCTTGCCCATAATATCGCCAGGAGTTGGGCATGACTGAATGGATCCCCCATCATCACAAATGAAGGCAATGTTGCAGGATCCAGGATAATATTGCAAGATCCAATCTGGGTCAGTCACTGGGACCAGAGCTTTAGTCCTCTGAGCCCATCCTCAGGGAACGTCTCTCTCTACTGGAATGAATGCTTTGGGCTATTCTATGCATCATATTTGTGTGGTGCCTTCTATTGGTTTATTGGTGTGTTAATGGCTCCTAAGTACCTGATAAGCTAGTGGTAAATCCGCACTGCTGTTGACTGACAAGGGGCCATTTCCTAGGCTTCAATAATTTCCCTGACTGTTCTTGAGCCTGCTCGGCCAACAATCTTAGCAGGAGCAAAATTGAATGTATGTCTTTGTTCACTGCAATGTGAGACTACCAATGAGTTTCAGTGGCTTGATCTGACCACTCACTTGGGTTTTTGCAATCTGATGGTTAGATGGTGGCTAAAGGGTTAAGAGGAAGGCACCAGGTTTAAGACTCTGGTCAGGAAAATAGGCACAAAAAGTAGGGAGAGCAAGAACATCCCGATGGGCTTACCTGTGCAAATCCTAAAAAGAAGAGCTGGTGGCTTGTAAGACCCACCGAGGGGAGGTGTTTCTCCTCCCCGTTCTTCTTCAGCCAAGATTTGTAAGCCTGTGAAACCAACAACAGGGACATTAGTACTCCGAGGCTCAGGAAGTGTGTGAATCCTTCCCCTTCCCTCCAGGAATTGGGACCTCAGACGAAGAGGTTTTGAGGTTCACCAGATTGCTCCCCGTGCTGCATTATGTGTTCTGGTGGGGTACACAATTTTCCCCCAGGGCTTACTCACATTGTAAGCGGCTTTCAGTCCCCCGTTGTCGGCAATGTTCTCCCCCAATGTCTGTTTGCCATTGACATGCTCCCCATTGACGAGGTAGTTGCTATATTGTTCCTCCATGCATTCCGTCCGGTTCTTGAAGGCTTCGAGGGATGAATTTTGCCACCAAGGACGCAGGTTGCCTTCTTTGTCGTACTCTCGGCCTGAAAGGAATAAAATGGTTTTGTTGGACCATCTAGTATCCATCTAGTACAGGTAGTCCTCGACTTACGACCACAACTGAGCCCCACAATTTCCGATGCTAAGCGAGACAGTTGTTAAGTGGGCCTTGCTCCATTTTACAAACTTTGTTTTTTTTGCCACGGTTGTTAAGTGAATCACTACAGAGGCTAAATTAGTAACACCGTTGTTAAGTGAATCTGGCTTCCTCACCGACTTACTTGTCAGAAGGGATCCCATGAACTCAGGACGCTGCAACCATAAACAAAAATGATC
The DNA here is from genome assembly GCF_964194415.1 of Vipera berus. NCBI lineage: Eukaryota > Metazoa > Chordata > Lepidosauria > Squamata > Viperidae > Vipera > Vipera berus. The sequence continues at coordinate 7,149,953 of NC_138207.1, forward strand.
CCGTTGCTAAGCGTCTGAATTTTGATCAGGTGACCATAGGGGTGGTGCAATGGTCCTAAGTGTGAAAAGTAGCCATAGGTCCCTTTTTTCAGTGTGGTTGTAACATTGAACAGTCACTAAATGAATGGTTATAAGACTACTTGCGTACCACATAGTTTTAATAACAGCAAAGTGGGTGTTCTTCCTCCCGCGATAACTTCAGAAGTTTTGGAGGAAGAGAGATGTTCACTAGTTCTAAACACAGGTAGTCCTTGACTTCCGAAAATTCATTTAGTGATCATTCAAAGGGACAACGGCCCTGCAAAAAAAAATGACTTACAGCCAGTCCTCGCACTTATGACCAACACAGCATCCCTACAGTCATACGATCAAAATTTAGGCGCTTAGCAACTCGTGTAAATTCACAATGGTTGCCATGTCCCGGCTTCATATGATCGCCATCTGCAACCTTCCCAGTCGGCTTCTGGCAAGCAAAGTCAATGGGAGGAATCCAGATTCGCTTAACGACCACATGATTCACTTAACAGCCCGTGGTCAGGAAGTTCATAAAATCAGGCACAACGCCTTTATTAACTGCCTTGCTTAGCAGTGGAAATTTTGGTCCCCATTTTCGCTTGCAATTCGAGGCCTGCCTAAGCCACTGTTTTCAAGCATTCACTAAATGAATTGTTCTAAGTCAAGGACTTCCTGTGCCATGCAGAAAGGCGAGGGTGTCTTGATGGGTATGGGTGTATAGAAGCTCCTTGACTAGGTGAAAAAAAGTGCAAGATAATGGGGATGAAATGGCCCTGGAAAAAGCGACTGACGACCATTTTTCACACACAGGACCACCGCAGCATCACGTGATCAAACTTCAGATGCTTGGCAACCGACTCATATTTATGACGGTTGCAGTGTCCCGGGGTCACGGGAATCCCCTTTTGTGACCTTCTGACGAACAAAGCCAATAGGGGAAGCCAGATCCACTTAACAACCCCGTTACTAACTTGACAATGGCAGCGATTCGCTTATCAACTGTGGCAAGAGAGGTCGCCAAATGGGGCAAAGCTCACTTAGCAACTGTCTCGCTCATCAATGGAAACTTGAGGCTCAGTTGTGGTCGTAGGTTGAGGACCACCGATAAGGCGTTTCGAAGTGTTATGGAACGGGGAGAACATCGGAAGAAGAAAAAGAAGAAGCTTGACATTCACAAGATCCAACAGAGGCGCTTATTAGCTTCTCGTGGTCTGTGATGGACCTAAAGGCCCATGAGGGAAGGCATAATTAAAGGTCTCCTATTTAGAGAAGGTAAAGGTGGGACGTGGTGGCTCAGTGGGTTAGGACACTGAGCTTGTCGATCTGGTGTACCTGAATGCCAGGTCCGTGGTTAACAAAGCTCCCCTCGTTAGGGATTTAGTTGAGGGTGAGCACGCGGACCTGGCTTGCATCACGGAGACTTGGTTGGGCCCAGAGGGTGGGGTCCCTTTGGTTGACCTTTGCCCACCAGGCTTCCGGGTGCTACACCGGCCACGAGCTCATGGTAGGGGTGGGGGTGTGGCAGTGACTATTAGGGAGACCTTATGTCCGCGGGAGACCACCGTTCCTCAGATAGTTGGGTGTGAGTCTCTCTTTGTGAGATTTGGTTCGGGGGCGCAGTTGGGCTTGCTGCTGGTGTACATTTCGCCTAGTCGCGCAGCGGCAGCCCTGCCCGAGCTGCTCGATATCCTCTCGGGGTTGGTGGTTGAGTTCCCCAAACTTATAGTTTTGGGAGACTTCAATCTACCATCCCTGGGAGGCTCATCTGAGCTAGCTCGGGAGTTCATGGCTTCCATGACGGCCATGGACCTGACGCAAGTAATTTCTGAACCAACTCATGAGGGAGGCCACACCCTTGACCTGATTTTTTTATCTGGACGGTGGTTGGATGATCTTGGTGGGGGCTCTCCATTTATTATGCCCCTGTCATGGACCGATCATCACCTCCTGCGGCTGGTCTTCCGTTTTGCCACCCCCCGCCGTGGGGGTACAGAGCCAATTAGATGGTACCGCCCCAGACGCCTAATGGATCCTGATAGATTCCAAGCGGCGCTGGAGTCCCCACCTGCCTCCATTGCTCACAACTCGGCGGATGCCTTAGTGGAAGCCTGGGAAAGGGCAGCCACTGAGGCACTTGACCGGGTTGTACCCTTGCGGCCCCTGACCCGGTGCAGATCCCAATGAGCTCCATGGTTCTCCGCGGAGCTCCGGGAGATGAAGCGTCGGAAACGGGGCCTAGAGAGCTGCTGGAGGTCTAGCCGATCTGAATCCGACCGGTTGCGGTTAAGAACCCATATTAGGAACTTCCGCTGGCGGCGCGGCGCTGAAGACAGCCTCCCCTGGCTGCCCGCGGCTCAGCTGTTTGTTTTTTTGCCCGAAACAGCGCCGATCAGCTGTTCGGGCGAAATTGAAGCCCCCTCCTCGGGAGAAGAGGAGGGGGTGAGGCCCCAGGTAGGGGTAAAGTTCTCCGAGGCCGCCTGAGCTTTGAGCTTGGGCGGCTGAAGGATCGAACTCCCCCGAAGCCTGGGTTGCTCCCAGCTGGCCGTCGTCTCTGCTCCGAACTTCCTGGAGCAGAGCCAGGCGTCTGCGAACCAGCCCTGCCTGATGAAAGGACTATGATTTAAAGGAGCAGGCAGAGCGGTACAAGAGGAAAAGGTGAAGAGGACTATTTTACTGTACTCTCTAACTTGTTGGACTTTTTAAACTTTAATTGAAAGTGCGTCATAATTGAGGATTAAAAGATGGCGGCTAAACCTCCCTCTAAAACTCTTCGGAGTGGAGGATCCTCGCCGGTGCAACAATCATCACTACAGGCATTGCACCCTCCTGAAGTGCTGACATCGAAGGATTTGCGAGATGCCTTGGATAAACATGCCCAGGTACTTTTGGAATCAATTAATCAATCAATTGCTGATAAATTTGCACAGATGGAGGAGAAATTGGAGAAATTTGAGGAAAGAATGGAAGAGAGGATGGAACAGAAGTACAGCGTGATGAAGGTAGACATTTTGACTTCAGTGCATAAAGTGGCGGAATGTGTGGAAGATTTAGATGAAAAAGTGGATGATTTGGCTCAAAGGAATGCTATACTAGAAGTAAAAGCACGGGAGAATGAAATTGAAAGAGGCAAGTTGGAAAGGGAGTTAAGCCATGCCCAATATTACCAGATGCAGTTTGCTGTCAGAATTAGAGGCTTAAAAGAGAATGTTAAAGAAGATTTAAAGCAGCTGATCTCTGAGGCTCTCGAAGGGGTATTGAACCAGCCAGCATCTGAAATAAGAGCAGCTATGGATAAAGTGTTTCGGGTGAATTCATGGATTGCCAGACAGAGAAAGTTGCCTAGAGATGTGGTGGTTTATTTTGCAAAAAGAGAAATTAGAGATCAAGTTATACAAGCTGCCTATGATGCTAAGGTTGTGATTGCTGAACAAGAAGTCTTGGTTTTAAAAGAAATTCCTCCAAGGATTTTAAGGGGAAGAAAGGACTATACATTTCTTGTGCAAGAGCTCAAGCAAAGAGATATAAGGTTCAGATGGGAGATTCCAGAGGGGCTGATGGTGATGTATGAAGGTAAAAGGTATAGGCTGACTACTGTGAAACAAGCACGTGATTTCTACAATAATGTCTTAAAAGCAACCCCATTAACGCTCCTGGAAGCTGGAAAGGGATCTGGAGAAGAAGAACAACAAGAGGAGGAAACAGAGGAAAATGGTGCTGGAGGAGATCAAGCTACAATCTCTTTGGATGATCCTAGAGAGCAAAGAGTGACGCGTGCTGCTTTAAAACGAGCAAAGAAAATAAAAGAACAAGATCAGCAAAAGTCTTCAGATTCTTCACATCGCATTCATAGCCAAGCTGTGGGAGGAGCACGGCCTAAAGTAACCAGTCCTATCAAAGCTGTGGTCCAAGAGCTTCTCGAGGATATACATGGCAACTAAATTTTTAACCTGGAATGTTAATGGACTAAACTCACCGCAGAAGAGGAAGAAAGTTTTTCAATATTTAAAACAATTTAAGATAGATGTTATATGCCTGCAAGAAACGCATATTAGAGTTTTGGATCAAAAGTATTTATTGAACTCGAGGCTGGGTACGCAATTTGTTGCTTCTGCAGAGAATAAGAAAAATGGAGTGGTTGTTTATGTTAAAAGTGCCTTAACAGCGGACCTAATTGAAGCAGATAAGCATGGAAGATATGTTATGATCGAGCTGTTGTTTGAAGGTAAAAAGACGCTTTTAGTTGGATTATATGCTCCAAATCAACAACAAGCTGACTTTTTTAGTTTACTTCATACAAAGCTTACCCAGTTGGATTATAAATCCTTTATTTTTATGGGGGACTGGAATGGAGTTATGGATGTACAGTTGGATAAGGCTGGAGCCTTTAAACGCATTCCAAGTCACGCTAGACTGCCTAAATCTTTTTTTGAAATGAAGGATGACCTGGAATTGCGAGATATTTGGCGTGAGAGACATTTGCGGGAGAAGGATTATACATTTTATTCTGATAGACACCAATCTTTTTCGAGGATTGATTTTATTTTGTTGACTAATGATCTTCTTTTGAGAACTAAAAAGGTGAAAATCTGCGCAAGAATTATCTCTGATCACAGTCCAGTGTGGTTGGAGATTGATAAGGAAAGAGGAGATAGACGCTCATGGCGCGTAAATGAGAATTTGTTTAGAAATCAGAGAAATGTGGAAGAATGCAAACAGCGGATGAAGGATTTTTTTGAGATGAATATGAATAAGGGTACCTCTATGGATATGGTTTGGGATGCTAGCAAGGCCTATATGAGAGGGGTGTTGATATATATGAATAATAGACATAGACGTGCAGTGGAAACTAGAAGGAAAGAACTGGAGAATGAAATAAAGGAAAAAGAAAAGGCTTTGATTTTGAACCCAGAGGAGGTGAAGATCAAGGAGGCTATTAGACTGTTACGAGGACAATTTGATAAATTAATGGCTGATCAAGTGGCGACCAATCTGCGGTTTGCTAGGCATAATACTTTTTGCAATGCTAATAAGCCAGGCAGATGGTTGGCTTATAGACTGAGGAAAAAACAAAGGGCATCTAATATAGATAAGATTGAGCATAAAGGAAGGGTTGTGTATCAACAGAATCTTATTAAGGATGCCTTTGTGGATTTTTATTCGAAATTATATACTAAAGAGGACATTAATGCAAAAGATATTGATACGTATTTGGAGAAGGCTAGCATCCCGGTTCTTACGCAAGTACAAAAAGAGGGGATTAACCAACTGATTACAGAAGAAGAAATTTTTACAGCTATTAAGGAACTGAAGGTGGATAAAGCACCAGGCACTGATGGCTTGACTGCGGCCTATTATAAAAACTTACAATTAGAGATGATAAAACCATTAAAGGAACTGTTCCAGACAATCCAGAGGGGGGGAAAGGTGCCCCCGTCTTGGAGAACAGCTTTTATCTCTTTGATTCCGAAGGAAGACCAGGATGCTACTTTAGTTAAAAATTACAGACCGATATCGCTTTTAAATACAGATTATAAGATATTTGCTAAGGTTTTGGCTAATAGACTGATGAGGGTTCTGCAACAGGTGATTCATGGGGACCAAACGGGGTTTATTAGTGGAAGACAAATGAAAACCAATGTGAGACATATAGTTGATGTGTTAGAGTTTTTGGAAAGGCACAACCAGATCTCTGCTGCGCTAATCTTTTTAGATGCTGAAAAGGCTTTTGATCAATTGAACTGGCAATTTTTGTTGAAAGTTTTAGACAAAATGGATTTTGGGGAAAAATTTTTACAACCGATTAGGGCATTATACCAAAAACAAACTGCCCAAATTATAGTTAACAATAGTTTGACAACAGTATGTAATATTGAGAAGGGCACAAGGCAAGGCTGTCCGCTATCGCCCTTGTTATTTATATTAACATTAGAGATACTATTGGTTAAGATTCGGAATTCGGAAAAAATTAAGGGGATACAAGTTGGAGATCAGGATTACAGATTGAGAGCATTTGCAGATGATCTGGTTGTTACAGTGACCCAGCCAGAGAACTCTGTTGTGGACCTGATGGAGATAATAACACAATATGGGAAGGTTTCTGGATTTAAAGTAAATATACAGAAAACTAAAATTTTGGCTAGAAATATGACAGTTTCGCAGAAGGCTCTCCTAGAAGGATTAACTGGATTTGAGATTGTTAAAAGGGTTAAATATTTGGGGGTGATTTTGTCGCCCTCTAATACAAAGCTATATAAAAATAATTATGAAAAGTTATGGGGGAAAATTCAAAAAGAACTGGAGAGTTGGGAAAAATTGCAATTGTCTTTGTTGGGACGGATTGCAGCAGTGAAAATGAATGTCCTGCCCAAATTTTTATTCTTATTTCAAATGATACCGATTCTTAAGAAAGACTCTAACTTGGAGGAATGGCAGCGTGGTATCAATAAATTTGTGTGGGCAGGGAAAAAGCCACGAGTTAAACTTAAGATTATGCAGGATACTCGTGAGAGAGGTGGCCTTAAAATGCCTAATTTTAAATTATATTATGAAGCTTCTGCACTAGTAGGAATAAGTGATTGGATTAATTTGACACAATCGAGGTTATTAAATCTTGAGGGCCATGATCTGTTGTTTGGCTGGCATGCATATTTGCTGTATGATAAGAAGGTAGATACTGTGTTTAGGATGCATATTTTAAGACAGGCATTGCTGAGAGTTTGGAAGAAGTATAGACATAAGTTAAGCAGCAAGATACCATTGTGGGCAATCCCAAAACACGCAATAGAAAATATACATGCTGGTTTCAAACATGATGAGACTACTTACAAGGAAATTTTAAGTTTGGAAAGGAATATTTGGTGCTTGAAATCATATAGTTTCTTGCGAGAAGAGAAGGTTGTTCAGACTTGGTTTCAATATATTCAGTTACAGGCCAGGTGGAAAGAAGATCAAAAAAATGGATTTGCAACGACTGATGAAAATTTGATAAAGCAAATTAGAAATCAAGGACCAGCACATATTAAACGGATATATCTTGCATTGATAGAGATCGATTCAGAAACAGAGCTTGTTAAGGATTGTATGATAAAATGGGCCCAAAACATTCAGGAAGTTATTACAATGGACACGTGGGAAAAGATCTGGGTGAGGAATGTAAAATTCACTCAAGCTCAAAGTTTAAGAGAGAACTTTTACAAAATGTTTTATAGATGGCATCTAGATCCTAAAAAGCTTGCAAGTATGTATCCGAATTATCAGCCTAAATGTTGGAGGTGTGGTGATGAAGAGGCAACATATTTTCACATATGGTGGACATGTAAAAAGGTCAAGGCTTTTTGGATAAAAGTCTGGTGGAATATGCAGAAGATTTTTAAACGGAGGATAAAGTTTTGTCCGCAATTTTTTTTGTTGGGAATAATTGTTGACGCTACAGTTGTGGACTCTAAGTTGATGTTGAATTTAGTTACGGCAGCAAGACTTTTGATAGGTCAATATTGGAAGAAAGAGGAACTGCCGACTATACAAGAGTGGATTTTAAAGGTTTCCGACTTGGCAGAGATGGCGAAGATTTCGGCCTATTTGAAAGATTACTCGCAAGAACATTATATTATGGAATGGAGAAAATGGATTGAGTTTATCCAGAATAAGTATAGGGTCAAGAAGTTTTATCTAGCATTTGAATAAGTCTTCTTTCGTTTTCTTTTTTCTTTTTTTATTTTGTCTTCTATATATATTTAATAATGCTAAGTTTTGTTTGATCCTATATAAGTTAGAGAGTGATGGATTTTAGAATTTATAGTTGTTAGTATATGGTTGTTTATGATTGCCTTTTTATATATATATACCTTGTATTTAGCTCTGGGAAGTCCGGGGGGGGGAGGGGGGTTAGGGGGAGGTGGGGGGGGAGGAGGGAGGGGGGGAGGGGGGGGGAAGGGGGGAGGTAGGGAGGGGAGGAGGGAGGGGGAAGGGGGTTTTTTAAAGGAAAACTGTATTTTTAAAACTTTTCAATAAAAAAAAAAATAAAAAAAAATAAAAAAAAAAGAACCCATATTAGGTCTTATCTCGCAGCGATGAGGGTGGCAAGGTGTAATTACTTCTCTACCCTCATCACGTCCGCAGATAATCGCCCGGCCGCCCTGTTTAGGGTGACTCGCTCCCTTCTTAATCAGGAGGTGAGGGAGGATCCCTTGCAGGATCGTGCCGAGGAATTTAGTCAACATCTGTCGGATAAAATCGCTCGGATTCGGACCGGTTTGGACTCCAGCTGGGCAGAGTCTGGCGATCAGGACACGGGCGGTCTTGTCAATGTTATTTGGGAGGAGTTTGATTCTGTGACCCCTGATGAAGTGGACAGGATTATGGGGAGGCTGAGCTCCACCACATGTTTATTGGACCCGTGCCCTTCCTGGCTGGTTTATGCAGCTAGGGAGAGGACACGAGGCTGGCTCCAGGCGGTTATATCTGCTTCCTTGAGTGAGGGTTATTTCCCCACCGTCTTGAAGGAGGCGGTGGTGAGACCTCTCCTCAAGAAGCCTGCTTTGGACCCAGCTGTATTGAACAACTTTCGTCCAGTCTCCAACCTTCGCTTTCTTGCGAAGGTTGTTGAGAGTGTGGTGGCGCATCAGCTCCCTCTGGTCCTGGATGAAGCGGATTATTTGGACCCTTACCAATCGGGTTTCAGGCCCGGGTACAGCACGGAGACGGCATTGGTCGCTCTGGTGAATGATCTCTGGAGGGCTCGGGATAGGGGATATTCCTCTGTCCTAGTCCTATTAGACCTCTTGGCGGCTTTCGATACCATCGACCATGGTATCTTGCTGCAGCGTCTCAGGGGATTGGGAGTGGGAGGCACAGTTCTTCAGTGGTTCTCCTCCTATCTCCTGGGACGCTCGCAGTCGGTGTTGGCAGGGGGGCAGAGATCGGCCCCTAGGTCTCTCGTTTGTGGAGTTCCTCAGGGGTCGGTTCTCTCGCCTCTCCTGTTCAACATCTACATGAAACCGCTGGGTGAGATCATTCGTGGTTTTGGAGTTGGGTATCATCAATACGCCGATGATACCCAACTTTACATTTCGACCCCAAACCACCCCAGTGATGCCCTCGCTGTGATGTCCCGTTGCCTGGAGGCGGTTCGGGTCTGGATGGGGAGGAACAGACTTCAACTCAACCCTGACAAGACTGAGTGGCTGTACATTCCGGCATCCCGGGACATTCAAAATGTTCCATCGCTTTCTATGGGGGGTGAGCTCTTACCCCCTGTGGATAGGGCTCGCAACTTGGGAGTCCTCCTAGATTCACGACTTACCCTGGAAGGTAAGGTCTTGGTTATGATCTTTAAGTCCTTACATGGCATGGGTCCGGGATACCTTGAGGACCACCTGCTGCCGGCGTCAACTCCCCTCCGCCCTGTGCGTGCCCACAGAGAGGGCCTCCTCAGGGTGCCTCCGGTCAGGGAATGTCGACTGGTGGCCCCCAGGGGGAGGGCCTTCTCTGTGGGTGCTCCGGCATTATGGAACCAACTGCCGGTTGAGCTCCGGATGGCATCGGACCTCCGATCCTTCCGTCGCGGGTTGAAAACCCATTTGTTTGAGTTAGCTGGTCTGGCCTGATGGGGAATATGGGTTTTTTAATTGGTTTTTTATTATTCAATTATTGCTGTATTTTAATTGGGCATGGTTTAATTCTTTTTTAATTTTTGTATAGCTATTTATATATGCCCTGTGAACCGCCCTGAGTCCCTAGGGAGAAGGGCGGTATAGAAATCAAATAAATGAAATGAAATGAAATGAAGGTTGGCAGTTTGGCGGGTCGAATCCCGAGTGCCCCGTAACAGAGTGAGCGCCTGTTACTCGTCCCAGCTTCTGCCAACCTAGCAGTTTGAAAGCACGTAAAAATGCAAGTAGAAAAATAGGGACCACTACGGTGGGAAGGTAACAGCGTTCCGTGCGCCTTTGGCGTCTATTCATGCCGGCCACATGACCACGGAGACGTCCTCGGACAAGCGCTGGCTCTTCGGCTTTGAAACGGAGATGAGCACCGGCCCCTAGAGTCGGAAACGACTAGCACGCATGTGCGGGGGAACCTTTACCTTTACCTAAAGGCAAAGGTGAGCTGCAAGCATCCAAGCCCCAGGTGGAATAACTGGCTGTTACCTTGATCGTCAAAAGCATGGGTGAGCTCATGCCCCATCACAACGCCGATGCCTCCAAAGTTGAGGGCCCTCAAGAGAGAAAAGGAAATAAAACATGTGAAGCAATAGGCCAGGCTTTGCCTATCAGAGACAGCCGAAAAGGGCCAGTCTTTTAAATAAGGCACGTTAAATAAGGCACCCAGAACCCAAAGCAGAAGGTCAGTTCCCTCTCTCTCTTACATATTGCAACAAATGTTTGCCTCAAGGTCACTCGTGCCTTGGTCGCTTCCTATCTGGATTACTGCAATGCACTCTACGCCGTGCGGCCCTTGAAGACAAGTTGGAAGCTACAACTGTTCCAAACTGCAGAGCACGCACAGGGACAATTTATTTTTACGACATAAATTGCACCAATTCCTAGATTCTCCCGGGGGGGGGGGAAATCTACTGAATAAAAGATGACGATTTTAGATCGAATAGCTAAACTGGCAAGAAAGAAAGAAAAAATCGTTCTCCATTCTACAACAGGGAAGGGAGACCTACACATTACCTTCCCATCAGACTCATATTAACGTTTTGAGCCCACCTTCCTGTGGACACACCTTGTTGCTTCTCTGCACAACCTGAGCATTTAATCAGAAGGACCAAACTGAGCGTGCCTGTAGGCTACCGTGCCCCAAGTCTCTTCTTCCCACCAATCCCCACCGCACCCCAACGCACTTGGGATGGTTGTGAGCATAGAACGGAGCCTGGAGGATGCCCGCGGGAAAGACGATGCCATTCTTGGTAGGCAGATAATAAGCGTTGACGGTCTGGGGGGTCATGCTCCACCTGGAAAAGCACCACACAAAAAAAATCAACAATTGGGGGAGCCGGCCCTGTTTAGGCAGACCTACGCTTAGCAAAATGGTGACGTGTCTCTGGAGGACACCTTAATGCCAGTTTCTACTTTAAAGTCTGGCCTTCTTCTTGGGGAGAGGGGACACACCAAACTCCTTCATCATTGGCATCTTAAAAAGGGGTTAAACCAGGGGTAGGCAACCTCGGCTCTTTTATGACGCATGGACTTCAACTCCCAGAATTCCTGAGTCAGCTATGCTGACTCAGGAATTCTGGGAGTTGAAGTCCATGCATCATAAAAGAGCCGAGGTTGCCTACCCCTGGGTTAGACTTAAGCTCCCGATGGAAATCTGCTAACTTTCTATGTGTGTTATTTTTATTGGTTTGTTAAGATTTCTATCCCACCTTTATTACTTTATAAATACTGCTAAGCTTGTAAGCCGCCCTGAGTCTTTGGAGAAGGGCGGGATATAAATGGAATTAAAATAAAAATAAAAATAAAATAAATAGCTTAAGGCGGACAACACAGCTAATGCTCCTTCCTCCTCTCCCCATTAAACAACAGCCCTGTTGGGTGGGATGGGCTCAAAGAGAGTGACTGGCCCAAACTCATCCAGCTGGCTTTCATGCCTAAGGTGGAACTAGAACTCACAGCCTCCTGGTGATGGGCCTAAAGTCATCCAGACAGCTTTCAAGCCTAAGGTGAGACTAGAATTCATAAACTCCTGGTGATTGGCCCAAAGTCACCCAGCCAGCTACTGTGTCTAAGGTGGGACTAGAATTCAAAACCTCATGGTGACGCCCCAAATCATCCAGCTGGCTTTCATGGAGACTTCTAGAGCAGGGGTGTCAAACTGCCGGCCCGCGGGCCGGAGCGTCACGGAGAAAACGCGCCCATCTCATTTTCGGCAATGGGAAAAAGTTCCGATACGTCGCGCGACGTCACGGGACGTTGCGAGTTTGACATGCCTGTTCTAGAGTAAAAGCCTCTGTCCAGGAGTCATCAGTGCTGAAATAAAATCAGCGACGGTTTTCTTTCTGTCATGAACACAACCCCAGGTGGGGCTAACCTAGTAGTCTGGATAATGATAGGAGGGAGGGAGGGAGGGAGGGAGGGAGGGAAGGAAGGAAGGAAGGAAGGAAGGAAGGAAGGAAGGAAGGAAGGAAGGAAGGAAGGATCTCACTAACCTAGTAATCTGGTTAGTGAGGATGGTATATTGATAGATAGATAGATAGATAGATAGATAGATAGATAGATAGATAGATAGATGATAGATGGATAGATAGATAGATAGATAGATCTTGGTGGAGCAGTGGGCTAATGCCTCCTTAAGTAACACCAGCTGCCTGCAATTATTTCAGGTTCGCATCCCACCAGGCTCAAGGTTGACTCAGCCTTCCATCCTTCCGAGGTAGGTAAAATGAGGACCCAGATTGTTGGGGGCAATTAAGCTGACTTTGTAATAATGCCGCATTGGGGGGGGGGGCAAAGCCCTAATAAGCAGGCATATACATAGAATGAAGGCTGTTGCTAAGCACATTGGTTTGTGCTTAAATTGTAAGCCGCCCTGAGTCTTCGGAGAAGGGCGGGATATAAATGGGATTAAAAAAAAAGAGATAGATAGATAGATAGATAGATAGATAGATAGATAGATAGATAGATAGATGATAGATAGATAGATAGATAGATAGATAGATAAGAGAGATGATAGAAAGATGATATAGATAGATATAAATAGATAGACAGACAGACAGATAGAATGAAAATGAATGAACGAATGAACGAACTCACTTCTGCCAGGACTTGATTCATGCTTAAGTGTCTCGTTCTCTGAATCTTAATACAGATCCTGGAACTTTTTCTTGAATCCCGGTCTTACTATTGACTTCTGTGTTGGACTTTGACCTAGGGGTTGTCTACCTCTTCCTCTTGCATCGTGGTGTCAAACTGAGGGTATTCATCCTCACTTCCTAACTCTACCATATGCCATGACTGGGGAAAAGGGAATCCTTACTGGTCTCGGTTGGGAGGCTTCCTCAGTTGGTCTGCCATAAACCTGGCAGAGAAGTTGTAGAAATTCAACATGTTCTGAAAGAAAGAGTCTTCTGAGACCTCATACTGGAAAGAAGAAGATGAAAGACAAACACATTTCAGCCTTACAGTGGCGATAAGGACGTACCTTTCATGCAGAAAATCTAGCATTTCCAGTTAACGCAATCTGAAGACAAAAGCACAAATTATTCACACGTCGTCTTGGCCTTAAGAAATTGGCCAGGAGATGGCTTGGTCCACGCAGCTTGCTAAAACAATAGCTCAGGGGTGTCCAACCTTGGTCACTTTAAGACGTGTGGACTTCAACTCCCAGAATTCCGCAGCCAGCCTTGCTGGCTGAGGAATTCTGGGAGTTGAAGTTCGCAAGTCTTAAAAGTGGCCAAGATTGGACATCCCCGCAGTAGCTGTTTTCTTATAACACGCTGATCCACAAACTAGCCCCAAACCATTTTAGAGTTTAGTCTTCTGCGTTGTGCAAAAACACCATTAAGGCATGCAACAGTGAACACGCCACAAAGCCTGGCTTCACACACAGTGTACGAAGCAACAAGCTGAATCAACCACATATGATCCAATGTTTGGACCCCCGGGACCATGCCAGGGAAAACTGGAGCAGCTTCCCTTCTTTCTCTGAGCCAACCAGGCCCTGAACCATTTCCATGCCTTTCCTGCTGCTGTCTTAGGTTCTCACCCCATCATAGACATCATCCAACTCCTTGTTGTCCAGGATGAACTCAGGGAAGCCAATCATGTCATAGATGGCATCAGCCTGCATAGAAAAAAAAAGCATTTTCTGAGACTCTCAGTTTGCAAGAATGCAAGGAACCCCAGTGAAGAGGAATTTCAGAATTTGGAAGGCTCCTTGGAGGTCTTCTAGTCCAACCCACTGCTCAGGCAAATGGACAAATGGCCATCCAGTCTTTTAAAAACCTCCAGTGTTGGAGCACCCACAACTTCTGGAGGAAAGTCCCTCCACTGATTAATTGTTCCAAGTGTCAGGAAATTTCACTTATTTCTAGGTTGATTCTCTCCTTGATTAGTTTCCACCTGTTGCTTCTTGTTCTGTCTTCTGCTGCTTTGGAGAATAGCTTGACTCTCTCTTCTTTGTGGCAGCCCCTCACATATTGTAAGACTGCTATCGTGTCACCCCTAGTCCTTCTTTTCATCAGATTAAATAAACCCTATTCCTACAACTGTTCTTTATATGTTTTAGCCCTCAGTCCCTTAATCATCTTTGTTGCTCTTCTCTGCATTTTTTCCAGTCTCAACATTTAAAAAAAAATCAGAAAGGAAGGAAGGAAGGAAGGAAGGAAGGAAGGAAGGAAGGAAGGAAGGAAGGAAGAAAGAAAGAAAGAAAGAAAGGAAGGAAGGAAGGAAGGAAGGAAGGAAGGAAGGAAGGAAGGAAGGAAGGAAGGAAGGAAGGAAGGAAGGAAAGACAGAAAGAAAGAAAGAAAGAAAGAAAGAAAGAAAGAAAGAAAGAAAGAAAGAAAGAAAGAAAGAGGCTGTAGATTTGAATGCAACTAAACCAACTGTAAGCAACAGCACGATCAAAGAAACACCAAGAATGCTTCCAGCAATACTGGCAGAGGAAGTTGCTTGTATATCAGGGGCCTTCAAACCTGGCCCTTTTATGAGTTGTGGACTTCAACTCCCAGAATTCCTCAGTCAGCCATGTTTTTATCCAGGTCATCATCTTAAACTGGCCCAAGTCATTACCTTAAACCAAGGGTCTTCAAACTCGGCCCTTTTATGACTTGTGGACTTCAACTCCCAGACTTCCTCAGCCAGTGTGCCTGGCTGAGGAATTCTGGGAGTTGAAGTCCACAAGTCATAAAAGGGCCAACTTTGAAGACCCCTGTTGTATATAAAGAGAGAGCAAACACCACTCCTTTCTAGCACTGATGATGTGACCTAATTGGGCAATCAAATGTCTGCAAGAAAACAACCAAGCTTGGAGAGCACCTAGGGCCCCACAACCAATCCTTAAAATGTGCTAAGGCCAGGTTTTGAAGCTATATAGAACCCTGGAATCAGACAAAGTGAATACTGAGAAGCAGTACAAAAGCAGTGTTTATTTTTATGTTATGTATTTGACTACAGGTGAAACTTGAAAAATTAGAATATCGTGCAAAAGTTCATTTATTTCAGTAATGCAACTTAAAAGGGGAAACTAATATATTTAATTTAATTTAATTTAATAATATTTCTATACCGCCCTTCTCCCTGAGGACTCAGGGCGGTTCACAGGGCAGAGTAAAATACTAAATACAAACATTAAAAAAGATTAAATGATTGCCCAAGTTAAAACAATTGGTATACAATTATAAAACCCCAAAATAAAATTAAGAAACCAAAAAATAAAAAAAACCCCACCAATCCCCATCAGGCTAGGCCGGCTTGTACAAACAAAAACGTCTTGAGATCGCGACGAAAGGAGCGAAGATCGGGCGCCATCCGGAGCTCTACCGGTAGCTGATTCCACAGCTCCGGAGCGCCCACAGAGAAGGATCTCCCCCTGGGGGCCACCAATCGACATTCTCTGATCGGTGGCACCCTGAGGAGGCCCTCTCTGTGGGAACGCACAGGGCGCAGGGAGCTTGATGCCGGCAGCAGATGTTCCCTAAGGTACTCCGGCCCCATGCCATGAAGGGCTTTGAACACCATTACCAGTACCTTGAATCTCACCCAGAAGAGATACAGTAGACTCATTACATGCAAAGCAAAATAGTTCAAGCTGTGATTTGTCATAATTGTGATGATTATGGCGTACAGCTCATGAAAACCCCAAATCCACAATCTCAGAAAATT
Organism: Vipera berus; assembly: GCF_964194415.1. Classification (NCBI taxonomy): domain Eukaryota; kingdom Metazoa; phylum Chordata; class Lepidosauria; order Squamata; family Viperidae; genus Vipera; species Vipera berus. The sequence goes on from NC_138207.1 coordinate 7,165,795, forward strand.
AGAATATTGCATGCAATCAATAAAACAAGGAGTGTACATAGAACAATATCGGACCTCTGAAAAGTATAAGCATGCGTATGTACTCAGTACTTGGTTTGGGCCCCTTTTGCAGCAATTACTGCCTCAATGCGGCGTGGCATGGAAGCTATCAGCCTATGGCACTGCTGAGGTGTTATGGAAGACCAGGAGGCTTCAATAGCGGCCTTCAGCTCTTCTGCATTGTTCGGTCTCATGTCTCTCATCTTTCTCTTGGCAATGCCCCATAGATTCTCTATGGGGTTCAGGTCAGGCGAGTTTGCTGGCCAATCAAGCACAGTAATCCCACGGTCATTGAACCAGGTTTTGGTGCTTTTGGCAGTGTGGGCAGGTGCCAAGTCCTGCTGGAAAATGAAGTCAGCATCCCCATAAAGCTCATCTGCGGAAGGAAGCATGAAGTGCTCCAAAATCTCCTGCTAGACGGCTGCGTTGACCCTGGACTTAATGAAGCACAGTGGACCAACACCAGCAGATGACATGGCTCCCCAAATCAACACAGACTGTGGAAACTTCACACTGGACTTCAAACATCTTGCAGTGTGTGCCTCTCCATTCTTCCTCCAGACTCTGAGTCCTTGGTTACCAAATGAGATGCAAAAGTTGCTCTCATCATAAAAGAGGACTTTGGACCACTGAGCAACAGACCAGGTCTGTTTTTCTTTAGCCCAGGTAAAACGCTTCTGACGTTGTTTGTTGTTCAGGAGCGGCTTGACAAGAGGAATACGACATTTGAAGCCCATGTCCAGGATCCGTCTGTGTGTGGTGGCTCTTGATGCACTGACTCCGGCCACAGTCCACTCCTTGTGAAAGTCCCCAACACTTTTGAATGGCCTTTTCCTGACAATCCTCTCCAGGCTGCGGTCATCCCTGCTGCTTGTGCACCTTTTTCTTCCACACTTTTCCCTTCCACATAACTTTCTATTAATGTGCTTTGATACAGCACTTTGAGAACATCCAACTTCTTTTGCAATTACCTTTTGAGGCTTTCCCTCCTTATGGAGGGAGTCAATGATGGTTTTCTGCACAACTGTCAGGTCAGCAGTCTTCCCCATGATTGTGATTCCTACTGAACCAGACTGAGAGACCATTTAAAGGCTCAGGAACCCTTTGCAGGTGTGATGGCTTAATTAGCTGATTAGAGTGGGACACTTTGAGCCTAGAATATTGCACCTTCTCACAATATTCTAATTTTCTGAGATTGTGGATTTGGGGTTTTCATGAGCTGTAAGCCATAATCATCACAATTATGACAAATCACGGCTTGAACTATCTTGCTTTGCATGTAATGAGTCTATCTCATATATTAGTTTCCCCTTTTAAGTTGCATTACTGAAATAAATGAACTTTTGCACGATATTCTAATTTTTCGAGTTTCACCTGTAGATTAGCTGACTTTCAAGTTGGCTTGAAATTCAACACTAAAAAAAACCCTAAGATTTTTGACATACAGTGTCATCCTTTTCTGGCAAATAAAAGGGGAAGACATGGAAGCGGTGACAGCTGGCTTTAACGCCTAAGGTGCGACGAGAACTCATGATCTCCTGCTTTCTTGTCTGGTGCTTAACCAGTAGGACTTCATTTGCTAGATAAACAAATGAACAGATGAATAACAAGCAAACACAGGCTTCCATTGAGCAAGTACAGGTAAAAGAATTCTGACCGATGGTCACAATTAGTCAAAACGCCCTGCAGAGAAGTAATACTTTAAAAAAAGATCCCAAAAGGTACAGTTTATTCTCTAAACATGGGGCTGCCCTTGAGGACCACTCGGAGGCTTCAGCTGGTGCAGAATGCAGCCGCGCGAGTGCTGGTGGGGGTTTCCCGATACTCCCATGTAACACCTCTACTCCGCGAGCTGCATTGGCTTCCGGTTGCCCTCCGGGTGAGATTCAAGGTGCTGGTGATGACCTACAAAGCCCTAAATGGCATGGGTCCGGATTACTTACGAGAGCACATGCTGCCGGAATCAACTTCCCTTCGTCCAGTGCGCTCCCACAGAGAGGGCCTCCTCAGGGTGCCGCCGGTCAAAGAGTGTCGACTGGCGACCCCCAGCGGGAGGGCGTTCTCTGTGGGCGCGCCGGACCTTTGGAATCATTGACGGGATGGCTCCCGACCTTCGCTCCTTCCGCCGTGACCTAAAAACATACTTATTTGAACAAGCCGGCCTGGTCTGATGGGTTTGGGGTATTTTAATATTATTGTATTAATTTTATTGTAATTGGGCTGCATTATTTAATTCTTTTTAAACTTTTGTACACTGTATTTTTATTGTATTTGCCCTGTACACCGCCCTGAGTCCTTCGGGAGAAGGGCAGTATAGAAATTAAATTATTATTATTATTATTATTATTCGACAAATGTTTCACAATGAGAAGACCATTCTCAGCATCCAAACTCTGACGTAAATACATATCAGAATCACCTTCTCCTTAGCAACTTGTTTTGTCTTCTGGTCCATCCAGTCAAGATTGTTTAGTGAGTCTTCAAAGGCAGCACGGATGTCGGCAATCATGTTCTCGGCCTGAAGGTAAGGATGGAGAGGAATAACAGGTTTGTGCCATCCAAGTGTTATGACTTTAGAGACCCATCTAATCCAGGGTATCTCAATCTTGGCAATTTGAAGATGTCTGGACTATAACTCCCAACATGGCTGGCTGGAGAAATGTGGGAGTTGAAATCCACACATCTTCACTTAGCCAAAGTTGAGAAACACTGTTTTAACCCATTTCCAATGGAATAGATCAACAGAGTTGGAAGGGACCTTGGAGGTCCTCTAGTTCAACCCCCTGCTCAGGCAGGAAACCCTATACCATTTCAGACAAATGGTTATCCAATCTCTTCTTAAAAACTTCCAGTGTTGCAGCGTTCACAACTTCTGGAGGCAGGTTGTTCTACTGATTAATTGTTCTAACTGTCAGGAAATTTCTCCTTAGTTCTACGTTGCTTCTCTCTTTGATTAGTTTCCATCTGTTGCTTCTTGTCCTTCCTTCAGGGGCTTTGGAGAATAGGTTGACTCCCTCTTCTTTGTGGCAACCCCTGAAGATTGTTATCATGTCACCCCTAGTCCTTCTTTTCATTGAACTAAAGGTAAAGGTAAAGGTTCCCCCGCACATGCGTGCTAGTCGTTTCCGACTCTAGGGGCCGGTGCTCATCTCCGTTTCAAAGCCAAAGAGCCAGCGCTTGTCCGAGGACGTCTCCGTGGTCATGTGGCTGGCATGACTAGATGCCAAAGGTGCACGGAATGCTGTTACCTTCCCACCGTAGTGATCCCTATTTTTCTACTTGCATTTTTACGTGCTTTCAAACGGCTAGGTTGGCAGAAGCTGGGACGAGTAACAGGCGCTCACTCTGCTACGCGGCACTCGGGATTCGACCCGCCAAACTGCCGACCACCTGATCGACAAGCTCAGCATCCTAACCCACTGAGCCACCACGTCCCTTATCATTGAACTAGATGTATCCAATTCCAGCAACTACTCTTTATATGTTTTAGCCTCCAGTCCCCTGGTCATCTTTCCAAAGCTCAATGCTTTGATGTTCTATCTTCCCCATTGCAGCCTCAGCTTAAAAATCTCAGCAGCCTCTACAGTTCGTTCCACCACCCAACTGTTCCTTTTCATTCATTGGTTATTGTTCCTCTACAGAAAAGCAAGAAAACACGTCAAGAGGTCTGGATGTGAGGGAGTTAATTCAGGTGGTCCTCAACTTACAACCTTTCATTTAGTGACTGGCACTGGAAAAAGTGGCTTATGACCGTTTTTCACACTTATGACCTTGGGGCACCCCCATGATCACATGATCAACATTTGGGAGCCAAAGCTTACAGTACTACCCTTGTCATGGATGGATGGATGGATGGATGGATGGATGGATGGATGGATGGATGGATAGATAGATAGATAGATAGATAGATAGATAGATAGATAGATAGATAGAAACAGACAGATGATAGATATGGATGGAAGATAGATAGATAGATTGATAGATAGATAGATGATAGATAGATAGATAGATAGATAGATAGATAGATAGATAGATAGATAATAGATAGATAGATAGATAGATAGATAGATAGATAGATAGATATGGATGGATGGTAGATAGATGGATGATAGATTGATAGACGGATGGATGAGATATATAGATATAGATAGATAAATAGACAGACGGATGGATGATAGATAAATGAATGGATGATAGATAGATAGATGATATACAGTAGATAGATAGACAGACAGACAGACAATAGATAGATAGATAGATAGATAGATAGATAGATAGATAGACAGATTTGTTCATTTAACATAGTAAAATAAAAGATTAAAAAACCCAGTTAACAAAATGCTACTAATAATAACGATAATAATAAATTAAACTTGTATGCCACTTTACTCTCAGTGACTCCAGGCAGTTCATAACAATCAAAGAAATTTCAATAAAATCAATAAAACATAAAATATAAAAATGCTAGGCCCAAACAAATAAACTATGCTAGAGCTTGCTAGGGTGGTCTCCTTTATATCATTGTCATGTTAAGACAATGATTTGTTTCCAATAACATTAAAGATCTCATCGGGGTTCAATTCCTGTAACTACACAGGAATACTGACTTTGTAGCAATAAAACAAAGATTGTCCAATGCCATTCCTTATTCTATATTGTTTTTTATCATTTTTCAGGCTAGCTTTGAGACTCCTTAAGTACTAATGCCTTCTAAATACTCACTGGAGAAGAGCCTAATGCTGGGAAAGGTTGAGGGCGAGAGAAGAAGGGGACGACGGAGAATGAGGTGGCTGGATGGAGTCACTGAAGCAGGAGGCGTGAGCCTAAATGGACTCCAGAAGATGGTAGAGGACAGGAAGGCCTGGAGGAACGTTGTCCATAGGGTTGCGATGGGTCGGACACAACTTCGCAGCTAACAACAACAAATACTAATCAGGTCTAACCCTATTTATCTTTTGAGGTCAACTGTGGGTTGCCATGGGGACTTGAACTACAAACTATCCAACCCTATTTTATCCTATTCTAACATTTTGGGTGACTCAAGCTGCTGGTTACTGACACAAAATGAACATCTTATCTGCTACACATCGATATAGGTAGTCTTTGACTTACAACCACAAACAGGACAAAAATGTCTGTTGCTAAGCAAGGTGTTTGTTGGGAGTTGTACCTAATTTTATGACTCTTTTTTTACCGCAGGTATATGCGACAATCTCCAATTGTAAAGAAAGTAAACCAAACATTCATTAAGCGAATCACTGCAGTTGTTAAGTGAACCCTGATTAAGCGAATCTGGCTTTTCCCAATGACCATGCTTGTTAGAAGCTGGCTGGGAAGGTTGGCATAGGAGGTTCAAGTGACCCCAGGATGCTGCAGTCCCTGAAAATACATTGCAGTTGCCAAACATCTGAACGTTGTTTATGTGACCCTGGGGAGGCTGCGATGGCCACAAAAGTGAGGACTGGTTGTAGGTCGCTTTTTTTCATTGGTCCCTGGTTGTAACTTCAAATGGTCTCTAAATGATGGTTTTAAGTCAAGGACTACCTGTAGAATTCAGCCTACATTTCACCGTTTTCTTGAGTTAGTCAAACTGTTGACAGACCAAACTGTTGGTAGATCAAATTCTTTACCCCAGAAATACACAAAACACAGGTGGTCCTCGACTTATAACAATCCATTTAGTGATCATTCAAAGTTACAACAGCATTGGAAAAAAGGGACATGACCATTTTTTTCCCCCTAAACCTGTTGCAGCATTCCACCACCCCCAGGGTCACGCGATCAAAATTCAAACACTAGGCAACCGGAATGTGCTGGGGGGGGGGGTGTAACGCGATTTCCCCTTTTGTGATCTTCTGACTAGCATAAACGGGGGAAGCCAAATTGTTGGGGGCAATTAAGCTGACTTTGTAATAATGCCTCTTGGGGGCCCCCGAAAGCCCTAATAAGCAGGCATATACATAGAATGAAGGCTATTGCTAAGCACATTGGTTTGTGCTTAAATTGTAAGCCGCCCTGAGTCTTCGGAGAAGGGCGGGATATAAATGGGATTAAAATAAAAAATAAAAAATTCACAGCTGTGTAACTAATGTAACAACTGCAATGATTCACTTGAGAATTTTGGCGAGAAAAGTCGTAAAGTGGGGGCAACTTCCACTTAACAACTGTTCCACTTAACAACTGTTCCCCTTAACTTTGGGCTCGCTTGCGTAGAGGTCTACCCGTAGAAGTGCGGAGAATTAAAATTAATCCCATGGTATTGCTTGTGTGCACATGTGTTCCCTGTCTCACTTGTTCTGTTCCAGCCTATGACCGGCCCTGTTTGAATGTCAGGGACAACCCCCTTTTATAGTCAATAGGCTGGAAAAACCCAACCAAATTTATTTACAAAGAAATCAAAAGTTCAAACAAGAGTTAAACCAAAAGTTCAAACAAGAGTTAAACAGGAATAACAGACCAGGACTCTAGCAGAAGATTTTCAAACGGTTGCCTTCAGCAACCAGCACCTCCCACACCTTCCCCTTTTATCAGCAGTCCCAAGGCGTGGCTTCTCATTGCCTTCTCCTCCTCTCACCGAGTTGCCTCATTGCCTTTCTCTGTTCTGCTCTGCTGGATTGCCTCCTGCTCCTAGAGTCCCTGAATAGATCCAGCAGTGAATCATCTACGTCCAATACCTCATGCTCACACTGCTGAGTCTGATGAGGAACATGACAGGAGGGGCTAGGTTGAGAGTCCTGCAGTGCATCAGAGCCTCCCTCTGACACCAAAGGCTCTCCAAACCCCTCCTCCTCCTCCTCTTCAGAATCATCAGACTCAGCTGCCGGTACCACAGGCTGACGCTGAATCACACCACTTGTAAATAAATCGGCTACTATTGAAGGAAGGGCTGTCTTATCCCTTCCCTTCTTGATGTCAACTCAGCCTCCTCCTTCCCTGCTGCTTTCCAAACACATCAGCAGAGAGTCTAACAGAGACCACAGGGCAGTTTTCAATCTGAGCATTTGTGGTGGGGCTACCTAGAGAAGGGCAGTAATCTACGAGTGGGATGTCACCAACCTGGCTGAAAATACTCACAATCTCCTTGCTGTGTCGGTCGAACGTGGCTTTTACAAAAAGGGCTCCAAGGGCAAAACCCAAGGTGTCATCTGTGTTAGAAATGCAGGTTTGCCAGCGAGGTGTACAGGACTCCAGAAAAAGAGAAAGAAAGAAAGAAAGAAAGAGAGTGAGGCCCAACGGAAAGTAGAGCAATGGAATTTTAGAGGACAAGTGAGTGAAGGATCCATGCTTTTTGAAGAAACTACACAATGGTGGATCCCCGTCCAAGATTCCTCCCAACATGCAGAAGATCTCAGGATGGGTTGGAAGTGGTTAGTTTTCAGATCACCCAGCTAATGGACTTCAGGTAGCAAGATCTCCACTGGTCTGCAAACTGGAAGCTGTTTCTGGTCCTGTCCAGAAGAAGGCACTCCCAATTGTCTCTTTCATTCCCCTGAACAGCAGTCTCCAAACATGGCAACTGTAAGACTTGCGGATTTCAACTCCCAGAATTCCATTCTGGGAGTTGAAGGCCACAAGTCTTAAAAGTTACCATGTTTGGAAACCCCTGCTCTAAAGCCGTGTTTCCCAACCTTGCCAGCTTTAAGATGGGTGGATGTCAATTCCCAGAATTCCCCAGCCAGAATGGCTGGCTGAGGAATTCTGGGAGTTTATTTATTTATTTATTTATTTTATCACATTTGTATACCGCCCTTTCCCTGAGGACTGAGGGCGGTTTACAGGGAATTAAAAATCAAAACATACAAAAGTTAAAAACCAGTTAAAAAATATTAAATTCACCCTGTACACTTAAAAACCCCAGTTAAAATTTTCTCCTCAGCCTGGGCCCGGGAGCTCAAAGAGCCAGGTCTTCAGGCCCCGGCGGAATGATCGGAGGTCGGGGGCAGTCCTCAGCTCCACCGGCAGCTGGTTCCAGAGGGCAGGCGCTCCCACTGAGAAGGCCCTATCCCTGGGTGTCACCCGCCGGCAATCTCTCACCGGCGGAACCCTGAGCAGACCCTCCCTGTGGGAGCGCACTGGGCGAAGGGCGTTTGATGCCGGCAGCAGGTGTTCCCTCAAATAACCCGGACCCAGGCCATGTAGGGCTTTATAGGTGATAACCAGCACCTTGAATTTCACCCGGAGGGCAACCGGAAGCCAATGCAGCTCGCGGTGTTACATGGGAGTATCGGGAAACCCCCATTACAACTCGCGCGGCCGCATTCTGCACCAGTTGAAGCCTCCGAGTGGTCTTCAAGGGCAGCCCCATGTAGAGAGCGTTACAGTAGTCCAAACGGGAGGTCACAAGCGCATGAGTGACTGTGCGTAGGGCGTCTCGGTCCAGATAGGGACGCAACTGGCACACCAGTCGAACCTGTGCAAAAGCCCCCCTGGTCACGGCTCCTATGTGATCTTCAAAATTGAGCCGTGAATCCAGGAGGACGCCCAAGTTGCGAGCCCTATCAACGGGGGGTAACACCTCACCCCCCATCGTTAGAGGTGGAATAACTTGGTTAACCCGAGACGCCGATATGCACAGCCACTCAGTCTTGGCGGGATTGAGACGAAGCCTGTTTCTCCCCATCCAGACCTGAACCGCCTCCAGGCACTGGGACATCACGGAGAGGGCATCACTGGGTTGGTTCGGGGTGGAAAGAAAAAGTTGGGTATCATCAGCGTACTGGTGATACCCCACCCCAAAACCACGAATGATCTCGCCCAGCGGCTTCATGTAGATGTTGAACAGGAGAGGCGAGAGAACCGACCCCTGAGGAACTCCACAAATGAGAGACCTCGGGGCAGATCTCTGCCCTCCTGTCAACACCGACTGCGAGCGGCCCTGGAGGTAGGAGGAGAACCACCGTAGAACGGTGCCTCCCACTCCCAACCCCCTGAGACGCCGCAGCAGGATACCATGGTCGATGGTATCGAAAGCCGCTGAGAGATCTAATAGGACCAGGACAGAGGAGCAACCCCTGTCCCTAGCCCTCCAGAGATCATTCACCAGCGCGACCAATGCCGTCTCCGTGCTGTGTCCGGGCCTGAAGCCCGATTGGTACGGGTCCAGATAATCAGTTTCCTCCAGGAACAGAGGGAGCTGATGCGCCACCACACTCTCAACAACCTTCGCCAGAAAGCGAAGGTTGGAGACTGGACGGTAGTTGTCTAAAGCAGCCGGGTCCAAAGCAGGCTTCTTGAGAAGGGGTCTCACCACCGCCTCCTTCAAGGCGGCAGGGAAGACACCCTCCTTCAGAGAAGCAGTTATTACTGCATGGAACCAGCCTCGTGTTCCCTCCCGAGCCGCATAAGCTAGCCAGGAGGGGCACGGATCCAACAAACAGGTGGTGGAGCTCAGTCTCCCCATGATCCTGTCCACATCATCAGGGGAAACAGGGTCGAACTCAGTCCAGATAACATGCTCAAAACCGCCTGATTCCTCCACATCAGACTCTGCCCAGTCAGAGTCCAGGCCGGTCCGGATCCGAGCGATTTTGTCCGCCAGATGATGACTAAACTCCTCGGCTCGTCCCTGCAAGGGATCCTCTCTCACCTCCTGGTTAAGGAGGGAGCGAGTCACCCTAAACAGGGCGGCCGGGCGATTATCTGCGGACGCGACAAGGGCGGCAAAGTAGTTAGACTTCGCCGTCCTTATCGCCGCAAGATAAGACCTTATAAAGGTTCTTAACTGCAATCGGTCGGATTCGGATCGGCTGGACCTCCAACCGCTCTCTGAAGTCCCACCTATCTTAAAGCTGCTGATGTTGGGGATCACTGCTCTAAAGCACCTGTTTACCTTCTTGGTACCGTACAAAGTCTCCAGTAGCTTCTCCTGGGCAGTTTCAAAGCGCTGATCGAGGCTGGAAGCTGTTTTCTGAATCAGATTCCAAATCATATAATTGTTCAAAACACTAAAAAAAAAAAAAGAACAGGACCAGTTAAATGATCACCCTGGCCTCCCCAACTGTTTATTTTAGAGGGTGTAAAGTTGTGTAAGGACAGGCTAATCCGGAGGCCTGTATTTGAGCTGGGTACCTGGCATCTGTCTGCTTCAAACCCCCTCGTGTTCCATCCCACACAGACAACTGGTGGCATCTCAAGGCTCCAGTTTTTAAATCAAGTCTGGTCAACACATCGACTGCTTAGTTGGCCCAGAAGCTAAAAAATGCAGGAAGGGAAGAAAACTAAAATGGCGTCCTCTTTTCTTGCTGCTGACTTCAAAACTGAGGACCCATTGGGGAGAAGTCCCAAAGATATATATATATATTTTTCAAAAGGCAACTGGAGTTTGAAACATTCAGTTAGAACTGAAGAAGCTTCTTGGACGAGGAGCGAAACATCTTCAAGAAAAGGAAAAAAAAACCAAGTCCAGTTGCCTTTCCAAGCAACATGAGAACGCAGGAGTCACCATGCTAGATCAGGCCTAGGCCCAGCTGGTCAGCATTCGGTCTCAGGATGGCCGACCAAAGGCATCTGAGCTCAGAAAGAGCAGATCAAAGCTGCCCAACTCTCTCCTTGTTGCTCCTCTGCACCTCGTAGTTAGAGGTGGGTAACCGCCTGCAAGCAGTCACTGACGCCCTGAAAACATTCAGCGCAGAACAGTGGAATTGACTGGTGTTGATGTTTGGTGATGGGGTGGTCCATGCATTACTTAAAGGGACTAGCTCTCAGTATTATAGGAGCGTGGTGGCCCTCCAGATGCTCAGCTTCTCCCATCATTGGCTATGCTAACTGGCTGAAAGGAGAGCTGTCATTCAGCAGCAGCCAGGCTAGCGTTTCTCAACCCTGGCAACTTTTAAGATGCATGGACTTCAACTCCCAGAATTCCTCAGCCACCCATGGTGTTGAAGTCCACCCACCTTAAAGATGCCAAGCTTGAGCTGCCATTTAGTGACATCTAGACCAGTGTTTCTCAACCCTGGCAACTTTTAAGACGCATGGACTTCAACTCCCGGAATTCCTCAGCCACCCATGGTGTTGAAGTCCACCCATCTTAAAGATGCCAAGGTTGAGAAATATTGGACTAAACAACCCCCAAGTTCTCCATCTTTGTGCCATGCATGCCAGAACACTTCCTTTTCAATGTGCAAAGATGGGACTCCATCCAGAATTGCAGGAAGCTTGGAATGCGCATTATCCTGGTCCTCACTGGAGGGATGTAATGTCTCTCAGGTACCTTTTGTCAGTGTTATTGATGAGTTGTGACACCTGCTCCAAATATTCCCTCCCATAGACCACCACCGGCTCAGCCTCTGTTAGTTCTAGTGGTGCGAGAAAGTATGAGATGAAGTCCAGCCACTCAACAGCAGGCGCAAGAACCTGGGGGAAAGACAGGAAGAGATTCACCGCTTAATAAATTCATTCTCTCTCTCTCTCCTCTTCTCTCTCTCTCTCTCTTCTGTCTCCCTTCTTTTTCCTTTCTCTCTCTCTCTCTCTGTTCTGTTCTTTCCCCTCTCTTCTATCTTCTCTCTCTCTTCTTTCTCCTCTTTTTTCTCTGTTCTGTTCTCTCCCCTTTTTCTTGTCTTCTCTCTCTTCTGTCCCCTTTTCTCTCTCCTCTCTCTGTTCTGTTCTCTCCCCTCTTTCTTTCTTTCTCCTCTCTCTTCTTTTTTTCTTCGTTCTGTTCTTTCTTCTCTCTCCTCTCCTTCCTTTTGTTTTTTCTCCCTTCTTTCTTCTCTTTTCTCTCTTCTTTCTTTCCCTCCTTTCTCCTCTCTCTGTTCTCCCATCTTTCTCTCTTTCTTCTTTCTTCTCTTTTCTCTGTTCTCTCCCCTTTCTCTCTCTTCTGTCTCCTCTCTATTCTCTCCTTTCTCCTCTTTTCTCTGTTTTGTTCTCTCCCCTCTTTCTTTCTTTTGTCTCCTCTCTTCTCTTTCTCTCTTTCTCTTTCTTCTCTCTCCTCTTGCTCCTCTCCCTTCTGTTCTCTCCACTCTCTTTCTTTCTCTCTCCTCTCCCTTTTTTTCTCTGTTCTGTTCTTTCTTCTCTTTCTTCTGTCTCCTCTCTCCTTTCCTCTCTTTTCTGTCTCTCTTCTTTCTTTCCCTCCTTTCTCCTCTCTCTGTTCTCCCATCTTTCTCTCTCTTTCTTCTCTCTTCTTTCTCTTCTATCTCCTTCTGTTTTCTCTCTGTTCTCCCCCTTCTCTCTCTTCTCTCCTTTCTCCTCTTTTCTCTGTTTTGTTCTCTCCCCTCTTTCTTTCTCTTTTCTGTCTCCTCTTCTCTTTCTCTCTCTCTTTCTTCTCTCTCCTCTTGCTCCTCTCCCTTCTCTGTTCTCTCCACTCTTTCTTCTCTTTCTCTCTCCTTTCTCCTCTCTCTGTTCTGTTCTCTCCCTTTCTTTCTCTCTCCTCTCTCCCTTCTTTTTTCTTTGTTCTGTTCTTTCTTCTCTCTCTTCTGTCTCCTCTCTCCTTTCTCCTCTCTTTTGTTTTTTCTCCCTTCTTCTCTTTTCTCTCTTCTTTCTTTCCCTCCTTTCTCCTCTCTCTGTTCTCCCATCTTTCTCTTTCTTCTTTCTTCTCTCTTCTTTCTCTTCTATCTCCTTTTCTCTGTTCTCCCCCCTTCTCTCTCTTCTCTCTCTCTTCTGTCTCCTCTCTCTTCTCTCCTTTCTCCTCTTTTCTCTGTTTTGTTCTCTCCCCTCTTTCTTTCTTTTCTGTCTCCTCTCTTCTCTTTCTCTTTCTTCTCTCTCCTCTTGCTCCTCTCGCTTCTCTGTTCTCTCCACTCTTTCTTCTCTCTCTCTCTCCCCCTCCCTCTCTCCCCTTTGCACGTGTGACAAAGAGAGGACTGATGACAAAATGGTAGCAACACTCCGCAATTTAGAATTCCCACCAACTAAAGGCACACCTTGCCAATGAAGGTCTGTATGGTCAAAGCCTAACATTGATCTATGGCTGTGAGAGTTGGACCACAGAGAAAGCTAAATAATTGATGCTTTTGAATTGTGGCGTTGGAGAAGACTCTTGAAGAATCCCTTGGACTGCAAGGAGATCCAGTCAGTCGATCCTAAAGGAAATCAATCCTGACTCTCTTTTGGAAGGACAGACACCAACGCTGAAGCTCAAATCCTTTGGCCACCGAGTGAGAAGAGAGGACTCCTTGGGAAAAGATCCTCCCAACGTTGGGAAAGACGGAAGGCAAAAGGAGGAGATGGTTAGCACGGTTACTGGTGGGAGAATATTGGAAGAAGGATAGTTTGCCCACTATAGAAGAATGGGTGTTTAAAGTTTCGAATCTTGCAGAAATGTCTAAGATTTCTGCTTACTTGAAAGATCATTCACAGGAAAGATATATTTCAGTTTGGAGGAGATGGATAGATTATATTCAGAACAAATATGGGACTAAAAAGTTCCATTTAGCTTATGAGTAGATTTTAGTGGGATATTGTTATTGGTACTTTGTTTGTAGTTATGTTAAAGGGGAGTTAAAGCACATTATGAATTTGGTTAATTGTATATTATGCATAATTTTTATTTAGAATATGATTATTGTAACTATAATCCTGTATTTAGCTCTGGGAAGTGGGGGAGGGGAAGTGGGCGGGTTTGGGGTGGGGGGGATTTGGGGATACATTGTAAAATCTTGTTTTTGTAAAATTCTTTAATGAAAATAAAAAATAAAAAAAATCCTGACTCTCTTTTGGAAGGACAGACACCGACGCCGAAGCTCAAATCCTTTGGCCACCGAGTGAGGACTCCTTGGGAAAAGACCCTCCCAACGTTGGGAAAGACGGAAGGCAAAAGGAGGAGACGGTTAGACGGTGTCATCGGCGCAATGAACAGGAATTGGGGAAACCTGCCGGAGAACAGTGGAGGACAGGGGTGGGGCTGATGTGTTGTGGACCCTGGGGTTGCAGGGAGTTGGACAGCGACTGAGCAAATAACAAAGGCACAAGGGGTTATTCAGAAACGGCTCAAGCTTAAATTGGTAAATCATCTGAACAACTAACTGCAATTAGAACCGGAGATGGTGAAAAAAAATGGATCACCTTTCCCCAAACATGGCACCTTCAGAGAATAGACGGACTCCAACTCCTATTATCCCCAGGCAGCATCTTCTCTCTGAAGATAGATTGGGTTTGGTGGAGGAGCAATTTCCCAATTAATTAATCCTGAGAGCAGCCAGCGGATGAATACAGCCTATTCCGTAATTTCCACTCCTGACTAAATACAGATTTTTCTGGCTTCAACGTTTTATGATGTTCTTTCTTCCCCTGTCATTTGGCTTTATTTAATGGGCATTTTCCTAATTAAGGCTTCCGGAGAACAAAAATAAAACCACTCCACTCGCTCTTGTGCAGCACTGTGATTCGCTGGAAGAAAAAGAAAGATATTCAGAGCATCAAAGATGAGCTCTGGAGTAGACTGCTTTTATTTTAATTTTCTCTTGTTCCTGTCCCGGTTAACAGCTCTGTCTTCATGCAAAGATATATTTTTTCCTCCTTTTCCCCCCCCCACGCTTTTTTTTTTCCTCCAAGGAGTCAATCTGGCCCCACCCATATAAGCCAAACTGCACTTTTCAGGCTGAAGCATCACTGCTACTCAATACATAGGATTTTACTTGTCTCCCAGTTACCATGGTGGCAGGTTGCTTGGCAACCCATAAGTGAGGGGAAAAAAGCTGCTCACTCCTTGCAACTGCCAGGCTGAAAGCAAAGAGGCGTGATGGAAACCAGACCAATCGGGACAGGAGAAATTATGGGAAACGTTTACTGGCAACAGTGCAGCAGTGTCCAAGTGATGCGAAATAAAACAGTAAACAAAAAAAAACTGGATAGGTGGATTGGCACGGCGCCTTGGTTACCGAATTAACCTAATTTTCTGGATCTACAAAATAAATGTAGACCTCTAAAGTAAGCCAGGGAGTCGGATCTCTCCATGTGATGCTCTGGAAAACGTAACCGAGGGTAGAAGGTTGTATGAATATATAAAACCGGTCTTCCAGTGACCTAGTTATGCGTGTAGTGTATATGGAGTGGGGTGTGGAAGATGCATGGAGGCGTGGGTGGGTGGAGGATAATGGAGGCCGAATCTACCGCTGTCTGATCTGATTTAGCTCAAAACATAAGTCGTATGGATTAAAATGTATTAAAACGATGCGAATGGCTTTATGATCTCATTTTTCAAGTTGCAGCTGAAAGGTCAAAGGAAGAATTTGTGTTCTCCAGAAAGGAAGTTTTACTATACACTTTTGAGTACCAATTTCACCACTGTTTGGGAGGGGTCTGCTTGGTCCACACAGCCCCATGTTTGATTTTTTTCTCTCTCTCTCCTATCTATCTATCTATCTATCTATCTATATCTATCATCACTATCTTCCCTCTCTCTCTCTCTCTCTCTCTCTCTCTCTTTCTATCTATCTATCTATCATCTCCCTAAGTATCTGTCTGTCTATATCTATCTATCTATCATCTCCCTCTTTCTCTCTTCTAAGTGTCTGTCTGTCTGTCTATCTATCTATCATCTCCCTCTTTCTCTTCTAAGTATCTGTCTATCTATATCTATCATCTCCCTCTTTCTCTCTCTTCTAAGTGTCTCTGTCTGTCTGCCTGTCTGTCTATCTATCATCTCCCTCTTTCTCTTCTAAGTGTGTCTGTCTGTCTGTCTGTCTATCTATCTATATCTATCTATATCATCTTTCTATCATCTCTCTTATCTATCTATCTATCTATCTATCTATCTATCTATCTATCATCTATCTATCTATCTATCTATCTATCTATCTATCTATCTATCTATCTATCTATCTATCTATCATCTCCCTCTTTCTCTTCTAAGTATCTATCATCTATCTATCTATCTATCTATCTATCTATCTATCTATCTATCTATCTATCTATCTATCTATCTATCTATCTATCTATCTATCATCTCCCTTTCTCTCTCTTCTAAGTGTCTGTCTGTCTGTCTGTCTGTCTGTCTGTCTGTCTGTCTATCTATCTATCTATCTATCTATCTATCTATCTATCTATCTATCTATCTATCTATCTATCTATCTATCTATCTCACTTCTTAACCAGCCATCTCCCTCAGACAGGGAGACACTGGTGGGTGGTATACAATTTAATCAAGAAAATTAACAATTAAAAACAGAATAATTTAGCAGATACATCTCATCAGCTAAATATTTCAAGGAAGGAGCCCTGCCATAAGATACTGTGTTTATCGACAGGGAAAAAAATTTGTAACTCAGGGTTGAACTGTGGGTTTCTCTGTGCCCTCTGAGCTTGGTCATTTTCTTGCAGATGTTTTATTACCCCAACTAGGTAACATCATCAGTGCTTGGTGGAGCATTGCCCCCAAGCTCTAAAAGCACCAAAGACCCCAAGTATCCAGTTTATTTTAAACTGAGCCACCAAGCTCATTGAATGTGTGATTTGGCTGCCAGACTCGTGAATCTGAGATGGGGAGCCATATAAATCACAATGATGTCAGTACAGTTAGTCCTTGACTTACCACCATTCATTTAGTGACCATTCAAAATTATCACATCACTGGAAAAATGTGACTTCACACATACAAACGTTGTAGCATCCTCATGGTCACGTGATCAAAACTTGGATGCTGGGTAGCTGGTTCGTAGTTATGACGGTTGCCGCGTCCTGGGATCATCTGAGCCCTTTTTGTGAACTTCTGACAGGCAAACTCAATGGGGAAGCCCGATTAACTTAACCATGTTACTAATTTAGCAACTGCAATAATTCACTTAATGACTGTGGCCAGAAAGAAAATGGGACAAAACTCACTTAAGAAATGTCTCACTTAGCGGACTTCCGGTGGCGACGCGACGCCGAAGACAGCCGTTTTCGGGCTGCCCGCTCCGCAGCTGTGTTTTTCCATCGTAAACAGCGCCGATCAGCTGTTTAGATGGATTTGAAGCCCCCTCCTCGGGAGAAGAGGAGGGGGTGAGGCCCCAGGTAGGGGTTGAGCTCTCCGGGGCCGCCTGAGCTGAGAGTTTGGGCGGCTGAAGGATTGAGCCCCCCCGAAGCCTGGGTTGCTCCGAGCTGCGCAGCGCCCCTGCTCCGGGATTTATGGAGCAGAGCCAGGCATTAGCAACCACCCCTGTCAAAAGGAATACTTTTGATTGTCAAGATGCAGGCAGAGCGGTACAGGAGGTCAAGGTGATGTGGACTCTTATCTTTACTCTCTAGCTCAATGGATTTTATAGCTTTAAAGTGAAAGTGCGCAATAAGTGAAAGTGGGTGAAGATGGCGGCTAAAACTTCTAAAGCTCTTCGGAGTGCGGGGTCTTCCCTGGTGCAACAGACCTCATTGCAAGCTTTGCTTCCTCCTGCACCTCCTCCGGCATTGACGCTTAAGGATTTACAAGATGCTCTTGGAAAGCATTCACAATTGTTGTCTGACATGATGGATGAAAAGTTGAAAAAGCTGGAGGAGAAAATGGAGAAATTGGAGAAGAAGATGGAAGAGAAGTTTAGAGCAATGAGGGTGGACATGTTGTCTATGATTGAATCTGTAGCTGAATGTGTGCAACAGCTGGATGTAAAAGTGAAGGATCTCAGTCAAAAGAACTCTATATTAGAAGCAAAGGTATTAGAAAATGAAAATATAAGGGATAAAATGGACGGAGAATTGAGCCTTGTTCAGTATCATCAGATGCAGTATGCTATTAGAATCAGGGGTTTAAAGGAGAATTGTAAAGAAGATTTAAAGCAGCTGATTTCTGAGGCTCTGGAAGGGGTATTGGGCCAGCCAGCATCTGAAATTGAGGGAAATATGGACAAAATTTTTCGTGTAAATTCATGGATTGCAAGACAGAGGAAGTTACCCAGAGATGTGGTGGTCTATTTTACAAAGAGAGTAATTAGAGATGAAGTCATTCAAGCTGCTTATGATACTAAATTGGTAGTGGCTGAGCAAGAAGTCTTGGTTTTAAAAGAGATTCCTCCGAAGATTTTAAGGAGAAGGAAAGATTTTGCATTTCTTGTACAGGAACTTAAGAAATGTGATATTAAGTTTAGATGGGAGATTCCAGTTGGACTGGTGGTGACGCATGAAGGTAAAAGACATTGTCTGGTTACTGTGGCCCAGGCACGTGATTTTTATAGCAATGTGTTAAAAGCAACCCCCCTATCATTTTTGGAAGCTGTAAAGGGATACGGCGAGGGAAAGCTTCAAGATGTTGCAGATAGACAGATAGAGGACAATGGTGTTGGAGGGGATCAAGATACAGTTTCATCGGATGTTGCAGGAGGCCAGAGGATGACGCGTGCCGCCCTAAGAAGAGCGAGACGAGAGCAAGAGCAAGACCAGCAGAAAGTTATGGAATCTCCAAAGTGTATTTACAGTGAAGCTGTGGGAGGGGCACGGTCCAAAGAAGTTTTGGGGGTCATGACAGACATGCTCCAAAAGCTTTGGAGCGTTAAGATTGGTGATTAAATTTTTAAATTAGAATGTCAATGGATTAAATTTATCATAGAGGAGAAAGAAAGTTTTTTTTAAATATTTAACACAATTTAAGATTGATGTTATTTGCTTGTTAGAAAAGTATATTAGAGTTATGGACTAAAAGTATGTGTTGAACTAAGAATGGGTATGCAAGCTCCTAATTAACAACAAGTTGTCTTACAGACTGCTTAAACCTTTTTTTTTTTTACTCTTTTTATTTGAACTCAAGGATGATTTGGAACTGCGAGACATTTGGCGTGATACATGCAAGAATTATTTTTGATCATAGTTTAGTTTGGTTGGAGATTATTAAGGTTAATAGAGATAGGCGCTTTTGGCGCGTAACTGAGAATTTGTTTAGAAATTAGAGAAAGGTTGGAGAATGTAAATAGTAGGTGAAAGGTTTTTTTTCTTTTTTTTTGAAATTAATATGAATAAGGACTGGGATTAAGAAAATCTATTCTGAGTAAAGCTCTTTTTCTGTTTTCCTCTTTTTCTTTTTTACTTTATTTGTAATATTAATATTGTTTGTATTCATTTTATATGAGCTAGAGGGAGATAGAATTAATAGTTTATTGCTGATAACATAGGGGTGCTTATGTTTGTTTTTTGATTTTATACCCTGTATTTAGCTCTGGGAAGTCGGGGGGGGAGGAGGGAATGGGGGAGAGGGATAGGGAGGGTTGGGTGGGGGTGGGGGAGGGGGGGATTAAAGTCAAAATGTATTGTAAAACTTTTTAAATAAAAAAAAAAGAAATGTCTCACTTAGCAACAGAAATTTTGCGCTCAGCTGTGGGCATAACTAGAGGATTAACCTGTAAGTGGTAAGGGACCTCAGAGGTAGCTAATATATCCGCCTGCTTAGTGCAGGATCCATGAAGTCAGTATCTATCAAACCTGGCAACGTTAAGAAGTTGAAGTCCCCAGGGCTTAACGTTGTCAGGTTTGAGAGATATTGCATTAAGTCATCCCCAGCAAGGGGCCATCCAGCCCACAGCACTTAACGGCTCTTCCCTCTGTCCAGATCGGAAAAGGAGGCCTCAGACCTCACCCAGAAAGTGAGCATCGTTTGCGGAGAATCTCAGAAGTCTGGAGTTTGCCTTTGGGATTGCTTTGCCCCGTGTTTCGCGCCGCTGCTGAAAGTGTGACCTCAGCAAGGATGTGGGCACAACAATTCTCTTCCTTGGAGAGCGGAATTGCGCTTTAAGGCAGCCCAGCAGCTGATTGGGATTCCGATCAGCAAAGCTGCTGGATTTTTCATTCAGAATGTGTGGCTACATGCACTGAATCCTAATCAGAAGACGGTGCCTGGGTTTACGTAACAAAAGGCCCGTGTTTCCTGGTTTATGAGGTTGCAAAAAACAGGAGTAAGGGGGAGACAGAAATGGGGGGGGGGTTACTGAAGGTCCAGGGCAAAGGAATAAGGGGGGGGAGGGATGTCAACGAAAGACACAGAAAATCTGCCATTACGATTTGGGGCTCTTTCTCCCCACCGTCAGCAATTCAATTTTTTTTCCCATCTGGGGTCCAGCTGAAGCCCAACTGAATCCAATTCCAAATGTGTCCAGTTTCAGGCCAGTTCTCACCTACAGGTACTCCTCGGCTTACAACAGTCTTTTTTTAGTGACTGTTCAAATGTACAACGGTACTAAAAAGTGACTTACGACCGTTTTTCACACCGAGGACCGTTGCAGCGTCCCCGTGGTCCAAATTTGGACGCTCGGCAAGTGACTCGCATCCTTTTGCAACCTTCTGACAAGCAAAGTTACTGGGGAAGCCAGATTCGCCTAACCACCATGTTATTAACTGCAGTGAGTTACTTAATAACTAGGGCAAGGAAGGTTGCCAAAAGGGGATAAAATTCACTTAAGAACTGTCAGAAATTTGGGGCTCAATTGTGGTCATAAGTTGAGGTTACCTGCGCTTGGTTCAACTCACCTTCCTTTCCTTGTTTCACCACTGGAAGCTCCTTGGATCACATTTTGGCACATTTAAATCCAAGATGGCGATGTATAAAAACTGACTGGCGAGCCTAGCTGAGTGGGGGGGTGGGGTTTGGTTTTTTTTTGCAGGAGATGCTACTTGCAACATTGCCCAGAATTGACGGCTGGGATTCCTCCATACAGCAGCAGCCAATGACAGAAGCTGCTGAACTACAATCCCCAGCAGCCCTAAAAAGCAGGGCTAATAATGAAGGATCCTGGGAGTTGCCATTCAGCAATAACTAGGGTCCTGTGTGTTGCCTATTGCAGAGGTCCCCAAACCTTGGCAACTTTAAGACTTGTGGACTTCAACTGCCAGAATTCCTAAGCCGGCTGGCTGAGGAATTTTGGGAGTTGAAGTCCACAAGTCTTAAAGTTGCCAAGGTTTGGGGACCCTTGGCCTATTGCATGGCTGGCTGAGGAATTCTGGGAGTTGAAGTCCACAAGTCTTAAAGTTGCCAAGGTTTGGGGACCCTTGGCCTCTTGCATGGCTGGCTGAGGAATTCTGGGAGTTGAAGTCCACAAGTCTTAAAGTTGCCAAGGTTTGGGGACCCTTGGCCTATTGCATGGCTGGCTGAGGAATTCTGGGAGTTGAAGTCCACAAGTCTTAAAGTTGCCAAGGTTTGGGGACCCTTGGCCTATTGCATGGCTGGCTGAGGAATTTTGGGAGTTGAAGTCCACAAGTCTTAAAGTTGCCAAGGTTTGGGGACCCTTGGCCTCTTGCATGGCTGGCTGAGGAATTCTGGGAGTTGAAGTCCACAAGTCTTAAAGTTGCCAAGGTTTGGGGACCCTTGGCCTATTGCATGGCTGGCTGAGGAATTCTGGGAGTTGAAGTCCACAAGTCTTAAAGTTGCCAAGGTTTGGGGACCCTTGGCCTATTGCATGGCTGGCTGAGGAATTCTGGGAGTTGAAGTCCACAAGTCTTAAAGTTGCCAAGGTTTGGGGACCCTTGGCCTATTGCATGGCGGGCTGAGGAATTCTGGGGGTTGAAGTCTACAAGTCTTAAAGTTGCCACATTTGGAAACCCCCTGCTTTAGAGAATTAGAGGCCATTTGTCACATGGCTTATGTACCTCCCATAAAACCTGACTCCATGTCCCCAGAGACTGCCCAGGGTAGATGTGAACAGAATGTTCATTTGTTTTTGTGTATTTGGAGTTGGGGAAACGAAGAGGAAAACAGAAACATTTGGGGTGTTTGAAGCATTACGGTTTACAGAACCATTTCCCCCTAAAGCCTACCAATAACAGAATAACAGAGTTGGAAGGGACTTTGGAGGTCTTCTAGTCCAGCCCCCTGCTCAAGCAGGAGAACCTGTACCATTTCAGACAAGTGGATGTCCAATCTCTTCTTAAAAACCTCCAGTGTTGGAGCACCCACAACTTCCAAAAGCAACCCATTCTGCTGATTAATTGCAATAATTGTCCGGAAATTTCTCCTTAGTTCTAGGTTGGTCCTCTCCTTGATTAGCTTCCATCCATTACTTCTTGTTCTGCCTTCATTTGCTTTGGAGAATAGGTTCATCCTTTCTTCTTTGTGGAAGCTACTTAGATATTGGAGCACTGCTATCATGTCGCCCCCTGGTCCTTTTGTTAAAAAAATTAAACTAGACATATCCAATTCTTGCAATGGGTCTTCAGATGTTTTAACCTCCAGTCCTCCAGTCCAGACTGTGGGGTTGTTAATTTAACTGGGTTTTAGATTTACTCTTGGGGCTTGAATTTAATTTAATTGTTTTAATTGTTTTTAATTTTTTGTATTCGTGGTTTTAACTGCCCTGTAAACCGCCCTGAGTCCTACGGGAATAGGGCGGTATACAAATCCAATAAAATAAATAAATAAATAAATAATCATCTTTGTTGCTCTTTTCTGCACTCTTTCTAGAATCTCTTTTATATCATGGCAGCCAAATCTGGATGCAATATTCCAAAGGTGGTCTTACCAAGGCGTTATAAAGTGGCGCTAATTAACACTTCACATCCCTCCCAACAGCACCAACTCTTTCCCCATCGCCCAAAAATATAGGTCTGAAACTTTCAGTTCTCCGGTGATAATGTATCGTATCACCAACCTGGCCCCTTGTCCTCAGAAAAAAAATAATCATAGTGAAGCTCTATGACAGGCACGTCAAACTGCCGGCCTGCGGGCCGGATGCATCACGACGAAACCGCACCCTCCCCATTGCCGGCAATGAGGGAAAAAGTCACGATACGTCGATACGTCGCGCAACGTCACGTGACGTCACGAGTTTGACATGCGCGAGTATGACTTAAAACCACAATTTCTCCCATCTTAGGGTACAGCTTTTAAGCCATCAAATTAATTTTTCCCCCCAGATATATCTCTGATATATGTTTCCTTTCTGTTCCCCACTCCACCAGAAGCCCTTTCTTGCCCTTCTCCAGACAAGACCCACCTGCAAGTCAGCTATGGTCATCTTATGGTAAATCTTCTCATCATCTCGCCGTTCATCTTGGGGGACAGTGATGTTGGCCAACTGAGTCTCCAGGAGCAGTACCTGCCCCATCTGTTCCTCCGCTGAGCTTCTGGCTCCTCCCAACAGCATCGCCAGCTCCACCATGTACTCCAGATATGCAGACAACACCTGCCAAATAGAGGAGCAATTCCGCAACAGTGACCCCGCCCTCTGCTCCTCTTGAGCGTGGGACGAGAGTGGGCTGGAGGGCAGCGGGGTTCATTCCAGAGTTTGGTCAGAAAGGCCCAGTGGGAAATTAAAAATGATGAAAAGGGATATCGAAAAGGGATATGCAAACTCTCACGATATACTCAGAATTCATTTCCTTTCCTTTCCTTCCTTCCTTCCTTTCTTTCTTTCTTTCTTTCTTTCTTTCTTTCTTTCTTTCTTTCTTTCTTTCTTTCTTTCTTTCCTTTCTTTCTTTTTCTTTCTTTCTTCTATTTATTCCTCCTTTCCTTTGTTTTTCCTCTCCCTCCCTTCCTTCTCTCCCTCCCTTCCCTTTTAGCCAAGTTTAAGAAATAGTAGTGGAAATGGGAAATGGATCTATTGTGGTCTAATTTCCAAGAGAATTAGGGCAGTTGCTAAATTCAGTTTACCAGTCCAGTTGTGACTGTAACAGTAAAGAACCAAAGTGGAAGGAAGGGAGGGAGGGGGGAGGGAGGAGAAGAAAGAAAGAAAGAAAGAAAGAAAGAAAGAAAGAAAGAAAGAAAGAAAGAAAGAAAGAGGGAGGGAGGGAGGGAGGGAGGAAGGAAGGAAGGAAGGAAGGAAGGAAGGAAGGAAGGAAGGAAGGAAGAAAGAAAGAAAGAAAGAAAGAAAGAAAGAAAGAAAGAAAGAAAGAAAGAAAGAAAGAAAGAAAGAAAGAAAGAAAATGGAAGGAAGGAAGAAAGAAAGAAAGAAAGAAAGAAAGAGAAAAGAAAGAAAGAAAGAGAAAAGAAAGAAAGAAAGAAAGAAAGAAAGAAAGAAAGAAAGAAAGAAAGAAAGAAAGAATAACCTCCTTGTCAACTGCAGAAAGGATGATAGAGAACATCTGGAGCTTCTGCTTGTGAGCATCCACACAGGAGGCCTAGATGTTGCCTCTCCCCCATCCTCTCTGCAATGAATATCTGCTGCAGTTCAAGAGTTGATTCAGCAAAGCAATCGGGAGTTTTGCTCAGCTGGCTGTATTGATTTCATCTGGAATTCTCTGCGTTGCCTGCCTTTGTCTCCCCTCACGTTTCCCTTTTCCCATTAAGACTTTTTTTTTTTAGCTTCCTCGGTTTTATTTCTCACTTAAACCTTCCTCACCTTGCACTATTTTACAGATACTTCTTATGTTTCAAGCCTGCTTTGTGACTCTGGATTTCAGGGAAGGAGACTCAAAATCCACGTCTTTCTCTTTTCCCAGAGCTGTCCTGGGTAGAATTCCCCAAATGGAGAAATGGGATATAAGTTTGCACGGGAGGTCACAGATAACGATCACAAAATGCAAGCTAATGAAAAGACTTTTAAAAATCGGTCAAAACAGCAGAAGGAAGCAGAAAGTCAAGCAGAACAGCCATAGGCTAAGAACAACACCATGGCTGTCCAATTAAATTTCCAGGTTATAATGACCTCACGTTTAAAATAAACAATTTGATACCAGGCAAATTAGAACAGAGTACATGATAAACAGAAGAAAACTGGTTTTCAGATTCCATATCCACTTTGCCTCTAAAAATAAAAGCTCTAGCAAAAAAAAAAGCTTGCAAAGATGATCTCAACATTCCCTGATGGAATGTAGTCTGGATTCCCCGAAGGGGGAAAGGCAGCAATGTTCAGATGGTTTGTTTGGTAGAAACAAACCACCAATGGCTGCTTCCTAAGAGTTTCCAGAGTGTAAATGTCTATGGACATTCTCCGTCGTCCAGGCCATGGTTGTCCTAAGGTACTTTTTCACGAAGCAACTGGACTTCCTTCTTTTACTTTGAAGACATTTCGCTTCTCATCCAAGAAGCTTCTTCAGCTCTGATTGGATGGTGGAGAATGGAAGGATTTATATTCAAAATTCAACAGCCCTCTCTCAATAGAAGGAGAGGGATATGACCTCCAACGTACAACACAGTCCTTCCAGCTGTTCCAAGAAGGCTCCACACCCATTTGCACTACTCAGGTGACCCTGAGGACACAAATAAACCTCCAAGTGGCCTCAACGACTCTCTGAAAGAATGCAAATGACCAGCAAGGAATATAAATCCTTCCAATTCCCACCATCCAGTCAGAGCTGAAGAAGCTTCTTGGATGAGAAGTGAAACATCTTCAAAGAAAAAGCAAGGAAGTCCAGTTGCCTCCTGAAAAAAAAGCATCTTTGGGATACCAGACTGCATGTTTAATCACGCAAGTAATTTGGGTTGTTTGGCAAGATTTCTGTCCACAACTGAAGACCAATTGTTGTGATTCAGGATCAGCCTGTGGGTTCGGCAGTTGGGTCGGACGACTCAGAGGAGGAGGAGGGGGGTGTTGAAGAGCTTGCTGATGATGGCCTTGAGGCTCCGCAGAGCCCTCAGCCAGGCCCCTCCCACCTGGTCACGACGCAGACCCAGCTGTGTGAGCCTGACAGCGTGGATGAAGATGACCCACAGCTGGCCCTGTTCAAGGACGCCCGACGCAGGAGGCAGTCAATCAGGAGTAAACATAGGAAGGCAATGGGGCACCTCGGAAGGAGGCAGAGAGAAGCCACGCCCTGAACTGTATAAAAGGGGAATGCGTGGGAGGGCTGGTTTGCTGAAGGCAACCGCTTGAATAGCTCCTGTTTCATGGTTCGTGTCTTGTTTGCTTTTGTATCCATAAATCTGGTAGGCTTAGTTCCAGCCTCTTGCCTTCTTGTAAAAGGGGTTGTCCCTGCCTTTTCTGCAGGGCCGGTAGCAGGCTGGTACAGAACACCAATAAAAGAAACTGCTTCGAAGAACCTCAGCGTCTCTTTCTTGGTTTCTGAAGCTTGGTGAGTATGGTTATTCCCTAACTTACCCCCTTTGATTTGGTGACCGTTCAAAGTTACAACAGCAATGAAAAAAGTGACGTACGGCTCTTTCCCACACTTATGACTGTTGCAGCATACGTGCGGTCAGGTGATCAAAATTCAGATGCTTGGCATGTATTTATGACGGTTGCAGTGTCCCAGGTCATGTGATCGCCTTTTGCGACCTTCTGACAAGCAAAATCAACGGGGAAGCAGGATTCGCTTAACGAAGTGCAGTGACTCGCTTAACAACTACGGCAAGAAAGGTGGTAAAATGGATCAAACCTCAATTGTCTCACTTAGCAATGGAAATTTTGGGCTGAGTTGTGCTTGTAAGTTGAGGACTGCTAGTACTGTTGATCATAGTCAAGTATTCCCCGGAAGCCTGAAATGTCACTTTCTACGCATCAAAAGTTTTAATTTCATTGGTTAACAAGCACAGAGCAAGGGCTGCTTAACCTGTCCAGTGAGCAATCAGGAGAAAAAATTAAGTAACCTGATAGGAGCAAAGGATCACTTCTGCTTTTTTTTTAAAAAAAACTGCAGGCATCTTTATGCAAAAGGTTCATTATTTAAGGCTGTTTATGCTCCCGTCTTGCTCACTGCAGGAACCAGGAGTGTTTTGTCCATGTGTTGCTTTGTAAATCTCTCCTGGGAGATGATGCATCCTGCCTAGACAAATGGTTCCTGTTGAAAGAACTAATAATATTAACATTTTAACAAGGTTTGGACAATTTCTGATTTTGCTTGGCTGTGGCTTAGCTTTGACCCAAGTATTGTGGGTTTGCAAACCACAATTTGTCATTTACTGAGCAGAGTCTGTATGCAGCTAGTTGTAGTTTATTTAATCGACCAGGAGTAATCGCATCAAGATTTGAAGTGTTGTAGAGATTTAGCCAATATTTGACTGGCATTTTTAACAGGGCAACACAAATAATTTTTTCCAGTCGTTCCAAAGCCTTGCCAAGGAATGAGGACAAAAGTGACTAAAACCTCCAAAATCAAAAGAATGGCTATATAAGTACCTATTTTTTCAAACTTTGGTGCATTCATTGCTCTGTCTAGACATTCTAGATCAGCGTTTCTCAACTTGGCCACTTCAGGTGGTGTGAATTTCAACACCCAGAATTCCCCAGCCAGCCATGCTGGTGGAGAATTCTGGGAGTTGAAGTCCATGCCTCTTAAAGTCTGGTTGACTCTGAAAAGTATAATAAAAGTTATTATGTGCATGGTAAACTGCAATAAATTCACTGGAAGCATTAACATTTAGTAGATGCACATTAGTCACATTTTTAACACACAGCCCTCACTTAAATCTGCTGATGCGATGCTGCTGTTGGGAAGTGGGTTGGAATGTGACTGGGGATACTATACAGGCAGTCCTTGACTTACAACCACTCATTTAGCGACCGTTTAAAGTTACGGCAGTACTGAATAAGGTCACATGACCGTTTTTCACACTTACAACCATTGCAGCATCCCCGTGGTCACATGACTGAAATTCGGACACTTGGCCACTGGTTCATATTTATGACAGTTGCATTATCCTGGGGTCATTTTTGGGTGACCTTCTGACAAGCAAGGTTGGGGAAGTCAGATTCACTTCACAACTGTGTTACTAACTCAGCAACTGCACTTCACTGAGGCAAGAAGGTGGTAAAATGGGACAAACTTCACTTAATAACTATCATGTTTAGCAGCAGAAATTTTGGACTCCGTTGTGATCGTCAGTGGAGGATTACCTATACCAGCTCTCCTTACCTTCTTGTTGGCTGTCTTGTTCAAGTAATAATCTCGTGATGGTAGAAATAGGCCAGACTGATCCACCTGCCACAGGTAAAAAGGAATAAGTTCAATCTAGAAGTCAGACTGTCCTTCTACTAACTTGTACCCCTCTATATTACAGGGCTTTTCAACCTTTTCACCCATTGTACCACTTTTAGGATATGGCAACATCCGAGTACCACCAGTCGCCTAGCAAGGTGTCAAAAACTTGATGACCAAAAAAAAAAAGGAAAAAAGTGATGAAGTACAGATAGTCCTTGACTTACAACAGTTCGCTTAGGGACTGTTCGAAGTTACAATGGCACTGAAAAAAGTGCCCCCCAAGCCACAGCCGAGCAAGACACCTGCCTCCCCGCCCAGTGGCGCTCTTCCTCCTGTCCGAGGTTTTCATTGTTGTGAGCATTTCTGTTGAGGATCGGCAGCGGGGGTGGGGTGGGGGTATTTGGTTTTTATTCCCCCCATCTGCTGGGTGGTTGCAGCAGTTTTTGGTCACTTTGCAAGACCCTGGGTCATTATGACCGTCATAAATATGAATCAGTTGCCAAGCATCTGAATGTAAATCAGAAGACCCTGGAGATGCTGCAACATTCCAGCTGATCGGCGCTTCCACTGAGCCCTGACAGCCCTGCAGCTCCAGCCATCTCTTGCTCAGGCTTGTGCGGTGCTGCCACCGGTTCAGCTCATTCCCCTCCCCCGCTACCACTTTTCTAGGATGGTCGCGTACCACCTGCCAGGTGCCCATGTACCCCAGGTGGTACCTGCACCACTGGTTGAAAAGCCCGGGACTATAAAACAGCCAGAAAAAACATCCTGTACCTAGCTCCCCATAGCTACATAAGAAAAGGGCATTACAAGTAGTCCTTGACTTACAACCATTCATTTAGTGACCATTCCAAGTTATAACAGCACTGGAAAAAGTTCCTTGTGGCTGTTTTTCACACTTACAACCATTGCAGCATCCACATGGTCACATGATCAAAATTTGGATGCTTGGCAACTAGCTCATATAAGTATGAGAGTTGCAGTGTCCCAGGGTCACGTGATCATCTTTTGTGATCTTCTGACAAGCAAAATCAATGGGGAAGCCAGATTCACTTAACAACTGTGGCAATAATGGGATAAAATTCACTTAAGAAATGTCTCGCTTTGCAAGATCAATTTGGGGCTCAACTGTGGTCGTACGTCGAGGGCTACCTGTATGGACTTCAAAATAATCTGAGGGCTCCAGAACAATTTCAGAGCTCCTGACCTGGTTCTCATTGGGAACCTGTTTCTGAGTTGTAACCTTGGTGCCGGTGGTGGAAATTCATGAATATTCCCTGCGTTATATTTTGCATATTCCTTCTTTGGATTAAAAATCTAAGGAAGGATGGAAGAGTCTTCTGCCTAGGTTGAGTTCCCAAACTCAGTGAGAACTGAGCCTTTCTGACTTAGCATCCTTAAAATGTGTTGGCACAGCCTTATGTAACAACAATGGCCGTAACTTATAGTCCAGCACATCTTCAAATCCTTACTCCTAATTGAAATTACAGAGCAGGGGGTGTTCAAAATGTGACAATGTTAAGACTTGTGGACTTCAACTCCCAGAATTCCCTAGCCATTCATGCTGGCTGGAAAATTCTGGGATTTGAAGCCCGCAAGTCTTAACGTTGCCAAGATTGGAACCCTCCCTTGTTACAAAGGTTAAGAACACTAGTCTACTCACAGTACTGTAAATCTGGTGAGATCAAGCTGAGAGTGATGCGAGCTGTTCCCTCTGTAAATCATGCAGACTTGCTATTGCAACAGGTGGGAAGACAGGGTTACCTGGATGATGTTGCTATTGGAGCTTTTAGAATCAGGTCCCACAAAAACAGTGAAGAATGGAGAAGCACGATACGTTGCAGAGACCAATTTCAAAATGTCCATGAAGTTGGTCTGGTTCCAGGAGCCAGTGACATTCCAGCCACCAATCTGAGAAGGCAGCAAGTTTAAATTTCAAAATCATAGAACACTCATGGCTTTTGTTAAAATCCATTTTAATCCATTGCAGCCAGAAGTCATAGGGAAAAAAAAAGTCAAGCCACGTCAAGTGAAGTCACACACTCTAGAAAGAGTACAGAGAAGAGCAACAAAGATGATTAAGGGACTGGATGATAAAACATAAAGAACGGTTACTGGAATTGGGTATGTCTAGTTTAATGAAGAGAAGGATGAGGGGGGACATGATAGCAGCGTTCCAATATCTCAGGGGCTGCCCCAAAGAAGAGGGAGTCAAGCTCTTCTCCAAAGCACCAGAAGACAGGACAAGAAGCAACGGGTGGAAACTAGTCAAGGAGAGAAGCAACCTAGAACTAAGGAGAAATTTCCTGACAGTGAGAACAATTAATCAGTGATACAACCTGCCTCCAGAAGGTGTGAATGCTCCAGTACTGGAAGTTTTTAAGAAGAGACTGGATAGCAATTTGTGTGAAATGGCATATAGGGTATTCCTGCATGAGCAGAGGGTTGGACTAGATGACCTCCAAGATCGCTTCCAACTTTGTTATTCTGTTATTCATGCATAGATGCTTGAAACGTTTTCTGTTTGTGTACCAGGAATCCACATTTTATTTGGTATTTATGTTCTCGTTAGTGTTTGCTCATATTTTCAAACCCTTTCCTGGAATCTTAAAATGTAAGAACCCAGGCAGGGTCTAGGACAGGGGTAGGCAACCTTGGCTCTTTTATGACTCGTGGACTTCAACTCCCAGAATTCCTCAGCCAGCACGGCTCAGCTTGGAAAACTCTCCCTTTCCCCTCAGCGTGGCTGGCTCAGGAATTCTGGGAGGTGAAGTCCACGAGTCATAAAAGAGCCAAGGTTGCCTACCCCTGGACTAGGAAATGTTCAGATCCTCAAGACAGCTTAGTTTTATTGATCAAATTTGAAAATAAGAGAAGAAACAGATTTTACTCCATCCTGATAAACTTAAAACTGATAAATTTTAAATCCAATGAGCTAACTTGAGTTAATTGGATTTTTATTGGTGCGATTTATATAATTGAATGAAAGCTTTAATGTAGTTTTGTGTTTTGTGTTCTGGATTTAAAATGAAGGGTTTTTTTTCTCCCTTTATATAGAATATTTGAATAATTTTTAAAGTTTGTAAAATATCCAAAACTAGAAAAAAAGTGTTTTCTCCCTTCGGGGTTAAAAAATTTGAAATAATATAGGAAATTCTTTTAATGTAACTTATGACAGGTTATAAAGATTAATGAATAAACAGAAGCATATACTATTCCCCGTAGAAAGAAGAAGCAGAGATGGTTAAAATGACTCTTGCATCCAAAGAAGGCAATATATTTAATTTTGTTTCTATTTGGAAATGGCTTAGCAGATTTTGTGCCTGCAACGGAGGAAAAAAATGAAACTTTGATTTTGTTTTTGCTGATTAGATAGGTTTGTTGCTAAAGAAATGGCTAGTGTATACTGTTGTGTAAAAGTAAAAAGTTGAAGTTGTCTTCTTCTGTGCTAAAGAGTTGGAAGTTGGTGCTTTTTTCTTTCATTTTTCCTCTTCACATCGTATTTTCTCTCTTTTCCCCCCCTCCCCCCCCAGTTTTCTGTTTTTTAAATTTCTCTTCGTATTTTATGCTTTGATAAATTAATAATAATGTTTTATAACAAAAAGACAGCTAGTTTTATATCTGATACTCTTCTATCTTTTGGCATGATCGTGGTCAGATTTTGGCTGAATATTCTCGCACGCCCAGAATTGGGGAATACAATCTTGGAATTGTCCTTGAAGTAAAATGAACTCCTGATCATCCTGTGGGCAGACAACCTGTTTTTCCTAAGTTTCAATATGATCAAAATGGTCGAGAAGGCCCAAATTGCCCATAAGAAAATCCACTAAAAATTCAATTAAGGTTTAAGCTTCAGGACAAGGCACAGGTGCTTTTAGCTTGTTAAATTAATCCGGGGTGCACCCCAGGGCAAGGCAAAAGGTAGAATTATTATAGCTAAAAATGTATTGCTGAAAAGAGAAGTACACAGGCACTCCTGGACCTACGACTGGTCATTTAGGGACTGTTCCAAGGTTCAACAGATCCCCCAAAAGATACTTACAAGCTGGATGCTAAGTTTTCTCACACACACACACACACACACACACACACACACACACAGGTTGGATCTGGTTAAGAAGAAACTTTGCCCTCCACAGGTTGTATAGAATTAGTCCAATTCTACCCAGATTGGAGCCAGATCTTTCTTGAATGAGTGAATTAATCAAGTGACTAGCCATGGGCATAAGTCAGATTCTCCTCAAGAGAATGTGAGGAAGATGCTTTTAATATTCAAAACACTTCATAACTACTCCTAAGCAGACTCCTTTTATGCGCAGCGGCTTATTGTACTTAGACAATGCATCTACCTACTTTCATACAATTCCTGCTTGCAAAAAAAAATCGCTGAGAAGAGGTTGAAATAATATAGAAGTATAATATGGATGTTTTTTTTTTAGCGTCCAGTGTCAAAGTAATTTGCATTCTTCAGCATCCTACTGTGAGCAACAGGCCACCCTGAATAAAAATCTGTTCACATCAGATTTTCTCTTCGTGAATTTTCTTCTTCTTTCTCCTAATCATGAGAGCAGGGGTGTTCAATCTTGCAACTTTAAGACTTGGGGACTTCAATGCCCAGAATTCTCCAGCCAACATGCCTGGATGGGGAATTCTGGGAGTTGAAGTCCACAAGTCTTAAAGTCAGCAAAGTTGGATGCCCCTGAGCTAGTAAACCTTCTAACATTAAGGAAACCCATCAGCCTACCTAATTCTATACTGTCCTAAGTGAGGATATGTCTCCTCATTGTCTGAATGCCTGGACCCAGAGAATGACCAATCCATTAGTATCATAGCTTCTCCACCACCTAGAAATAGAATAGAATAGAATAGAATAGAATAGAATAGAATAGAATAGAATAGAATAGAATAGAATAGAATAGAATAGAATAGAATAGAATAGAATAGAATAGAATAGAATAGAATAGAATAGGACAGAGCTGAAAGGACCCTTGGAGGTCATCTAGTCCAACCCCCTGCTCAGGCAGGAAACCCTATACCATTTCAGACAAATGGGTGTCCAATCTCTTCTTAAAAACTTCTAGTATTGGAGTATTCACAGCTTCTGGAGGCAGGTTGTTCCACTGATTAATCGTTCTCACTGTCAGGAAATTTCTCCTTAGTTCTAGGTTGCTTTTCTCTTTGGTTAGTTTCCAGCCGTTGCTTCTAGTCCTGCCTTCAGGTGCAGGACTAATCTAAGTCTTCAGAAACAGCTATCTAAAAGGTCAGCCTTATTAATCCAGGGCAAAGTTGGGGATTGCCCAACCTCACCAATGTTAAAAGTGATGGTTGAACACAAATAGTTGCAGCCTGAGGCAACCCAGCTTGTAAATCACTGGGGCAGAGCTCTCCAGGGTGCTGAAATTATATAGTCCTCTTGAGGAGAAGACCATTTTTTATGCTTTTACAATTCTCTGGTTGAATTGATCAGAGCCACTTAACGTGATGACTGAATTAATTTATTTCGGGATCCACGCAGAATACTGAACCTTAAATTAACCAAATGGCCTGGCTTCCTGCAACATAATAAAGCGGGGGGGGGGGGAAGGAAGTTAAGACTAAGCAAGCTGAGCTACCATTAGGAGAATGAAGTTACCAGGTCCTTGTTGACCTAAAATTAAGCATTGTCAGAATCCATTTATATCACATTCATAAATGTATGTTTAAAACATTATCCCCCCACCCCATGGATTCTGCCATCTCCCGAGGAAGGAGGAGCATATGTGGATTCAGCCTGCCTTAGGTTATTTCAAAGATCAAGGGAACCTTTTGAACTGGGGGAACAAAACGGAAGGTTAGAGAAGAAGGCATCTGGACTGTGTCTTCGTTTAATTCTGTAGAGGAAGAAGGCAATAACCATAAAGATTCAAAGTTCCTTTTTTCCCCCACGAAAGGGATGACACGAAGTAGAATGATGGGGGCTGACCAAATGGGGTTGAGGGAAGGGGGGGGTTGAACCGGGTACCCTTTATAAAATTTCAATTTGTAAAACAATACTAAGTCCTGTCTTGTATTTCCACAACCAAGCATGTCCTAGTAAAAATTCCCTTTGGACTAGAACTGACTCCAAGAGTTTTGTTTTCCTAAGACGTGGATTGGGGTGGGTCCTGACAAACATGCTGGGTGAACACAGGCAATAAGGGACAAGAACCGTTTGGCCCTCACTTTCTGCATCAAACCCTCCAACCTTCCCAACAAGGCCTGCTGTGCCCAATTGACTCCGGAACTCACCTTCTGGATCAGATCAATCAGCGGCTGAGACCCCAGTTCCTCAATCTTCTGTTCTCTGAGGCAGGATAAGTAATAGCGCTGTGTCTTCCTTTCAGCTTCACTGCTGGAGTTAAAAGTGGCGTTTTCTGGAGAGAGGAGCACATGTGGGTCAAGAAAGGGTCAGACAGCTGGACAGATTGAGTCAGAGACAGGGATGTGACCGTCTCAAGGGATATGGCTAAAGATTGCATTTCCAGGTAGGCCTCGATTGATAGCCACAACTCAGCCCCAAATTTCCATGGGCAAGTGAGACAGCTGCTAGGTGAGCTTTGCCCCATTATGTGACCTTTCCTGCCACAGTTGCTAAGTGAATCAACACAGTTGTGAAGTTAGTAACGGTTGTAAAGTGAATTTGGCTTCCCCACTGACTTTGCTTACCAGAAGGTTGCAAAAGGTGATCACATGACTCTGGGGCTCTGCAGCTGTCATAAACACAAGTTGCCAAACATCAAAATTTTGATCACGTGACCATGGGGATGCTGCAATGGTCATAAGTGTGAAAAACAATCATGGCACTTTTTCGGTGCTGTCGTAACTTTGAATGGTCACTAAATGAATGGTTGGAGTCCTTAGCTTACCAAGACTTACAGTATTTAGTGACCATTCAAAGTTACAACAGCACTGAAAAAAAAATAACTTATGACCGGTTCTCATCCTTATGACTACTGCACCACCCCTCATGCTCATGTGAACAAACCTTGGGCAGTTAGCAACTGGCATGTATTTACGAAGTTTAGTCATGTGATCACCATTTGTGACCTTCCCAACCGGCTTCTAACAAGCAAAGTCAATGGGGAAAGTTGGATTCACTTTACAACTGCAGCCTTTAATTAACCACTATGGCCAAAAAGGTCACAAAATCAGGCACTTAATGACCACCTTGCTTAGCAATGGAAATTCTGGTCCCAACTGTGGTTGTTAAATTGAAGACCACCTATAATTGGAAGCAGATTAACAGCCCATCAAGGCAACTCATCAACTTTCCTGACCATGAAAAGCTCTCAATATATAAGCCCTTAATATATAAGATCCAATGCCCATTGTTAAGATATTTAAACTAATAGTTGGAGCAGTGGGATTGTGCAGTAAGCCAGTTGTGGTTGATTGGTTGGAGAGTGCTGGCTCCTGCGTGAGGCAATCTGCACTGTGATTGGTTGCTGTGGGGCTGGAAGAGGCGTTTCCCTTTTCCCCCGCCTTTTTTCTTCTGTGTGCTCTGTGATTTACCTCATGATCCTCCTGTTTGCCTCACTATCTTATTGGCTATAAATATAGATGTAAAATATATATATATATATATTTTTAATTCCATTTATATCCCGCCCTTCTCCGAAGACTCAGGGCGGCTTACAAGCTTAGCAGTAGCCTTCATTCTATGTATATGCCTGCTTATTAGGGCTTTCACACCCCCCCCAAGCGGCATTATTACAAAGTCAGCTTATTGCCCCCAACAATCTGGGTCCTCATTTTACCTACCTCGGAAGGATGGAAGGCTGAGTCAACCTTGAGCCTGGTGGGATGCGAACCTGCAATAATTGCAGGCAGCTGGTGTTACTTAAGGAGGCATTAGCCCACTGCTCCACCAAGGCTCTTTATTTATTTATATAAAACTCCCAATTTCTTGTTGGGATCTCTGACTTCGTTTGGACACCTGCTGCGCAATTCCCTGACTATGAAAAGCCCTCAGCATATAAGATTCAGTGCCCATTGTTAAGATATTTAAATTTAGCAGCTGGAGCAGTGAAAGGTTGTGCAGTGAGCCAGAACCCACAGTTATAGCTGATTGGTTGGAGAGTGCTGGCTCCTGCATGAGGCCATCTGTGATTAGTTGATGGGGGTGCGGAGGGGGAGTTTCCCTTTTTTCCCGCCTTTTTTCTTCCGTGTGCCGTGTTTGCTCTGTGATTTACCTCACAATACTCCTGTTTGCCTGACTATCTTATTGGCTGTAAATACAAATGTAAAATATATTTATTTACATCAAACTACAAGTTCGTGTCGGCATCTCTGGCTTCACTTGGACACAGCTGTGCAATTCTCTGACCATGAAAAGCCCTCACTATATAAGATCCAATGGCCATATTTTCCTCAGTCTAAATTTAGCCTTGCACTTCTCATCCTCCGAGGAGAAAACAGTTGTGCTGGCATTCTCCATGTTCTTTCCTGCCTTCAACTCAAGACCCCTCTTTTCTTCCCAATGCTCCAGCTCTGAGGTGTCAAATGTTGGCCGTTATCTTCAGATTCTTTAGCCACACAGATTCAGAACCTGCTTCTTTTGCTCAAGCTAAGAATCAGGAAGGGAGGAACCTCCTCCGATGGCTGTCTGTGGGCAGCCACATCTTACCCAACAGGTGCTTCATGATGGCCTGGTTTTGGTCCCAAATACTGTTGAAGGTGCTCCACTTGGAGCGCCCATCTGGCAGTGGGTTCCGCTTGATCCATCCCCCACAGGCATACTGGTAAAAATCGTCACAGGGCTTGACATCTGGATCCAGGGCTTCCAAGATCTTACCAGCTACAATGACGCAGGCTTCGGTAAGGCAAGTTGTATGTAAGGGATCTAGAAGAAACACACGGAGATTATGTCTAGGGAGGTTTTTAGTCACTGTTGTAAAGTGAGATATTTGTTAAATGAGTTTTGGCCCCATTTTACAACCTTCCTTGCCACACTTCTTAAGTGAATTAAAGCGGTTGATAAGTTAGTAAACCGGTTGTCAAGTGAATCTGGCTTCCCCCCCCCATTGACGTTGCTTGTCAGAAGGTCACAAAAGGGGATCACATGACCCTGGGACACGGCGACCGTCCTAAATATGAATCAGTTGTCAAGCATCCGAATTTTGATCACATGATCGTGGGGGTGCTGCAAAGGTTGTAACTGTGAAAAATGGTCATAAGTCAGTTTTTTCAGTGCCGTCGTAACTTTGAACGGTCACTAAACAAACTGTTGTACATTGAGGAGTACCTGTAGAGTCTGAAAACCAAAGAGAGGGAGCCATTTGTGGCCTTATGCCACTTTAAACAAAGTCTGTCAATATATTTGCAGCATTAAATAAAAATGCCCAAGGGGAGATGAAACCTTTGTTAACCAAGAAACCTCTGTTTGGAGAACTCCTAACTGACCATGATCAAACATCAGTGTCTTAAAAGACAGACATAATTTCAAGATGAACAAAGAAGCCTGATGAAAAAGCAAACAACTGAAATTGATGCCACCTTAAAGGTAAAGGTAAAGGTTCCCCCGCACATGCGTGCTAGTCGTTTCCGACTCTAGGGGCCGGTGCTCATCTCCGTTTCAAAGCCGAAGAGCAAGCGCTTGTCCGAGGACGTCTCCGTGGTCATGTGGCCGGCATGACTAGACGCCAAAGGCGCACGGAACGCTGTTACCTTCCCACCGGAGTGGTCCCTATTTTTCTACTTGCATTTTTACGTGCTTTCGAACTGCTAGGTTGGCAGAAGCTGGGACGAGTAACAGGCGCTCACTCTGTTAAGCGGCACTCGGGATTCGACCCGCCAAACTGCCGACCTTCTGATCGACAAGCTCAGCGTCCTAACCCACTGAGCCACCTTAAGAGACGCCAAAAAAGACTTGACTCTAAGGGTTTTTTTGCCTAATGTGCACGTATGTTAACCCAATAGTGTGTAGCCACAATATTACTATTTATCCCCTTTATTATTATTTTTTATTTCCCCATTATATGGGCTGTACACTTTAGGATAATTATTATTATTATATTCTGCTGTTTTCCCGGGTACGCGGGGTACTTCTCTACCAGAGGCAAATTTCTTCTGTGTCTAACCACACTTGGCCAAATAAATAAACCGAGTTACTTGTTTATATGTATACAAACAAGTAAATTACAGACACAATTTAAAATGTCCACAAACTGACAAACAGTGGATAAACTTAGCACTAAAGAAAGGCAGGCTGCTTATTTGCCCAGTGATGTCGTGCTGCAGAGAATCAGCTAGCTTCTTTATTCATTAATTACTAGGAATTGTCTTTCAGCTTCTTGCAGGAGACACAAACCGTCCTTTGTTAGCAGAGGCTTCAAAAATCCAGCAATCGCTCTGGCTTTCTGTAGAGATATGAAACCATGTACAATAAACGCTGCAGGGATTTTCACAAGCAGAAAGACAGGCATAGATGGTGGGGGCAGTCTGCTTTGCACAAAAAAAGGAAGGCCAGGAAATAGCAATAGCAATAGCACTTGGACTTACCCAGGTAGTCCTTGACTTACGACCACAACTGAGCGAAAAATTTCTACTGCTAACCAAGACATTTGTTCAGCAAATTTTGCCCCAATTTACAACCTTTCTCGCTATACTTGTTAAGTGAATTATTGCAGTTGCCAGGTTAGTAACATGCTGTTAAGTGAATCTGGCTTTCCCCTTTGACTTTGCTTGTCAGACAGTCGCAAAAGGGGATCACATGACTCCAGGACACTGCAACCGTCATAAATAGGAGTCAGTTGCCAAGCATCTGGATTTTGCTCACGTGACTATGGGGATGTTCCAACAGTCGTAAGTGTGAAAAACGGTCCTAAGTCATTTTTTTTCCAGGGCTGTTGTAACTAAGTGAACTGTTGTAAATTGAGGACTACCTCTATGCCACTCCATAGCGTTTTTACAGCACTCTTTGAGTGGTTTATAAATATCAGCATATTGGTCCCAACCATCTGGGTCCTCATTTTACCGACCTCAGAAGGATGGAAAGCTGAGTCAACCTTGAGCTGGTCAGGATCAAACTCTGGGCTGTGGCCAGAGTCAGCCTGCAATACTCCATTCTAACCACTGCACCGCCACTGTCAGTAATAAAACAGTCTCTCCCTGAGAACCGGGCTACTGGGGCTAAGTGTGAAAAACTGAACCATGGTTAGCTTTCAAGATACCTTTAGGTAATGATGAAATCAGACCATTCACAAAGGAAAACTTCAAACTTATCCTATTCCTTGCCTCTTTATTACCATCTTTGCAAACACATAGAGCAGAAGCTTGGGGAATATTTCTAAAAAGTTCAAAACTTAGCACAGGTCCCGTAAAATAGGAGAAAGCCGCCCCCCCCCCCAATTTTATAAAAAGATGAGAGAAGGACGATTTAATAGTTTGTAATGTTTTGTACTCAAATATATAAATAAACATTTATATTGATATTTTTATAGTTGTTTTGATATTCCTGTGTTTTATGGTATAGCAAGCCATTCAGAGTCACCCCGAACTGCAAGATGGGCAGCACTGAAATTTAATAAATAAATAAACCTGAATTTAAAGCACTTATTACCGCTAACAGGAGCAGAAAAAGGGGGTATTATGCAGGATGCGCCTTGGATGACAGCCGTAATGGCGATCACATAATCCCAGGACAACGCAAGCGTCACAAATACGAGGCAGTTGCCAAGTGCCTGAATTTGTACCACGTGACCTTGGGGAGGCTGCAATGGTCATAAGTATGAAAAACGGTCGTACGTCACTTTTAGTGCTGTTGTCTAACTTCGAACGGTCACCAAACATATGGTTGTGTGTGTGTGTGTGTGTCCTCGGTGCTCTCTGAGCTTGCTTGTTTTCTTGCAGACATTTCATTACCTTAACTACGTAACACCTGCAGTGGGAGGGCTACCTGCCTAACCATAAGGCACGGCTCAGATGGAAAGGAAGAGGGGTGCTGTGAAGGCACAACAGAGGCTCCCTGGGAGAAACGACATGTGAACGAACAACTTCTGAAGCCACATTTTGTCTCCTAAACAGCCCCCACCTCTCCTGCTCCTGTCGAGGGAGGGTAAATACGTTAGAGTGAAAGGGATGTTTGTGTGTGTGAGTGTGTGAGTGTGTGTACATATGTGTGTGTGTGTGTGTGTGTGTATACACGTGTGAAAGAGCTTAAGCAGAACTTGGCTGGGTTGTGCTCAATACAGCCGGGGTCCTAACAAAGAATTCTTTGTGTGCAGTCTTGTCATTAAGTGTGGATTACCCGCTCATCTTCGATGGCTGGGAGGCTATTACCTCACTGAAAACGGTGTGAGTGTGTCCCCCACACTGGTTCCCAGCCAGCTCGAAAGGCCTCTTGAAAGCTGTTCCTGAGCCCTGAAGCACAGGGCCTCAACGGAAGCCCCAAGGAGGCAGATTCATTGTCAGGCAGATATTGTGTTTGCAGCCTTTTGCTTTCCCCTGCCTACGGCTCTCAAACGCTCCTTTGCTGCACTGCGAATGGGGGCTTCCCGTTACGCCATCAGCAACCCCAGCCCTGGCCAAGATCTGATGGAAAAGGAGCATGCAGGTAGTCCTCGACGTACAACGGTTCATTTAGCGACCCTTCGAAGTTAGCAAAGCAGTGGGAAAAGTCACGCGTGGCTGCTGTTCAGACGATCATCGTTGCAGCATCCCCCCCCCCGAGTCATGTGATCAAAATTCAGACACTTGGCAACTGGTTCATATTTATGACGGCTGCCGTGTCCTGGGCTCATGGGATCATCTTTTGCGGCCTTCTGGTGAGCAAAGTCAAAGGAGAAGTCAGATGCACTTAACAACGACGTTGCTAACTCAGCAGCTGTAGTGATTCACTTAACCACGGTGGCAAGAAAGGTTGTAAAATGGGACAAAAGCTCTGCTGGCCCACGGAAATGTGACAGTCGAGGACTAGCTGTGCTTCTCTGTCATCCACAAGCCATTTCACCAGTGCATAGATCGGTGGTCAGCTGAATGGACTCTACCAATGGAAAAAGTTTCCAGGTCTTTTTCGTTCTGCACCTTCCCTGCTCTGGCACGTCCCTTCTAAGCAGGATCAGAATATTTGGGTGCTCTGGATGCTCCAGTCTGAAGGAGAGATACAGGTAGTCCTCCACTTATGACCACAATCGAGCCCAAAATTCCCATTGCTAAGCGAGACAGCGGTGAAGCGCATTTCTGCCCCACTTTACGACTTTTCTTGCCACGGTTGTTTAGTGAATTAGTGCCGTTGTTCAATTAGCAACACGGTTCTTCAGGGAATCCGCCTTCCCCGTTGACTTTGCTTGTCCGAGGGTCACAAAAGGGGATGGCGCGGCCCCAGGACTCTGCAACGGTCGTAAATAGGAGTTGCCAAGCATCTGGATTTTGATCACGTGACCATGGGGATGCTGCAAAGGGGGAACAGTGGTCATTAGGCACTTTTTTTCCAGTCCAGGTAACTAAACGAATGGTTGTTAAGCCGAGGACTGCCTGCAGAAGGGAGAATGTGGTCCGTGGTAAGGTGGCCAAAGCTGCCGCTGGCCTTGACCTACCTTTACTGTACTGGATGGCCATGGCTATGATTGTACTCAGAAGCAGAACAGCCACGAAGAGGGAAATCACCCAGAAGACCAACTTCAGCTGGATTTGGGAGCCAAGGCGACTCAGCAAAAGGCCATCACCTTTTCGGAAGCCCACCTCGAAAGTCGAAGAAGCGACAAGACCCAAAGAGCAAACAGAAAAGAAACAAGAGATGGAATATATAATTAAAGTACCGGTCTACTAACATGCTTCAGTGTTCCTCACCCTTAGCAACTTTCAGACGAGTGGACTTCAGCTCCCAGAATTCCCCACCCACCTTAAAGTTGCCCAGGTTGAGAAACACTGACATACTTCATCCACCAGGCTAAGCTGTGGTTTCTTTGTTTTTCAATCGCTGTGGGACTGAAATGTTCTGCATTTAAATTTAAATTTAAATCTGTATTCTCCCAATATATCCAGTCCAAACACATCACTGATAATCGGAGCTCTGAATAACAGGCTAAGGCTAAGCCAAGCATCACACAAGCTTTATTAGGGCTTCTTAAGACCTAGAAACCCGATCAGGGATTGACAGGGTACAGGTAGTCCTCAACTTACAACCATTTGCTTAGTGACTGTTTGGAGTTACAACAGCAATGAGAAAAGGGACTTGTGACCATTGTCAAACTTACGCCCACTGCCGCATCCCTGTGGTCACATGATCAAAATTCAAGTGCTTGGCAACTGGCATGTATTTATGACTGTTCTACTGTCCCGGGGTCATGTGATCACCATGTGTCACCTTTCCAACTGGCTTTGGGCAAGCAAAATCAACAGGGAGGCTGTATTCGCTGAATGAATGCATCATTCACTTAACAACCGCAGTGATTCGCTTAACAACTGTGGCACAAAAGATTGTAAAACGGAGCAAAACTCATTTAACAACTGCTTTTCTTAGCAGCAGAAATTTTGGGCTCAATTACGGTTGCACATTGAGGACTACCTGTATTATGCTGCCACCTACGTTTTTGCCAAATGTAGCTTTACGCTTTGTAAAAGCAGTACAGGTAGTCCTTGACTTAGGACCACAGCTGACCCCAGAATTTACGTTGCTATAAGTGAAAAATTTGTTAAAGTGAGATTTGCTCCATTTTACGACCTTTCTTGCCACGGTTGTTAAGTGAATCGCTGCAGTTGTTAAGTTAGCAACGTGGTTGTTAAGTGCATCTGGCTTTTCCCCCACTGACTTTGCTTGTCAGAAGGATGCAAAAGGGGGATCACGTGACATACACCCCAAGGGACACTGCAACGGTCATAAATATGAAGCAATTGTCAAGCGTCCGAATGTAAATCATAGGACCGTGGAGATGCTACAACGGTCGTAAGTGTGAAAAATGGTCATATGTCACTTTTTCCAGTGGGCCTTGTAGCTTCAAACAGTCACTGTCGGAAGTCGAGGACGATCTGTATCTCAGGAGAGGCTTCTCACCCTTAGTGAAATTCTAGGTTGCATTTTTTTTAAGCTCAAATGCAGGGCTTTTTTTTCTCATAGAACGCTCAGAACGGAGTTCCGGCCCCTTTTTTGGATGGAACCTTGTAGGGTAGGCAAGGCGGGTTGTATGACGTGTGCGAGTTCCGGCACCTTTTTTTCTTTTACAAAAAAAGCACTGCTCCAATGATTTGTCCTGTTGCCTTTAAACTGCTTAGCACAAAGGGCGAAAGGCTTGATCTGTTTAGCTTCCCTTTTAATCATGTCATGCTGAACCCAGCCGCATCCAAAATGAAACTTCTGCCACTGGCAATAGAGAATTATGTCTGCCCCATAAAACAATTCTTGCTAAAGGATAAAGTCACAGTCCTAAATTGGGTGTCTTCAGGGGCCAGTCAAGGATTTGAGCAAAGCTCCCGTCCTTTATGCAAGCTTTTTTCAACAAGCTATTCTTAACTCTCTTTCTTCCCCTTCCATTCATGCTTTACCAGGCTTTTAATGCTGCAATTATGTTGGCAGTCCAGACAGTGATGGGTTTATTACTTTAATACAATATGTCAGGACCCACCCCAAACCACGTCTTAGGAAGACAAAATTCTTGGAGTCAAGTCTATTCCAAAAAGAATCTTTACTATGACATGCTTGGTTGTAGGAAATGAGACAGGACTTAATATTATTCCACGAACTAACCCTTATATAGAGTTCCAGGTTTAACCCCCCTTAGCCCCATTTGGTCAGTCCCCCATCCTTTCTCTCGTATCATCCCTCTCGTGGGAAAAAGGAACTTAGGACCTTTCATGTTTATTGCTCTCTTCTGTGACAAAAGCCAGATGCTAGCCCTCCCTTTTGATTCCCCAGTTCAAAAGGCTTCTCCTTTCCTTTGAAATGCCTAATACCGGTTCAATACACATCCATTCTCTTCTCTTCGGGAGATGGCAGAATCCATGGAATAATGTTTGAAACATTCCATTTATGAATATGATATAAATGGATTCTGACACAATCATTGTGTTGCCAAGCAGCATCAGA
Organism: Vipera berus; assembly: GCF_964194415.1. NCBI lineage: Eukaryota > Metazoa > Chordata > Lepidosauria > Squamata > Viperidae > Vipera > Vipera berus. Next base: position 7,209,542 of record NC_138207.1, read on the forward strand.
GGGACTTCTAAGAAGACAGGGGATGTATAAAGATCACACTGCAGAGACCTAGCAGCCTCTCAGGCTGTGGGGAGGGGAGGGGGTCAAAGCCCTGAAGTGCAGATAGTCCTCGAACCACATGACGACCACAAGGGAGTGCAAAATTTCAATTGCTACGCAAGAGAGTCGTTAAACGAGCCCCATTTTACGATCTCCTTTTCCCACAGTTGTGAAGCGAATCCCTGCAGTTCTTAAGTGAATCATGCAGTCGTTAAACGAATCTGGCCTCCCCTCATCGACTTTGCTGGTTGGAAGCCAGAGGGGAAGGTCACAAAGGGTGATCCCGTGACCCCGGGACGCTGCAACTTTCCTAAACACCAGCCAGTTGCCGAGTGCCCGAGTTCTGATCACGTGACCATGGGGCGGCTGCAACGGTTGCAGTTGTTAGGTTAGTGACATGCTGTTAAGTGAATCTGGCTTCCCACTGACTTTGCTTGTCAGAAAGTCACAGAAGGGGATCACATGACCCCAGGACACTGCAACCGTCATAGACAGGAGTCAGTTGCCAAGCGTCTGGATTTTGTTCATGTTGACTATGGGGATGTTCCAATGGTCGTAACTGTGAAAAACGGTCCTAAGTCATTTTTTTCAGGGCTGTTGTAACTAAGTGAACTGTTGTAAATTGAGGACTACCTCTATGCCACTCCATAGCGTTTTTACAGCACTCTTTGAGTGGTTTATAAATATCAGCATATTGATCCCAACCATCTGGGTCCTCATTTTACCAACCTCAGAAGGATGGAAAGCTGAGTCAACATTGAGCTGGTCAGGATCAAACTCCAGGCTGTGGCCAGAGTCAGCCTGCAATACTCCATTCTAACCACTGCACCGCCACTGTTAGTAATAAAACAGTCTCTCCCTGAGAACCGGGCTACTGGGGCTAAGTGTGAAAAACAGCCACCAGTCACTTTTTCCCCTGCCGTTGCAACTTTGAACCATCACTAAATGAATGGTTGTAAGTTGAGGCTGTACCTTCCACCATTCGCCCTACCTCTATGCTGTCCGGAGAGGTGTTGCTCCCGTCCCCGGGGGCATCCAGGACTTCATCTTCTTGAAACATCGCTCGCTTATACTCCGCCATCTGAAGGGAGGAAAAACGTGAGAATAACGCTGTGGCGGAAGACACAACAATAAAACTATTCCAGTCTCAGTCAAACCCATGCAGATCCTATCCTGTAACTGCCAACGGGAAGAGATTTGGAAAAGCATAGGAAATAGCCCCTATTTTCCAAGGGAACCATGGGAATTGTAGTTTGATAGGCAAACTCTCTGTAGGTAGGTAGTCCTTGACTTACCACCACGTTAGTGCTTATGGACGGTTCGAAGTTTTACAACGGGACTGAAAAAGGTGACTTACGACCGGTTTTCACACTTAATGACCGCTGGAGCATCCCCAAGGTCATGAGATCAAAATTCGGGGCCTTGGCAGCCAGCATGTATTTATGACAGTTTGCCCTGTCCTGGGATCGCGTGATCATCATTTGTCACCTTCTCAGCCGGCTTCCGACAAGCAGGGTCAGTGTGGGAAGCCAGGTTCACTTAGCAACCATCACGGTTCACTGATCAATTGCAGTGATTTGCTTAACAATTGTGGCAAGAAAGGTTGCAAAATTGGGCAGAACCCAACTGACAACTGACCTGCTTAGCAACAAAAATCTTGGGCTCAGAAGTGGTTGTAAATTGAGGACTACCTGTATTCCTAGCACAGAATCCATTTTAAACTATACCGGTATTACTTTTATATTCGGAAGAGGAGAGGAGGAGGTTGGTTACTACTGACAATTGTTGTTGTTCTTGTTTAGGAAATTTGAGGCTTGGTTGTGGTCATAAGTTGAGGACTACCTGTAGGTGGATAAAAATGCCAAATCCAGTCTAACAATCTGGCTGAACGTGCGACCAACCTTAATAATAATAAATCCCTGAAACTGTTGTCCTTTAAAGGGATATTTTAGAGAAAGGCGACATTTCTCTACGGCGCAAAGAATCATCACCTACGTTCATCCAACCATAATTCTTTTGCAGATGCAGCTTTTAACAGACATGAGAATGCAGAGAGGGAAAAGAATGCAAAGCTCCAACTTCTGCCTAACGTCACTTTTAAAACAGAAATTCTATTTTAAGAATGGCGATTCTAGTTCTGCAAGAGGAAGAAGGAAAGAGAAGAACAACAGGACAGCCAGCAACAAGACGGATAGACTCAGTTCGAGCGCCAATGAATTTCACCCTTGGGAGACTTGAAAGAACAGCTTAGAGTTCGATCATCCTGCAGAAAAAAATCAGTCTGGTTGCTAGGAGTCAAAAGCAATTTCACAGCACATGATTAATTTTTAAAAATGCTATGGAAGAGATAGCTGGGGCACACAGTCATCCATTCCCTGGTGTGTGTAGCCAAAGTGGTGTGTGTAGCCAAATATTACAAGGAATATTTTCACCCTTTTTAAAAATAATAATAATTCACGCTACAGTTCTGTTTTCTTTATGGAAAGTGCATGCACTTTTTTTTTAAAGGCACAGTCTTCTAATGTGGAACAAGCTGCAACAGGTAGTTCTCAACTTTCAACCGTTTGATAAGCAACCATTCGAAGTTACAATGGCACGGAGGGAGGAAAGAAGGAAGGAAGGAAGGAAGGAAGGAAGGAAGGAAGGAAGGAAGGAAGGAAGGAAGGAAGGAAGGAAGGAAGGAAGGAAGGAAGGAAGGAAGGAATATATATTCCAGGAAAGCTGGCTGAAGGGAGAACAGGAAAATGTGGAACTCATTTTGAATTGCATTGGCGTTCATTTACTGTCAATCAATTTCCTATAGGAAGGAGGTACAGAAAACCCACTTGTTCTTTTTTATGAACATGAATTGAATAACCCTCACCTTTCTTTAAGCTCCTTGGTCTTTCCACACAATTCCCCCCCCCCAACACACACACAATTTTTAATTCTTTTAGTATAGTAGAAGTATTAAAAGTCACCCCTTTAAAGTAAGAGAGCAAAGGACGTCTCAATTATTTGCATGTTTCACCATGATCTCAACCTCTGGCGTGGAGATTCTTCCTTCCCTAGTGCAGTTCCTATTTTTAGAAAGGATTACGGGCTCCGATTCCTTGCTCTGATCTGCCCAAGTCGGTTTGTCAGACACAAATCATTCAAGATAGATTCACTGTGGCCCTCAGTCACTAATAGTATTTGTGATCAATCGTTTCCAGGCAGCCAACTGACTGAGTAAACAGAGAAAGTTAAGGGGATCTGGTTCAACCAGTACGGCAGGCAAACTGAAGAGCATTCTTAGTACATTTCATCTCTACGTGGCTAACCTGAGAACTTGAAAAAAAAAGATACAAGATGGGGGAAAAGAGACTTTACTGATAAAATGTTAAGGGAAAGAAGTGAAAATGAAAAATACTGGCATCAGTAATTGTAATATGCAATAGTCCAAACAACCCGAAATCTGCAACACTCCAAACAATCAAAATGTGCAGTAATGCAGCCTCGTGGTGATGTCTGGAGAACAAGAGAGAACTTCAGAATAACAGAGTTGGAAGGGACCTTGGAGGTCTTCCAATCCAACCCCCTGCACAAGTAGGAGACCCTCTACACCAGACATGTCAAACACAAGGCCCGGGGGCCGGATCCGGCCCGCGAAGTGGTTTCATGTGGCCCGCGAAGCCATCCTGGAAACAGTGAGGGAACGGCCCCCACTGCCTTAGCCCAGAGACCCTCCTTCTGCCAGAGACCCTCAGATCTGTCCCACTCCTGCCCAGGCCCTCATAGGCACCCTTGATGCGAACGATGTAGAGCTGGCCACGCCCACCCAGTAGGCCATACGCACTCTAGCCATGCCCACCCAGTAGGCCACGCCCACCCAGGCCACACCCACCCGGCCCCCTGAGGGCAACTGCAATGCTGATGCAGCCCTCAATGAAATTGAGTTTGACACCCCTGCTCTACACCATAGTAGACAAATGGCTGTCCAATCTCTTCTTAAAAACCTCCAGTGATGGAGCACCCACAACTTGTGGAGGCAAGTCGTTCCACTGGTTAATTGTTCTCACTGTCAGGAAATGTCTCCTTAGTTCTAGGTATACTATTTGCTAGGAACGAGGATCAGGGATGTGAGAGGATATGTTAGGCACGTAAGATCAGGACCGAAAGATCAGGGCTGCATTTATGTTGTGATTCAGGGTCAGCCTGTGGGTTCGGCAGTTGGGTCGGACGACTCAGAGGAGGAGGAGGGGGGTGTTGAAGAGCTTGCTGATGATGGCCTTGAGGCTCTGCAGAGCCCTCAGCCAGGCCCCTCCCACCTGGTCACGACGGAGACCCAGCTGTGTGAGCCTGACAGCGTGGATGAAGATGACCCACAGCTGGCCCTGTTCAAGGACGCCCGACGCAGGAGGCAGTCAATCAGGAGTAAACAAAGGAAGGCCATGGGGCACCTCGGAAGGAGGCAGAGAGAAGCCACGCCCTGAACTGTATAAAAGGGGAATGCGTGGGAGGGCTGGTTTGCTGAAGGCAACCGCTTGAATAGCTCCTGTTTCTTAGCTCCTGTTTCATGGTTGGTGTCTTGTTTTGCTCTGTTTTATGTTAATAAATTTGGCAGGCTTTATTCCAGCCTCTTGCCGTTTGTAAAGGGGTTGTCCCTGCTTTTTCTGCAGGGCCGGTAGCAGGCTGGTACAGAACAACTTATGAATTTATTGCTAATCATGCCTATTCACAGGAATCTACTCAACTAATGCATTATCTTGGCGTCAGCGGGGCCACCGGAATTCCAGAGGGATTCAACTTAAGTCTGTTTGTGGCTATATAGAAACTCTAGGCCAGTGGTGGCGAACCTATGGCACGCGTGCCAGAGGTGGCACTCAGAGCCCTCTCTGTGGGCACGCGTGCTGTCGCCCCAGCCCCACCTCCTCCCGCAGCCCCCTCCTCATAACTTCAAACAGTCACTAAGCAAACTGTTGTAAGTCGAGGACTCCCTTTTTCTTTTTTCTTTTTTTTTGGTCATCAAGTTTTTGACACCTTGCTAGGCGACTGGTGGTACTCGGATGTTGCCATATCCTAAAAGTGGTACGATGGCTGAAAAGTTTGAAAAGCCCTGCAGTAAACCACTGTTACATGTGCCTGTGACCTGGACAGCGCACCTCAGAAACTAGGTACAGGGGTCATCTTCTCATGCCTGTTTTTCCAATCTGTGGAAACATACGTTGTCCTTGACATACAGCCATTCATTCAGCAGCCGTTTGAAGTTACAATGCTACTAAAAACAAAGGGTTGGAAATTCTGGTCCCAATTCTGGTTGTTTAGTCGAGGACCGCCTGTAAAGTGAAATCATGAATTAGCAGCTAGGCAATCAATGCAGGTAAGTCCTCGAGTTGCAACCATTCATTCAGCAATTTTTTTGAAGTTACGACCGTGCTGAAGGCAGGAGCTTCGAAGTTCCATAAGACTTTCAGATCATTTTTGAGTAACGAAGTTAAAATTTGGGGAGCACCGCCGTAAGGCAGTCTCAGGAGAAGCGTCTTTTCAATCTTCTCTCTCCTCCAGTTTTTCTTTGTCAGTTTCACCTCTCAATCTTCCCTTCAAGCTGGAATTTTAGAACTAAATTCCCCATCTTTAACCGACTCTCTGAGTTTCTTACTTTTCACCCATTGTACCACTTTTAGGACATGGCAACATCCGAGTACCACCAGTCGCCTAGCAAGGTGTCAAAAACCTGACCAAAAAAAAAGAAAAAAGAAAAAAAGTGATGACGTACAGGTAGTCCTCGACTTACAACAGTTTGCTTAGGGACTGTTCGAAGTTACAATGGCACTGAAAAAAGTGCCCCCCAAGCCACAGCCGAGCAAGACACCTGCCTGCCTGCCCGCCCGGCCGCTCTCTTCCTCCTGTCTGAGGTTTTCATTGTTGTGAGCATTTCTGTTGAGGATTGGCAGCGGGGGTGGGGTGGGGGTGTGTTTGGTTTTTATTTCCCCCCGTCTGCTGGGTGGTTGCAGCAGGTTTTGGTCACTTCACATGACCCTGGGACACTGTGACCGTCATAAATATGAATCAGTTGCCAAGCATCTGAATGTACATCACAAGACCCTGGAGATGCTGCAACATTCCAGCTGATCGGTGCTTCTTCTGGGCTCAGCGGAAGCACCAGGATCAGTGCCGAGCTCCAGCTGGATCCTGGCGCTTCCGCTGAGCCCTGACAGCCCTGCAGCTCCAGCCGTCTCTCGCTCAGGCTTGTGCGGTACTGCCACTGGTTCAGCTCATTCCCCTCCCCCGCTACCACTTTTCTAGGATGGTCACATACCAGCTGCTAGGTGCCAATGTACCACAGGTGGTATCCATACCACTGGTTGAAAAGCCCTGTCTTAGGGCCCTGCTTGGAATTCTGCTTGCACGCATTTTTTTTTTGCTTGCCTGCTCAATGCTAGTTCAATAAGCTTGCTTCTGTTTCTTGGATGCCTGTACCTCACTAAATTAATTCTTGGAATTAAAGTATTATCTCCTAATTTTGGTGTTGCTGGTGGTCTCCCCCCCCCCTGTCCTTCCTTGCTTAGATGTATAACCAGCCTATGCCATAAAGATCCTTTGACACATGGTTTCCTTGTGAGTGCTTACTGTGTGTTGCTGTTATGAGATCTATTATACATTCCATAAAAAATAATTAGTGAGAACTGTGCTCATAAAGTACACAGTCCCTGAAGTTTATACGATAAAGCTCAAAGTATGAAAAATAAATGAGATGAGCTTCTACTTTGAGTACAGGAAGAGAAATATAATTTAATGGGTATAATGGAGACTGGATGAATTACTTCCACACCAGCGATGTGGAAAGAATTTTGGTGTACCCCAGATGATGCTTTTTTTCCCTCTTAGGAGGGGTTGATCAGTTATTCTGGGAGTCTTTGTCATTTCCTAGAAATAAATTGCATTAGCTTAGAGATAATTCATAGGGACGCGGTGGCTCAGTGGGTTAGGACGCTGAGCTTGTCGATCAGAAGGTCGGCAGTTTAGCGGGTCGAATCCCGAGTGCCGCGTAGCAGAGTGAGCGCCCGTTACTCGTCCCAGCTTCTGCCAACCTAGCAGTTCGAAAGCACATAAAAATGCAAGTAGAAAAATAGGGACCACTACGGTGGGAAGGTAACAGCGTTCCGTGCGCCTTTGGTGTCTAGTCATGCTGGCCACATGACCTTGGAGACGTCCTCGGACAAGCTCTGGCTCTTCGGCTTTGAAACGGAGATGAGCACCGGCCCCTAGAGTTGGAAACGACTAGCACGCATGTGCGGGGGAAACTTTACCTTTACCTAGAGATAATTCAGAGATTGTTGTTGTTGTTAGTTGCAAAGTCGTGTCCGTCCCATCGTGACCCCATGGACAACATTCCTCCAGGCTTTCCTGTCCTCTACCACAGGGCTTTTCAACTTTTGCACCCATTGTACCACTTTTAGGATATGGCAACATCAGAGTACCACCAGTCACCTAGCAAGGTGTCTAAAACTTAATGACCAAAAAAAAAAAAAGGAAAAAAGTGATGAAGTACAGGTAGTCCTCGACTTACAACAGTTTGCTTAGTGACTGTTCGAAGTTACAGTGGCACTGAAAAAAGTGTCCCCCAAGCCACAGCCGAGCAAGACACCTGCCTCCCCGCCCAGTGGTGCTTTTCCTCCTGTCCGAGGTTTTCATTGTTGTGAGCATTTCTGTTGAGGATTGGCAGCAGGGGTGGGGTGGGGGGTGTTTGGTTTTTATTTCCCCCCCCCTCTGCTGGGTGGTTGCAGCAGGTTTTGGTCACTTCACATGACCCTGGGACACTGTGACCATCATAAATATGAATCAGTTGCCAAGCATCTGAATGTAAATCACAAGACCCTGGAGATGCTGCAACATTCCAGCTGATTGGCGCTTCTTCTGGGCTCAGAAGTGCCAGGATCAGCGCTGAGCTCCAGCTGGATCCTGGCGCTGATCCTGGTGCTTCCGCGGAGTCCTGACAGCCCTGCAGCTCCAGCGATCTCTTGCTCAGGCTTGTGTGGTGTTGCCACTGGTTCAGCTCATTCCCCTCCCCCGCTACCACTTTTCTAGGATGGTCACGTACCACCTGCTAGGTGCCAATGTACCACAGGTGGTACCCATACCACTGGTTGAAAAGCTCTGCTCTACCATCTTCTGGACTCCATTTAGGCTCACGCCTACTGCTTCAGTAACTCCACCCAGCCACCTCATTTTCTGTCGTCCCCTTCCTCTCTTGCCCTCAACCTTTCCCAGCATTAGGCTCTTCTCCAGCGAGTCCTTCCTTCTCATTAGGTGGCCAAAGTATTTGAGTTTCAACTTCAGGATCTGGCCTTCTAAAGAGCAGTCAGGGTTAATCTCCTCTAGGACTAACCGGTTTGATCGCCTTGCAGTCCAAGGGACTCACAGGAGTCTTCTCCAGCACCATAGTTCAAAGGCCTCGATTCTCTGGCACTCAGCCTTTCTTATGGTCCAACTTTCACAGCCATACATTGCAACTGGGAAGACCATAGCCTTGACTATGCGCACTTTTGTTGGCAGGGTGATGTCTCTGCTTTTTAGTGTGCTGTCTAGATTTCCCATGGCTTTCCTCCCCAGGAGCAAGCGTCTTTTAATTTCTTGGCTGCAGTCCCCATCTGCGGTGTTCTTGGAGCCCAGGAAAATAAAATCTGTCACTACCTCCATTTCTTCCCCATCTATTTGCCAGGAATTGAGAGGGCTGGATGCCATGATCTTGGCTTTCTTAATGTTTAGTTTCAACCCAACTTTTGCATTCTCCTTGTTCATCTGCAACAAGAGGCTCTTTAGTTCTTCTTCACTTTCTGCCATTAGAGTGGTATCATCTGCATATCTTAGGTTGTTGATATTTCTCCCGGCAATCTTAATTCCAACTTTTGATTCATTTAGCCCTTCAGAGATAATCTGGGTTAAAAAAAACCTGAAGAATGAATATTAGTTGGGGGCCTGGTATTATGGAGGAGGAGGAGGAGGAGGAGGAGGAGGAGGAGGAGGAGGAAGAGCTTATTTCCACAAACAAATGCAGGTCTTTTGAAGTGGCATGAAGTAACAGTGCTGGAGCGATGGATGGATTCAAACTCTGAGGAGCGTGGTCCTTCCAAGAAATTCCTCACTTGCTTTGCAAACAAGATTCCCCAAGGATGGTGGAAGGCAAAAGAGGATCAACTATTTTTGACTTGATGCTGCCTCCTAAGGAAGTTCTAATTCACAAAATGAAAGTCACAGAAGCACTGGAAGAATGCAGCCATGTAATGTTGGACTTCTTGATTTTAAGGGACACAAATGGCTGATTGAAGTTGCAAGTGTATTTTGGACTTCAAAAACCCAAAGGTTAATAAACTTACAGCAATATTCCATAGGATTTAATAGCAGGAGACCCTAAAGGGGAAAGCAACTCGAGGTAGGTGGGAATTCCTAAAAAAGGAAATGAGAAGAAGCATAATTTTAAATGGATCTAAGGGGGGGGGGGAGAAATGAAAGGCAACAGGAGAAACCAATGTAACTTCATAATAGGCTTGGTGAAGTTCTGAAGCAAACTTACTGCAGACCTATTTGATAAGGAAAGAAGATGATGGTCATCACAGAAAAGTATATTCAGATAGCTAGATAGTAGAAAAGGTCAAAATCAGCTGAAGTAGGTGAAGGATTCTAAGAACACCAAAGATGGGGTCCCTCTTTGTAAGAAAAAAAATATAGAAATGGAAATAGAAATATGTAGTGAGACGAATGATCGCTCTCTGTATCAAGGATGTCCAACCTTGGAAGCTTCAAGACCCGTGGACTTCAACTCCCAGAATTTCCCAGCCAGCATAGGATAGCTGATTGGGGAATTCTGGGAGTTGAAGTCCACGGGTCTTAAAGTTAGATTAGATTAGATTAGATTTATTGAATTTATATGCCGCCCTTCTCCCTTAAGGACTCAGGGCGGCTCACAAAATTTTGTTTTAAGAAACATGGAATACAAAATTTAAAAAAGAATTAAACAATAAATGTAATAGATACATGACAATTTAACTCAATAAAAGCCAAATTTAAAAAACACAGTCAGTCCAGACCCGCTTGTTGGAATAACTAAGTCTTCAGGTCACGGCGGAAGGACCGAAGGTCAGGGGCCATCCACAGGTCTGGAGGCAGTTCATTCCAGAGGGTCGGTGCGCCCACAGAGAAGGCTCTCCCCCTGGGGGTCGCCAGCCGGCATTGCCTGGCCGACGGAACCCTGAGGAGGCCAACTCTGTGGGAGCAAACCGGGCGATGGGAGGTTGACAATGGCAGCAGGTGGTCTTGCAAGTACCCTGGGCCTAAGCCATGTAGGGCTTTAAAGGTTATTACCAGCACCTTGAATCGTACCTGGAGGGTAACCGGAAGCCAATGCAGCTCGCGCAGGAGTGGTGTAACATCTCGATACTCCCATAAGCACCCGCGCGGCCGCATTTTGCACCAGCTGAAGCCTCCGGGTGCACTTCAAGGGCAGCCCCATGTAAAGAGCATTGCAGTAATCCAGGCGAGAAGTGACAAGGGCATGGGTAACCGTGCATAGGGCATCTCGGTCCAGAAAGGGGCGCAACTGACTCACTAGGCCAGACATGTCAAACACAAGGCCCGGGGGCCAGATCTGGCCCGCAAAGTGGTTTCATGTGGCCCGCGAAGCCATCCTGGAAACTGTGAGGGAACGGCCCCCACTGCCTTGGCCCTGGTCCAGAGACCCTCCTCCTGCCAGAGACCCTCAGATCTGTCCCCCTCCTGCCCGGGCCCCCATAGGCACCCTTGATGCGAACGATGTAGAGCTGGCCATGCCCACCCAGTAGGCCATACACACTCTAGCCACGCCCACCCAGTAGGCCACGCCCACCCTGGCCATCCCCACCCGGCCCCCTGAGGGCAACCGCAATGCTGATGCGGCCCTCAATGAAATTGAGTTTGACACCCCTGCACTAGGCAAACCTGTGCAAAAGCCCCCCTGGTCATGGCCGTTAGATGATCTTCCAAATTAAGCCGTGAATCCAGGAGGACACCCAAGTTGCGGGCCCTTTCTGAGGGGGGCAGTGCCTCCCCCCCATCAAAAGAGATGGAACTTGTTGAACCATACGAGATGCCGGTATCCACAGCCACTCGGTCTTGGAGGGGTTAAGTTGCCAAGGTTGGACAACCCTGCTTACTGCGGTGGTCTCCAAGAAAACAGAGATATGTTGATACAACAGCAGAATATCCAAACTGAAACTGACCCAAAAAGGATTAGGTAGGATAGAATGCACTGCTGGGATTGCTAATTATGGCTTAAGAACTTGAGGACATGCACAATTTGTTAAACTTGCAGAACAATGAGAGATCTGAAAGCTTTGTTAGCCTCTAAACGGCAGCCACCCCACGGTGGCCCCTCCCGGGTCCTATGCTTTCATGTTAAAGAGTTCTCCACTATTTTCCAGTTTTCTCTCTGGAGGGAACATGAGGGTAAGGAAATTGGAAGGCAGGAAAGCAAGAATAACAGCTGAATCTGGAGATATCAAATGACATCGTTTTTATAAACAACTCCATCGGCAAGAGCTGAATAGAGGCTCACTCAGTAGCTCTCCAGTTCCAGCAAAGATCTGATGTCACAGGTGATCCTCGACTGACAAGGGTTCCTTTAGGGGACCATTCAAACTTACAACGGTACTGAAAAAAAACTGAGTTATGACCGTTTTTCACGCTTTGCAGGCAGAAGGACAAGTGAGAAGACCAGAATAAAGAAAACGGGTGCAGGATGGCAGTTTGGTAGAGGTTTATTTCGATTGGGAAAGGTTCAAGTGCCATTGGCCATCGCTCTGCGAACTAGCATTTGTCTGCTTGTGGCTGGACTTAATGGGGAGAGTTCTGGGTTTTGGGTGAAAGCAGTTATAGGGAAATACTAATAAACCCACTAAACCACAGTTACAGAAGCAGTATTTGTGTGTGTGTGAGAGAGCAGGACAGCACAATAGTCCTTGATTTGCCACAGTTCATTTAGTGATTTTACAGTTACAACGGCACTGACTTACGACCATTTTTCACCCTTATAACCACTGCAGCATCCCCACAGTTACGTGATCAGTGCTTGGCAACTGACTCGTATTTATGACGGTTGCCGTGACTCAGGGTCATGTGATCCCCTTTGTGTATTATATATGTAAACATTCCCTTAAGTGTATATTGCTAACAGCACAAAAGCATCGTCAAAGCATATATAAGGAAAGCCGCCTGACAGGAATACACGCGGGAACTTTGACAGCTGTCAAAGTTCCCCGCACTGCGCAGGCGCCTCCACTGACAGCTCGCGGCTGTCAAACTCCGGACCGTGAAGAAGCCTGAGCTGTCAAAGCGTCCACCGCACAGCGCAGGCGCAGCCACTGACAGCTCGCGGCTGTCAAAACACCACACCACGCGGAAGCCGGAGCTGTCAACAGAAGACGACACAGATTGGTCCCTGCCTGACACGGCGCCAAAATAAACACATCTGATTGGTCCTCGCTACCAGCTGCCGGCTATAAAAGCCGGACAAGTTATCCTATGTTTGCCTTGCTCTTAATAAACCGGTTGTTAACTAGCCTGTCGTCCCGAGTGGTCCTTCGGCTACTTCACTGGCGACGAAGGTGGGATCGCTCCGGAGCTGAAGTCACGGCCGAGGAAGAGAGTTCCCGGCAAGAGCTGTCACGGAAGTTTTAACTTCCATCGGAGCAACCCAGGACCGGACGACATGGCAAACTTCGGCCGTGTGAGGGAGTTTGATACCCGCCATCCCGAGAGATGGCAATCACACCTCGGCCAAGTTGAAGGATTTCTCCTCGTCAGTAAAATCACTGACGACCGAGCAAAGGCCGCCGCCCTGCTGTACATCAGCGGGCCCCCGGTGTACGACGCAGCCGTCGGGCTGTTCAGCCAGTGCCCATCACGGAAGTCTCCTACGCGGACCTGGTGGACCAGCTGAACAAGTACTACATGCCGGCTCGCTCAGAACTGTACTGGCGGGTGCAATTCGCACAAAAGAAACAACGGCAGGACGAGGCCGCCAACGAGTTCATCGCCGGGGTCAGACACGCCGCGCGGAACTGCTGCTTCCCCGACCTGGAAGACCGCATCAGAGACCAGGTGGTGATCGGCCTGAGGGACGAGAAGTTACAGAAGAAACTGACGTCCAAACCTGACATGAATCTGGCAGAGCTGACCAGGGAGATCATGGCATACGAACACAGCCACAAGAAGAAGCCGACGAACACGACCCCAGAGACCCCTGCGACCGTCTACCAGGAAAGCGCAACCTTCAGCGACAGCGGAGAGTCGGTAGATTTCACAGATGGAGAAGCCCTACAGCGCAGGATGGAGCACCGACAGCCGAGGAGGGGCAAAACGTCGGACCGCCGGGGATTCAGGAACCCTCCACAGCCACCACCGCGTTACGAGCAACGAGCCGCCTGTGCCAGCTGCGGGGGCAACCATGCCCGAGGAAGCTGCCGCTTTAGGAACGCGAAATGCCACAACTGCGGGAAGACTGGCCACATCAAGCCGGTGTGCCGCAGCAAGGGCCGGGACAACATCAATGAGGTGGAGGCAAACTCCCCAGGTAGGCCGGCTGCCCAGGCCAGCAGGGAAACCCCACCAGGCCCCCTGGTTGAGACAATTGATAGGGTAAACTGCATAAGCTCCAAGGTTAAGGTCTGGGTCAGAATTCAGGGGGTACCCTGCCACATGGAGGTAGATTCAGGGTCAGCGGTCTCCTTAATTTCGCTGACAACCTATCAGGAGATCTGTCAGAAAGGCCGAAGACAAATTCCCCTGAAACAAACTCAGGTACACCTTGCAGACTTCCAGAAAACCCCTATTCCGTTGGAAGGGAAAGCCAAGGTCCTTGTGCAGTATAAGGGGTTCAAGGGTCCCCTGGAGGTTTTAGTTACGCCAGGGAACCGTACCAACTTGATAGGGCTAAATTGGTTCACTCCACTAGGCATCGCCTTATCGGGGGTTAATACCATTCAAACACCCAGCCTGGAAGCCGTTTGCGAAAAGTACGCCGACGTTTTCGATGGCACTTTAGGGAAATATACAGGTTCCCCCATTTCCCTGCAACTAAATCCAGCAATCCAACCAATTAAAATAAGAGCTAGGAGGGTACCCTTTGCCCTCAAAGAAAAAATTGAAAACGAGCTTGACCGCCTCGTGGGACTAGGGGTGCTTGAGCCAACAGATGGGGGAACCTGGGAGACCCCTATTGTCACCCCAATCAAACCTAATGGCGAAGTGAGAGTGTGCGCTGACTATAAGGCGACGGTCAACCTAGCCCTCAGCCCCCATGCTTACCCGGTGCCAGCGGTAAAGGACGTATTTGCTTCCATCCGCTCTGGCACCATTTTCGCCAAGCTTGATCTCACGCAGGCGTATTTACAACTGCCTGTCACAGACGACACCGCGGAAGCTCAAACTATTGTCACCCACCGCGGTGCTTTCAAAGTAAAGAGGCTACAATTCGGCATATCTGCAGCCCCGGGTATCTTCCAGGGCATCATGGAAAAGACCCTGAAAGGAATACCCGGGGTCTGCCCCTATTTCGACGATGTTCTCATCGCCGGGGAAAACGAAGCTAGTTTAGCTGACAGGTTGTCAGCTGTGCTGAGCCGGCTCAGAGAAGCCGGTCTCAAACTTAAGCGGGAAAAGTGCTCTATTGGAGTCACTTCTACAGAATTCCTAGGGTATAGAATTGATAGCCAGGGCATCCACCCCACCTCTGAGAAACTAATGGCTATTCAAACCGCACCCAGCCCTAGGAATAAGCAAGAGCTTCAATCCTTTTTGGGACTGTTAAACTTTTACCATGCTTTCATTCCCCACAAAGCCACTATTGCAGAGCCTCTCCATAGGCTCCTAGACAAGGGTACAACTTGGTCCTGGACCAAGGAACATGAAAATAGTTTCCAATCGTTAAAAAAGATTATCTGTCAAAGCTCAACTATCACCCTTTTCAGAGAAGACACCCCAATATGCATCGCTTGCGATGCCTCTCCCTATGGAATTGGGGCGGTCTTAAGTCACCTATTCAAGGACGGTACACAAAGACCCATAGCCTTCTATTCTCGCACTCTGACCAAAGCTGAAAGAAACTATGCACAAATTGACAGGGAAGCCCTAGCGATAGTAGCAGGGGTCAAAAAATTTCATGATTATCTGTATGGAAGACCATTTACTATATTTACGGATCACAAACCCCTGCTAGGCATATTTACTTGGAATAAAATTACACCACAAATTCTCTCTCCGAGAATATTAAGATGGTCAACATTCTTAGCAGCCTATTCTTATCAACTAATACATAAACCAGGTAAGGAATTGGGACATGCTGACTGCCTCAGCAGACTGCCCATACAAACCAGGGACTCAGATCCAGCCCCAGCCAGCCTAATTTTAGCAATCTCTCAACTTCCAGAATGCCCCCTGACTGCAAACATTATAGCTAATAATTCAGCAAAAGATAAAATACTTGCCAGAGTCCTCAAATGGGCCACAACAGGGTGGCCAGCTCAAAACCCACAACCCCAATTCCAACCTTATTATAACAGAAAAAACGAGATTTCAACACATAGAGGATGCCTGCTATGGGGAAATAGGGTCATCATACCAGAGAAAAACGTAGACCAAACATTACACATTTTACATGAAGGGCACCCTGGAATTGTAAAAATGAAGGCGATGGCTAGAAGTTATGTGTGGTGGCCTGGCATAGATAAACAAATTGAAAAGTATGTGGGTGGGTGTTATACCTGTCAGGAGACCAGGAATGAACCCCCCCAGGCACCGATCCATAAATGGGAGACTACAAGGAACCCTTGGTCACGTATACATATAGATTTTGCAGGACCTATCCAGGGCCAAAGTTTCTTAATAGTAGTGGACAGCTATTCCAAATGGCTGGAAGTCGCGCCCCTTAGAAAAACAACGTCCGCAGCCACTATTCAAGCCTTACGAAAAATATTCGCAACACACGGCCTACCTGACACCATAGTTTCCGACAATGGACCTCAATTCACCTCTCGTGAATTTCAGATCTTCGCTACGAGGAATTGTATTAGGCTGGTCACGTCAGCGCCGTTCCACCCATCGTCGAACGGAATGGCTGAAATTATGGTACGATCCACGAAAGAAGCGTTGAAAAAATTCGTTAAAGGGAACTGGCAGAGGCGACTCAGCCAGTTCCTCTTATCACAACACACAACGCCATGCTCCACAACTGGCAAATCACCGGCGGAATTAAGATGGGGGAGAAGGCTAATAACACGTCTCGACAGACTGCACCCCGACACATACCCAGAAGAAAAACAGCACCCCCACCCCGGCCGCACACTCAACCCTGGTCAATTAATATGGGCACGATCATACACAGATAAAAACAAGTGGGTCCAAGGGACAGTAATAAAACAAACAGGGCCCATCTCATACCTTATAGCTACGCAGGCACAGGGCAACATACGCCGCCATATTGACCAGCTCAGACCCAGACAACCACCACACAATCCTGAGCAACCAACCAGTGCCGACTTACAACCCCCACCGGAAATGCTGCCTATCCCAAACCAGGAAGTTGAACACCAAAACGAAGAACCAGAACCAGACCACCCACCACCCCTTCGCCGATCAACCAGGAATCGAAGGCCACCCACATACCTAAAAGACTATCAGTGGGAAGGTTCAAACATCCAAGAGGAAAGAAACGCACCAGGGGAGGGGTAAGGGGTGTATTATATATGTAAACATTCCCTTAAGTGTATATTGCTAACAGCACAAAAGCATCGTCAAAGCATATATAAGGAAAGCCGCCTGACAGGAATACACGCGGGAACTTTGACAGCTGTCAAAGTTCCCCGCACTGCGCAGGCGCCTCCACTGACAGCTCGCGGCTGTCAAACTCCGGACCGTGAAGAAGCCTGAGCTGTCAAAGCGTCCACCGCACAGCGCAGGCGCAGCCACTGACAGCTCGCGGCTGTCAAAACACCACACCACGCGGAAGCCGGAGCTGTCAACAGAAGACGACACAGATTGGTCCCTGCCTGACACGGCGCCAAAATAAACACATCTGATTGGTCCTCGCTACCAGCTGCCGGCTATAAAAGCCGGACAAGTTATCCTATGTTTGCCTTGCTCTTAATAAACCGGTTGTTAACTAGCCTGTCGTCCCGAGTGGTCCTTCGGCTACTTCACTTTGGCAAACTTCCAACAAGCCAAGTCAGTGGGGAAGCCAGATTCACTTAACCACCATACCACTAACTGCAGTGATTCACTTAACAACTGTGGCAGGGAGGGTTGTAAAATGGGGCAAAACTCACTTTAACAATTGTCTTGCTTAGCAACAAACATTTGGGGCTTAAATTTGGTTGCAAGACAAAGACAACCTGTATTTGTAACTGAAGGTTGAACTGTGGGGTCCTTGTTGCTCTCTGAGCTTGGTGGTTCTCTTGCAAGTGTTTCATGACCAAACCAGGTAACACCATGGGTGCTGATGACGTTCCCTAGTTTGGTAATGAAATGTCTGCAAGAAAACCACCAAGCTCAGAGAGCAACAAGGCCTCCTCATGCTGGGAATTGTCTGTTCTGTACCAGCCTGCTACCAGCCCTGCAGAAAAGGCAGGGACAACCCCTTTACAACCGGCAAGAGGCTGGAATTACGCCTGCCAAATTTATAGCTACAAAAACAAACAAGACACGAACCAAGAAACAGGAGCTTTAAGAAACACGAACCATCCGAGCGGTTGCCTTCAGCAAACCAGCCCTCCCCACACATTCCCCTTATATAGAGTTCAGGGCGTGGCTTCTCTCTGCCTCCTTCCGAGAAGCCCCATTGCCTTCCTCTGTTTACTCCTAATTGACTGCCTCCTGCGTCGGGCGGCCTTGAACAGGGCCAGCTGTGGGTCATCTTCATCCACACTGTCAGGCTCACACAGCTGGGTCTCCGTGGTGACCAAGTGGGGGGGGCCTGGCTGAGGGCTATCATCAGCAAGATCTTCAACCCCCTCAGCAAGGTCTTCAACACCCCCCTCCTCCTCTGAGTCATCCGACCCAACTGCCGAACCCACTGGCTGACCCTGAATCACAACATTGTCCAAGTGTTAATGGGATTCACCAGCAACCATGTCTAGACAGAAGCTCTTCAACTTTCTATAATACTAACAGTTGTCTTTTGCAATGTAAAAACTGATTCACAGGCCGCTTTATTATTTCCCTCCATCAACCTCTATTTATGCTGCTGTTTCTAACTTGCAGAAATGGTCCGATTACATTGCAGATAGAATTGGCCTTTCATGAGCCTCTCTGTTCTTTCAGCGCTGGGTTATTCAAAACCCGTCTCTCGCCCTTCCTTTGCGTCGCAGGCTCAACCGTCTCCATTCATTCTCTTCTCATTTTCTTCCCTCCATCTGAATTTGAGAATAAGTTCTTTCTGTCCTCTGCATGGCTATTTGTGAAACCCGCATCTTGCACAGTTCATTGCCCTTAGCAATCTGGGGTTTGTTTTTTTTATTGGGCTGGCTCCCAATAAAACTTATAAAAGGCTTTTTTTTTTTAGTGAATCTTCTGGGTTTTTAACCGGGGCCGGCAGCTCAAAGAGTGAAAGAAAAGCTCATGCTGTTAACACGCTAAGTCTGTATATAAAGTGACTCATATATCTTTCTTTCAGGCACAGGTAGTTCTTGACTTATGACCGTAATTGGGACTGGAACTTCTGTTGCTAACCAACGTGGTTGTTAGGTAAGTTGCGTTCGATTTTATGATCTTGCTTGCTTATACCATTGTCAAGCAAGTCTGGTTTTCCCCAATGACTTTCCTTTTTGGAAGCTGTCTGGCAATGGTGATCATGTGATCCCGGGATGCTATGTCTAGACACAATTCCAGCAACCGTTCTTTATATGTTTTAGCCTCCAGTCCCCTAATCATCTTTGTTGCTCTTCTCTGTACTCTTTCTAGAGTCTCAACATATGTTTTACATCATGGTAAACAAAACTGGATGCAGTATTCCAAGTGTGGTCTAACCAAGGCATTATAAAATAGTATTAATACTTCATGTGATCTTGATTCTATCCCTCTGTTAATGCAGCCTAGCACTGTGTTGCCTTTTTTGGCAGCTGCAGCACACGGCTGGCTTATATTTAAGTGATTGTCCACTAGGACTCCGAGATCCCTCTCACAGTTGCTACTCTTGAGCAAGGTACCACCTCTACTATTCCTGTGCATCTGGTTTTTCTTGCCTAAATGTAGAGCCTTACCTTTTTTCACCACTGAATTTCATTTTGTTAGATAGCGCCCAATGTTCAAGTCTGTCCAGATCCTTCTGTATCTTAAGCCTATCATGTAATCACCACTTCTAACCTTCCCAGCTAGCTTCCAACAAGCAAAGTCAATTTATTTATTTTTTTATTATTTTAATTCCATTTACATCCCGCCCTTCTCCGAAGACTCAGGGCGGCTTACAAGCTTAGCAGTAGCCTTCATTCTATGTATATGCCTGCTTATTAGGGCTTTCACACACACACCAAGCGGCATTATTACAAAGTCAGCTTAATTGCCCCCAACAATCTGGGTCCTCATTTTACCTACCTCGGAAGGATGGAAGACTGAGTCAACCTTGAGCCTGGTGGGATGCGAACCTGCACTAATTGCAGGCAGCTGGTGTTATTTAAGGAGGCATTAGCCCACTGCTCCACCAAGGCTCACTAATGGGAGAAGCCAGATTCACTTAACAACTGCATGACTCATTTAACAACAGCAGTGATTCACTTAATAACCATGGCAAAAAAAGCTCATAAAATGAGGCTCAGATCCCTTAAGAACTGGCTTGCTTGGCAACAGAAATTTTGGGCTCAGTTGTGATGTAAATCAAGGACTACCTCTAGCTCAGTAAGGTAAAGGTAAAAAGGTAAAGGTTCCCCCGCACACGGGTGCTAGTCGTTTCCGACTCTAGGGGCCGGTGCTCATCTCCGTTTCAGAGCCGAAGAGCCAGCGCTTGTCTGAGGACGTCTCCGTGGTCATGTGGCCGGCATGACTAGACGCCAAAGGCGCACGGAACGCTGTTCCCTTCCCACCGTAGCAGTCCCTATTTTTCTACTTGCATTTTTTACGTGCTTTCGAACTGCTAGGTTGGCAGAAGCTGGGACGAGTAACAGGCGCTCGCTCTGCTACGCGGCACTCGGGATTCGACCCGCCAAACTGCCGACCTTCTGATCGACAAGCTCAGCGTCCTAACCCACTGAGCCACCGCGTCCCTTAATTCTAGCTCAGTAGAAACAGGAATAAGAAAGGAGAAAGGGAGAAGGAGGGAAAAAAAATGTAATTTCTCCTGTCCCTTTCTCCTTCCTTCTTCCTGTTTCTAAGCTACAGGTAGTGTAGCTTAGTAAATATTATATTAGTGATAATGTATGATGAAGAAATTCATCGCAGGTAGTCCTCAACTTACAGCAGTTCATTTAGTGACCGTTCGAGGTTACAACTGCACTGAAAAAAGTGACCGATGACCATTTGTCACACTTATAACCGTTGCAGCTTTTGTGATTTACTTTCAGATGTTTGACAACTGTGCTAAGAAAAATCGTAAAAGGCGCAAAGCTCACTTAACAAATTTCCCACCCAATAGCCACATAAATCTTAGGCTCAATTGTGGTGGTAGGTTTTTTTTCACACTTACACGACCGTTGCAGCATCCCTGACAAGAAAAATCAACGGGGAAGCCAAAAATTTTTTTTAATTCCATTTATATCCCGCCCTTCTCCGAAGACTCAGGGCGGCTTACAAGCTTAGCAGTAGCCTTCATTCTATGTATATGCCTGCTTATTAGGGCTTTCACACACACACCAAGCGGCATTATTACAAAGTCAGCTTATTGCCCCCAACAATCTGGGTCCTCCTTTTACCTACCTCGGAAGGATGGAAGGCTGAGTCAACCTTGAGCCTGGTGGGACTCGAACCTGCACTAATTGCAGGCAGCTGGTGTTACTTAAGGAGGCATTAGCCCACTGCTCCACCAAGGCTCAACTTAACAACCACGTTACTAACTTAAGAACTGCAGTGATTCTCTTCACACCAGGGCAAAGAAAGATCTAGAGGGATTCTGCAAAACAACGAGCTTAACACCAGAAAATCCTGACATGTTAGAACAACTAACCAGTGGAACAACCTGCCTCCAGAAGCTGTGAATGCTCCAACACTGGAAGTTTTTAAGAAGAGACTGGACAGCCATTTGTCCGAAATGGTATATAGGGTTTCCTGCCTGAGCAGGGGGTTGGACTAGATGACCTCCAAGATCTCTTCCATCATCATCATCATCATCAGCGCCCGACCTTCGCTCCTTCCGACGCGATCTGAAGACTTATTTGTTCGAACAAGCCGGCCTGGCCTGATGGGGGATGGGTTTAGGTTTTATTGCTATTTTAAATGTATTTTAATCTACTGTTTTAACTTGGGCACCTTGTTTAATTCTTTCTTTAGTTTTTGTATTCCTGTACTTTTATATGTTTGCCCTGTTCACCGCCCTGAGTCCTTTGGGAGAAGGGCGGTATATAAATAAAATTATTATTATTATTATTATTATTATTATTATTATTATTATTATTATTCCACATAAAGTCACAGCACTAAGAGGAGAGTGAAGGGCAACCTCAGAAGACTCCCTAATGAGCTGAACTAATGGTCTTCCAGTAGTAGACATGTCCTTGGACCACTGTTTTTGACTAATTCCTGGTGGCACAGAAGGTGATGAACATCTTCTAGGGAAGTTCTCATCCTTCTTAAAAATGTTCCTTTCGTTTGCTCCTATTAACACAACCTGATGGGTTCCCTGCTTGATCCAGCCTTTGTCAAAAAGCCACAACTTACAAAGTTCCAAAGGAATTGAAGCCAGCACTAATAAGTCCATGCAATGGTGACAAAGAAAGGTTGGGATAAATGTCCTCACTAATAGGTCATTAGGGAGGTGCGGGGGGGGGAATCAGAGTCACTTCACCGTGAGATAGGCAACCACATAAATTTGATGAATAAAGATATCAATCAACTTGGAAGGTGACATATAAACCTACCACCAGAAGGACCCTACAGTGGGATTAGCTGCAATCCTGAAATGGATCCTCTTTACAGCAGGGGTCTTCAAACTTGGACCTTTTTATGACTTGTGGACTTCAACTCCCAGAATTCCTCAGCCAGTGGGCCTGGCTGAGGAATTCTGGGAGTTGAAATCCACAAGTCATAAAAGGGCCAAGTTTGAAGACCCCTGTCCTACAGGATACAAGGGTCACCTCAATGGGACTTTTAGAAAACTACTGAATCAGGCCCTTGCTGAAGAACACACATCGCTTCTTCCTTGGCTTCTACCACACCCTCTTCTCGTGCATCTTCCATCATAGTTTTCAAGGTTGGGTTGATCACAGTAACCTGGTTGAACTGCAAGGAGATCCAATCACTCAGTCTTGTACCTTGCGCAATAGTAGCAACTGTGAGACGGATCTTGGGAGTCCTAGTGGACAATCACTTAAATGTGAGCCAGCAGTGTGCTGCAGCTGCCAAAAAAGGCAACACAGTGCTAGGCTGCATTAACAGAGGGATAGCATCAAGATCATGTGAAGTGTTAATACCACTTTACAATGCCTTGGTAAGGCCACCCTTGGAATACTGCATCCAGTTTTGGTCACCCCGATGTAAAAAAGATGTCGAGACTCTAGAAAGAGTGCAGAGAAGAGCAACACAGATGATCAGGGGACTGGAGGCTAAAACATATAAGGAACGGCTGCTGGAATTGGGTATGTCTAGTTTAATGAAGAGGACGAGGGGTGACATGATAGCAGTCTTCCAATATCTCAGGGGCTGCCCCAAAGAGGTCAAGCTATTCTCCAAAGCCCCTGAAGGCAGGACAAGAAGCAACAGATGGAAACTAACCAAAGAGAGAAGCCGCCTAGAACTAAGGAGAAATTTCCTGACAGTCAGAACAATTAACCAGGGGAACAACCTGCCTCCAGAAGCTGTGAATGCTCCAACACTGGAAGTTTTTAAGAAGAGACTGCATAGCTATTTGTCTGAAATGGTATAGCGTTTCCTGCCTGAGCAGGGGGTTGGACTAGATGACCTCCAAAGTCCCTTCCAACTTTTTGTTGTTGTTGTTGTTCCTAAAGGAAACCAACCCTGGCTGTTCTTTGGAAGGCCAGATCCTGAAGCTAAAACTGAAATCCTTTGGCCACCTAATGAGAAGAGACGATTCACCGGAGAAGAAGCCAGTGGTGGGAAAGACGGGAGGCAAAAGAGGAAAGGGATGGCAGAGGATAAGGTGGTTAGTGTCATCGACGCAACGAAATGAATTTGGGCAAACTCCGGGAGGCAGTGCGCAACAGGGGAGGTTGTTCATGGGGGTCAGGAAGAGTCAGACATGACTTAGCAACTGAACCGCCACAACAATAACTTGAAAAATCAAGCCCACTGAGATAGTTAAGAAATCAGGGTCTGTTAAAGAAAAAAGAAGAGCGAGGCAAGACCTGAGAATGATGCGATGAGTAGGAAAGGACCAATGAATTGAAACTTTAAAAAAAAAAGATTTGGGATGATTAGGAAGAATTTCTTTTTTTTTAATTGAAAAGTTTTACAATACATTTTTTAAAAAGACAAAACCCCTCCCAACCCCCTCCCCTCTCCCCAACCCTCCCCAACCCCTCCCTCCCCTCCCCCTCCCCCCTCCCCGACTTCCCAGAGCTCAATACAGGGTATAAATATACAAACCATCATAGTCTACCTTATGCAAACAACAATAAAATATTAAATCTATCGCACTTTCACTCTTATAAGATAACTACAAGCAATTTAAATGTCACATCAATGATTAGGAAGAATTTCTAATTAGGCAGAAGCTGGTTAAGAAGTCGACCCCTTTTCCTAGAAGGGACTTGGACTCCCTTCCCCATTGCTGGTGGTTTTCAAATGGGGAGGGGGTCGGATGGGGGGGATTGGGAAGGACTGCCGAGGATGCTTTAAGCTGGCTTCTCCCCCTGAACAAAGATCGGAGCAGTTCACCTTCACAGTCTAAATCAGCGTTTTCCAACCTTAGGAACTTGAAGATGCGTGGACTTCAACTCCCAGAATTCCCCAGCCAGCATAGCTGGCTGGGGAATTCTGGGAGTTGAAGTCCACGCATCTTCAAGTTCCTAAGGTTGGGAAACGCTGGTCTAAATCACTCTGGGGTATGAGGAAAGGCAGCCAAGAGCCTTAGGGTGAACTAAGCCTTTCTCCAGAATTTAACCACGATTCCAACAAACAGCTTTAGATCAGCATCAAACTCTGGTGTTTTGTTTTTGTTTTTTTAATCCGGAGACCACCAGCTTCAAAAGTTTGGGATCCCCCACGTCTCTCCAGCTGGCAGCTGCCCAAATAACCCCCCTGGCAATCAGAAGACCACGGGGCACCCCCTCTGAACCTCACACACACACACACACACACACACACACCCCTTGATACCACGGCAGGGCTTATTAATGCCCCGTTATCATCGGCTCCGGAAGAAGGACCACCGCAAGGGGTCGGAAGGCATCCGAAACGAAGCCGGCGAGGGCACTGGGTCGCTGGCTTACGCCCCTCGTGTCCGCGGGATCCATCCCAAGGAAGGATTCAAACCGGCCGGGGGTGGGGGTGGGGTGGCTGGAAAAGGGTCCCTGCTTCCCAGCCCCCCCCCCCAACCTGCAAGCGCGGAGCGGGGCGCAGGCACGCGTGTCCCGGGTTCGATCGCGCTCGAGATCCCCCAACGTAGTGCCTGGGCACGTGTGGATGGATGGCTGGGCGGGCGAGGCATAAAAGTTGCGGGCACGGCGTTGCCTTCCCCCCCAAGCGCCCCCACCTTGGGCAGGGCAGGTAGACGCAAGCCAAACCCCCCCTCCACACACACACACACACACACACAAGCACACACGCCCCCTGGCCCGGCCCGGTTCGGTTCGGTTCAGCCCGGCCCTGGACCGCGCTGCGCTCTTGCAAAAACAAGCCTGCCCCTGGCTCGAAAGCGGCCGCCGCCGCCGCTACTCACGTTGTTGCCGAGCTCCTGGAGAGCCACCGCGCTCATGCTTGCCGATCCGGAGGAAGAGGAGCCGGCCGCCGCCTCCTCCCTCCCTACCTCGGGAGCCAGCCGGGGGCGAGCCGGGCAGGGGCGGTGGCAGCGGCGGAGTCCGGCGCTCGGGCCATGCGGAGCCGCTCCGCCAGGGGGCCGCCGACCGGCAGCCGGCCTCCAGTCCCTGCCGGAGAGCGCCGCGGATGGGCTGCGATGATGCCGCCGCCGCCGCTGCCGCCGCCGATGCCCGAGCAGGGCAAGGTTAGCGCGCTCGGGGCCGCGCCCTGCAATGCAGCCTCCGCCTGCTCAGGTCATCGGGCGCGGGCTCAGCTGCCGCCCCGGGCGAGCTAAAGGACATTATTATTATTATTATTATTATTATTATTATTATTATTATTATTATTATTATTATTATTATTATTATTATTATTATTATTATTATTATTATTATTATTATTGGTGGAGCAGTGGGCTAATGCCTCCTTAAGTAACACCAGCTGCCTGCAATTAGTGCAGGTTCGCGTCCCACCAGGCTCAAGGTTGACTCAGCCTTCCATCCTTCCGAGGTAGGTAAAATGAGGACCCAGATTGTTGGGGGCAATAAGCTGACTTTGTAATAATGCCGCTTGGGGGGTGTATGAAAGCCCTAATAAGCAGGCATATACATAGAATGAAGGCTACTGCTAAGCTTGTAAGCCGCCCTGAGTCTTCGGAGAAGGGCGGGATATAAATGGAATTAAAATTAAAAAAAAATTTAAAAAAATATTATTATTTGTGGTGGGGGGCTCCTCCGCGTTCCCCCCATCCCCCTCGCCCGCCCATCTGCGCCGTTTTCGGCCGCCCACCTGGCCGGCTGGCTCGTCTTGCCGGAGAACGGCCGTCTCAGTGCGAGGTCGCCATCTCAAGTTTCAAGTCCTCATGGTGGCGGAACGGCCGCGCACTCGTTCCCCCTCCCCCCTCCTCCCCTTCCACCGACCCCAACCCCTTTGTGGCGATTGGTGGCTGGGGCGGAGGATGCTTTTAAGGGCGGTTGGCGCGGGCTTCCTGCCCCTCTTGTTACCTTTTTAATAATAATAATAATAATAATAATAATAATAATAATAATAATAATAATAATAAATGATAATAATGATAATAATAATGATGATGATGATGATAATGATGATAATAATAATAATAATAATAATAATAATAA
Source organism: Vipera berus (assembly GCF_964194415.1). Classification (NCBI taxonomy): domain Eukaryota; kingdom Metazoa; phylum Chordata; class Lepidosauria; order Squamata; family Viperidae; genus Vipera; species Vipera berus. Next base: position 7,235,824 of record NC_138207.1, read on the forward strand.
TAATAATAATAATAATAAAGTTGGAAGGGACCTTGGAGGTCATGTAGTCCAACCCCCTGCTCAGGCAGGAAACCTTATACCATTTCAGGCAAATGGCTGTCCAGTCTCTTCTTAAAAACCTCCAGTGTTGGAGCATTCACCACCTCTGGAGGCAGGTTGTTCCACTGGTTAATTGTTCTAACTGTCAGGAAGTTTCTCCTTAGTTCTAGGTTGCTTCTCTCCTTGACTAGTTTCCATCCGTTGCTTGTTTGTGTGATTTATCATCTCGAGCTGAGATTCACCATCTCAAGTTTCAAGCCCTCATGGGTGCGGAACTGCCGCACGATCGTACCCTTCTCTCCCCCCCCCCCCCTTAGCCGACTCAAATCCCTTGCTTTTGCGATTGCTGCCTGGGGCTGAGGATGCATAGGGCGATTCTAATTCAGATTCTCCCGTTTTCCCCTTCAACAATGAGGCTATGCACCACTGTAGGCTTCAATAGATAGTCCTTGACTTACAACCACAAATGAGGCCAAATTTTCTATTGCTAAGCGAGACAGTGAATTCTGCCTCACCGACGACCTTTCTTGCCACAGTTGTTAAGTGAATCACTGCAGTTGTTAAAATTAGTAACACGGCTGTTGAGTGAATCTGACTTTGGCTTGTCAGAAGGTGATCACATGGGACAGTGCAACAGTCATAAATATGAATTGGTTGCCAAACGTCCAGATTTTGATCACATGACTGTGAGGATGCTGCAGTGGTCGTCCTTGTGAAAAACGTCATAAGTCATATTTTTTTTTCAGTACCTTTGTAACTTTCGAAAAGTCACTAAACCAAAGGTTGTAAATGAAGGACTGCCTTTAGTGTATAGCAGCTCACTTTGCGTAGAAAACAAGTAAGAGTAAACAGAGTCGGTAGGGACCTTGGAGGTTATCTAGCCCAGAGGTCCCCAACCTTTTGGGCATCAGGGACCGGTTCCGTGGAGAAAGGTTTTTCCACGGGCCTGAGAGTGTGTGGTTTTGTGTGCTGCCTGCATCCCACGGATGGGGCTTTGCTTGTCTGTGTGGACCGGTTGTTGGGGGTTAGGGACCCCTGATCTAGTCTAACCTGTTGCTCACAGAGGAGACCTATACTATTTCTGACAAATAGTTTTTTTTAATCCCATTTATATCCCGCCCTTCTCCGAAGACTCAGGGCGGCTTACAATTTAAGCACAAACCAATGTGCTTAGCAGTAGCCTTCATTCTATGTATATGCCTGCTTATTAGGGCTTTCACACACACCCCCAAGCGGCATTATTACAAAGTCAGCTTAATTGCCCCCAACAATCTGGGTCCTCATTTTACCTACCTCGGAAGGATGGAAGGCTGAGTCAACCTTGAGCCTGGTGGGACTCGAACCTGCACTAATTGCAGGCAGCTGGTGTTACTTAAGGAGGCATTAGCCCACTGCTCCACCAAGGCTCTTCAATTGTCCAATCTCTTCTTTAATACTTCCGTTGATGAAGCCCCCACAATTTCTGAAGGCAGTGTGTTCACTGGTTGATTGTTCTCACTCTTAGAAATTTTCTGCTTAATTTTATGTCGCTTCTCTCCTTGGTTAGTTTCCATCCATTGTTTCTTGTCTTGTCTTCTGGTGCTTCGGAGAACAGGTTGACCCCCCCTCTTCCTTGTGGCAGCCCTCAAATATTGGAAGACGGCTTGTCATGTCAACTTTGGTCCTCCTTTTCACTAGGTATACCCAGTTCCCGCCATCTTTGTATGTTATAGCTTCTAGGCCCCTAATCATCTTAGTTATTTTTCTCTGATCTCTTTCCTAAATCTCAACATCTTTTTTGTATTGGAATGACCAAAACTGGATGCAGTATCCCAAGTGCAGTTTTACTAGGGCTTTATAAAGTGCTACTACTATTTGATGTGATCTTGATTCTATCCCTCTGTTAATGAAACCCAGTATTGAATAGAATAGAGCTGAAAGGGACCTTGGAGATCTTCTAGTCCAGCCCCCCCCCCCCCCCGCTTAAGCAGGAGAACCTATACCATTTCAGACAAGTGACTGTCTAGCCTCTTAAAAACCTCCAGTGATGGAGTGCCCACGATTTCTGGAGGCAAGCTGTTCCACTGGTTGATTGTCCTCACTGTCAGGAAGTTTCTCCTTAATTCTAGGTTGCTTCTCTCTTTAATCAGTTTCCAACCGTTGTTTCTTGTCCTGCCCTCTGGTGCTTTGGAGAATAAAGTGACCCCCTCTTCTTTGTGGCAGCCCCTCAGATACTGGAACACTGTTGTCATGTCTCCCTTATTTCTTCTTTCCTTTAGACTAGCCAGACCCAAGTCCTGCAGCTGTTCTTCGTACGTTTTAGTCTCGAGGCCTTTGATCATCTTAGTTGCTCTTCTCTGAATTTTTTCTAAACTCTCAACATCTTTTTTGTGTTATGGTGACCAAAACTGGCTGCAGTATTCCAGGGGTGGTCTGAACTAGGGTTTTATAAAGTGGTTGTAATACTTTGCGTGATCTTGATTCTATGCCTCTGTTTATACAACCCAGGATTGTGTTAGCTTTTTTGGCTGCTGCTGCACACGGCTGGCTCATGTTTACATGATTGTCCACTAGGACTCCAAGATCCCGCTTGCAAACAGGTGACTAGGAGATCAAGCGGCTTTTTTTAAGAGGAGCTGGGCATTTTTATCTCCAGAAATCAGAACTGAAATTTCTAAAGCTGGATCTTGTAGCACTTCCAGGGTTATTGACAGACTTCATTCATCATACGTAAGCTTGTCTAATTCCCTTCACTGTAATCTCATCCCTAAGTGAACAGAACCGCTTTTGCAAAAGCTGGATTAAATGCCATCAAGTATTCTAAATGGCAGATTTCAAAAAAATCCTCTCTCTCAAAGATTATGTCCCTGTAACGGTACTGATGCTGAAATGACGGAACACATTTTGTTGTACTGTGAATTTTATAAAGAGTTTTTGGCAGGAAGCTATGTGCCCTATTTTAAAATCTAAATGAGGAAAACATGCTTCTGAGTATGTAAAAAAGTTATTGGCAGATGAAAATTGTGAGATTTCCGTGGCAAAAGCTGGATTTTAACGCTGGCTATAAAAACAAAGTAAGGGACGCGGTGGCTCAGTGGGTTAGGACGCTGAGCTTGTCGATCAGAAGGTCGGCAGTTTGGCGGGTCGAATCCCGAGTGCTGCATAACAGAGTGAGGCCTGTTACTCGTCCCAGCTTCTGCCAACCTAGCAGTTCGAAAGCACGTAAAAATGCAAGTAGAAAAATAGGGACCACTACGGTGGGAAGGTAACAGCGTTCCGTGCGCCTTTGGTGTCTAGTTATGCTGGCCACATGACCACGGAGATGTCCTCGGACAAGCGCTGGCTCTTCGGCTTTGAAACGGAGATGAGCACCGGCCCCTAGAGTCAGAAACGACTAGCACGCATGTGCGGGGGAACCTTTACCTTTACTTTACTATAAAAACAAAGCTTTTAGTAACAAATCAATATCTATTAGGTAATATTAATTAATATTAGATAATATTTTTTAAACTTTTATCCAATGCCAACTTTATATTAGTAATTAGCTATGGGGCTTTTTGATTGTAAATAAAATTGAATGACTAAACTGTGGTTTATCTAATTCAGTTTTAAATATGTAGTTGAGTTTACACAATGTGTTAGGCCACAAATCATGGTTTGGAAGCCACAGTCCCGGCATCCAAATAACACTCTAAGCCCCTGTTCTTCAGCCCTGGCTACTTTCAGATGGGTAGACTTCAACTCCCAGAATTCCCCATCAGCATGCCCATCGCTGAGAATTCTGGGAGTTGAGAATGATAGATCAAAAATGATCCATTAGCACATGCAAAGAGTCATGCTTACAAAAAAATGTTTCATCTCTCTTTGAAACATTAGAAGCAACCGGAATATTGTATCCTGGTTAGAGGGAGCAATAATATAGTCTGTGGAATTGCAGGGTGTGAGAAAGCAACTGGGCTGGATTTGTGAAACAATAAAGGTAAGAATGAGGATGGGGCAATGACCAACAGGTGAAATGGGACAGCTTCTTCTGGAAAGGTGAGTGAAGTGGATTCCTGGGAAAGAGGAAGACTAAAGCTTCAGGTAACAAGAAGAGACGAGATGGCTGGCTAGCAGCAGTGCCCATCCCAAAGCAAACTTATGATCAAGAACCAGAACCAGTCTGGTCTAGTAGTTAAGGTATCGGGTTAGAAACCAGCAGACTGTCAGTTCTAGTCCCACCTTAGGCACAAAAGTCACTGGGAGACTTTGGGCCAATCACCAAGAGATTGTGAGTTCTAGTCCCGCCTTAGGCATGAAAGCTGGCTACGTGAATTTGGGCCAATCACCAGGAGACTGTGAGTTCTAGTCCCGCCTTAGGCATGAAAGCCGGCTAGGTGAATTTGGGCCAATCACCAGGAGACTGTGAGTTCTAGTCCCGCCTTAGGCATGAAAGCCGGCTAGGTGAATTTGGGCCAATCAATAAGCCCTTTTACAGGTAGTCCTTGGCTTACGACCACAATTGACCCAAACTTTACGTTGCTAGGTGGGACATTGGTTAAGTGAATTTTGCCCCATTGTACGACATTGCTTGCCATAGCTGTTAAGTGAATCATTGCAGTTGTTAAGTTAGTAACCTGGTTGTTAAATGAATCTGGCTTCCCCACTGACTTTCCTTGTCAGGTCGCAAAAGGTGATCAACGTGACCCTGGGATACTGCAACCGTCGTAAACATGAACCAGTTGCCTAGCATCCAACTTTTGATTATGTGACCATGGGAATGCTGCAATGGTCATAAGTATGAGAAGCAGTCATAATCGGTTCTTTTAGTACCGTTGTAAAACTTTGAATGGTCACTGAATGAACTGTTATAAGTTGAGAACTCCCTGTTTTTCCTTTTTATTTCAGTATGCAGTTTTCAAATTCATGAGTCCTATCCCCCAAATATACGGGTGGTGTAAGTTCTCTAAACATCAAGCAATGTATGTGGTGAAGGTAAAAGTTTCCCCTGTCCAGTCAAATCTGTCTCTAGGGGGTGATGCTCATCTCCGTTTCCTAGCCGAGGGAGCCAGCATTGTCCGAAGACATTTCTGTGGTCATGTGGCCAGCATGACTACACACCCAGGTCTCATGGAACACTGTTACCTTCCCACCGAAGTGGTACCTATTTTATCTACTCACATTTGCCTGCTTTTGAATTGCTGGGTGGGCAGGAGCAAGGAATGGGAGCTCACCCCATCACGCAGCGGGAGCCGGAGCAAGGAACGGGAGCTCACCCCGTCAGGCAGCGGGAGCCGGAGCAAAGAATGGGAGCTCACCCCGTCACGCAGCGGGAGCCGGAGCAAGGAACGGGAGCTCACCCCGTCATGCAGCGGGAGCCGGAGCAAGGAAGCTCCGTCACGCAGCGGGAGCCGGAGCAAGGAACGGGAGCTCACCCCGTCACGCAGCGGGAGCCGGAGCAAGGAACGGGAGCTCACCCCGTCACGCAGCAGGAGCCGGAGCAAGCAACGGGAGCTCACCCCGTCATGCAGCGGGAGCCGGAGCAAGGAACGGGAGCTCACCCCGTCACGCAGCGGGAGCTGGAGCAAGGAACGGGAGCTCACCCCGTCACGTAGTGGGAGCCGGAGCAAAGAACGGGAGCTCACCCCGTCACGCAGCGGGAGCCGGAGCAAGGAACGGGAGCTCACCCCGTCACGGAGCGGGAGCCGGACCAAGGAACGGGAGCTCACCCTGTCACGCAGCGGGAGCCGGAGCAAGGAATGGGAGCTCAACCCGTCACGCAGCGGGAGCCGGAGCAAGGAACGGGAGCTCACCCCGTCACGCAGCGGGAGCTGGAGCAAGGAATGGGAGGTCACCCTGTCATGCAGCGGTCGGGTTTCGAACCGGGGCTGTCAGCTATCCAGCTGACCAGCTCAGCATCTTGAACCGCTGAGCCATCGTGCTCCCAATGTACATGAAATCAGATCCAATTTGTTGCCTTCTGAGGCTCATTGATCAAGATCACACCAATGTTCCAATATATAAATATAAATATAAATATAAATATAAATGGATATAAATGGAATTAAAATAAAATAAATAAAATGTTGGCTCTTTGGTTTAGAGGTGTCAAGTTGCTTAGCTCACTTTTTTTTTTAACAGAGAAACAATTGACAAGTTTGTACAACATGCCACTCAGAAACGAAATGTTGCTCCTCTGTGGCTCAGGGTGTTATGCGCCCTGAGATGGCAGGTTTGATTCAGAAAACATGGCTTGGTTACCATGGACAAGCAGGTCATGGGAACACCAGCTTATTCCCTGCATTTTGCTTTCAGACCTGATTTGTGGTTATCCCTTTGATGAATCTGAAGCCTCTGAAGCTTTCTTTGAACTGGCAAAATGCCAAAGGGGTTTTATGGACTTCTGGAATAATGATTTCTACTTTGAGACTACTCTCTGTTCCCTGCTAGGTTATAATTTAGCTTTGGTCTCTGGAAGATTTCTTCATTTTGTTTGTTGAAGCATTATTCCGCAAACTAAAGTCCTCGACTCACCACAATTGTGACAGGAACGCCTCTTAAAGGCGTTCCTCTTAAGTGAGTTGTGCCCAATTTTACAATTTTTTTTTGCTGCGATGGTTATGCAAATCTCCAGAGTTGTTAAGTGAATTGTGGCCGTTAAGCAAGTCTGGCTTACCCCATTGAATCTGCTTGCCAACGTGGCTGGGAAAGTCGCAAATGGGGAATCACAAGACCCCCCCGCAGGACATTGCAACGGTCATTAATGCATGCCAGTTGAGAAGCACCCAAATTTTGATCATGTGACCACGGGGATGCTGCAACAGTTAAAAGTGCAAGGACCAGTTGTAAGTCACTTTTTTTTCCCAGCGCAGTAACTCTGCACAGTAGGTAAACAAATGGTTGTAAGTCCAGGACCTCCTGTAGACCATCTTATCTGGGCTGCAAAGATTGGGTTGACCATGAGATGGCAGTAAAGAGTATAGAAAATTCTGCTGCCACTCAAAAGTCATCAGGGTTTTTACAGCTGTTATATACAGGCATTCCTCGCTTACGACCACAATTCAGCCCCAAATTTATGTTGTTCAGTGAGACGTTTCTTAAGTATGTTTTGCGTTTTAAGACCTTTCTTGCCGCAGTCGTTAAGTGAATCACTGCAGTTGTTACGTTAGTAACCAAGTTCTTATGTGAATCTGGCTTCCCCACTGACTGCTTGTCAGAAGGTCACAAAAGGGGATCACATGACTCCGGGACACTGCAACGGTCATAAATATGAGTCAGTTGCTAAGCATCTGAATTTTGATCATGTGACCATGGGGGTTGCTGCAACAGTCCAGTAAGTGTGAAAAACGTTCATAAGTCACTTTTTTCACTGTCGTCGTAACAGCTTTGAACCGTCACTAAATCAACTGTTGCAAGTCAAGGACTACCTGTATTAGTTGCTGGTACAGCTTGATAGGGCTCGCAACTTGGGCATCCTCCTGGATTCGCGGCTCAATTTTGAAGACCATATAGGAGCCGTGACCAGGGCGGCTTTTGCCCAGGTTCGCCTGGTGCGCCAGTTGCGACCCTACCTGGACCGAGATGCCCTACGCACAGTCACTCATGCGTTCATGACCTCCTGTTTAGACTACTGCAACGCTCTCTACATGGGGCTGCCCTTGAGGACCACCCGGAGGACCACCCGGAGGACCTACGGGTCTCCCAAGGCGAATAAGCCATGATGGATACCCCAGAGTCCAGGGGTAGGCAACCTTGGCTCTTTTATTTATTTATTTATTTTATTTTAATTCCATTTATATCCCGCCCTTCTCCAAAGACTCAGGGCGGCTTTACAAGCTTAGCAGTAGCCTTCATTCTATGTATATGCCTGCTTATTAGGGCTTTCACACACCCCCAAGCGGCATTATTACAAAGTCAGCTTAATTGCCCCCAACAATCTGGGTCCTCAATTGACCTACCTCGGAAGGATGGAAGGCTGAGTCAACCTTGAGCCTGGTGGGACTCGAACCTGCACTAATTGCAGGCAGCTGGTGTTACTTAAGGAGGCATTAGCCCACTGCTCCACCAAGGCTCTTTTATGACTCGTGGACCTCAACTCCCAGAATTCCTGAGCCAGCGTGGCTCAGCTTGGGAACCTCTCCCTTTCCCCTCAGCATGGCTGGCTCAGGAATTCTGGGAGTTGAAGTCCACGAGTCCTAAAAGAGCCAAGGTTGCCTACCCCTGCACTAGGAAATGTTCAGATCCTCACGACAGCTTAGTCTTATTGATCAAATTTGAAAATAGGAGAAGAAACAGATTTTACTCCATGCCGATAAACTTGAGGGAGAGATTTAAATCCAGTGAGCTAATTGGAGTTAATTGGATTTTTATTGGTGCGATTTATATAATGGAATGAAAGCTTTAATGTAGTTTTGTGTTTTGGGTTCTGGATTTAAAATGAAGGGGTTTTTTTTCTCGATGGGTTGGACACGACTTCACAACTAACAACAACAAATCAGAACTTTGAAGCCCGGTCATAAGTATCTTTGGGGAAGATATTTCAAATGGTGAAGGAGCGCAGTGGCTCATATGGTTAGGAGCTGGGCTGGAGGTTGTTAGCAAGCCTGTGTTCAAGACCTGAGTGCTGCCATGGAGAGGGGTGAGCTCCTGTCATTTGCTCCAGCTCCTTGACGGCACATGAAAGGAGCCCCCATGAAATGTCCCACAGGCCACAGTGATGTCACTGGCTAATCCTTTCAAGTCAGAAGGGCCTTAAATGGTGCCTCCGACACGAATGGGATGGGGGGGACTTTAAGCAGTCTCTAAGTAACCCGTTATAATGCCTTGCATACAGTCACTCATGCGCTCGTGACCTCTCGGTTAGACTACTGCAATGCTCTCTACATGGGGCTGCCCTTGAGGACCACTCGGAGGCTTCAGCTGGTGCAGAATGCAGCCGCATGAGTTGTGTTGGGGGTCTCCCGATACTCCCATGTTACACCTCTGCTCCGTGAGCTGCATTGGCTCCCAGTTGCCCTCCGGGTGACATTCAAGGTGCTGGTGATGACCTATAAAGCCCTACATGGCATGGGTCCGGATTACCTACGGGAGCACCTGCGGCCGGCATCAACTTCCCTCCGTCCAGTGCGCTCCCACAGAGAGGGCCTCCTCAGGGTGCCTCCGATCAAAGAATGTCGACTGGTGGCCCCCAGGGGGAGGGCGTTGTCTGTGGGCGCGCCAGACCTTTGGAACCGTTTACCGGTTGAGCTCCGGATGGCTCCCGACCTTCGCTCCTTCCGACGTGATCTAAAAACTTATTTATTCGAACAAGCCGGCCTGGTCTGATGGGTTTGGGGTTTTAATTATTGATTTTAACTAATTTATTGTATCGGGCACAATTGTTTAATTTGTTTTTAATTTTTGTATCTTGTACTTTTGGTATTTATTGCCCTGTACACCGCCCTGAGTCCTTCGGGAGAAGGGCGGTATATAAATCAAATAAATATAAATATAAGTCAAGGACTGCCTGTATATCCAGAGCTTTTGGGGGTGGGAAATACCCACCCTTGTTCTTACTTTCAAGTTTGCAACTCCGTGGTGATGCATATTGCTTAAGTAAAGACAAGGCAAAATATTGAAAAATAGCTTGCTCCTGAGTCAAGCTCCCCAGTGCTCAAATGCTAACCATGTTATCGAGACCTTAAAGCTGAAGTGAGCCAACAGCAACACAGAACGAGACAATCACATTACTTGCCCGGAACAAGGGCTATCTTTGCACATTACAGTTAAATACACCGGATAACATCAATTTGATTTTTAGTATGACTGCTGTTGTACGGATACAGCGCAATCGCCCTTGGGCATCGTTCTGTTTATTATTGCATTTTGCTGTTGTTCCTTTCGTTTTGCTTTTGTTGGTTTTTAATCTTGTGTTCACCAATCTGGGCTGCCACTTGTAAGATAGATGGCCATGCAAATCAGGGGTAGATTACATCAATAATAAATAAATCAGTCGTAGAGTACGTAAATTATAAATAAACACAGCAAGATGGGTTAGTCTTCACCTTGGTTAGATGAAGAAGCCCAGCTACGTGGCCAATTCATCGTTCCAGACACTCAGTAAGCAAATTCAAGAATTTGTATATGGCACAGCCAAATTGCAAAGGAAGGGGGGGGGAGGAGGCAAGTAGGCAGGCAGGCAGGAGCCCTCAAAATGATGAACTCAAAGGAAGGACGCTGCAGAAAAATCTCAAGGACTAAAAAAAACCCCCACCCAATCACAGATTCTGTTTTATAGAAATGCCTTGCAGTCCCAAATGGGACCCCTAACTCACAAACAAGTTTCTCCATTGTCCCCCAGAATATGTCCAAATTTTGCTCCATTTCAGAACCACTATCAGAAGAGATCTGGAAGGGACCTTGGAGGTCTTCCAGTCCAACCCCCTGCTCAAGCAGGAGAACTTATACCATTCCAGACAACTTATACCAGTCCAGTCTCTTCTTAAAAACCTCCAGTGATGGAGCACCCACGACTTCTGGAGGCAAGCTGTTCCACTGGTTAATTGTCCTCACTGTTAGGAAGTTTCTCTTTAGTTCCAGGTTGCTTCTCTCCTTGATGAGTTTCCATCCATTGTTTCTTGTCTTGCCTTTTGGTGCTTTGGAAAATAAGTTGACCCCCCCCTTCTTTGTGGCAACCTCTCAAGGACTGGAATACCACCATCATTTCCTCCCCAGTCCTTCTTTCCTCTAGACTGGCCACACCCAGTTCCTGCAACCGTTTTTCACATGTTTTTATCTCCACGCCTTTAATCATCTTAGTTGCTCTTCTTTGCACTTTCCCCCCCCCCAAATTTTCTATCTTAAAGGATGAGAAAGGTGGACCTATTGGTGGAGCAGTGGGCTAATGCCTCCTTAAGTAACACCAGCTGCCTGCAATTAGTGCAGGTTCGCATCCCACCAGGCTCCAGGTTGACTCAGCCTTCCATCCTTCCGAGGTAGGTAAAATGAGGACCCAGATTGTTGGGGGCAATTAAGCTGACTTTGTAATAATGCCGCTTGGGGGGGGCGGCGGCGAAAGCCCTAATAAGCAGGCATATACATAGAATGAAGGCTATTGCTAAGCACATTGGTTTGTGCTTAAATTGTAAGCCGCCCTGAGTCTTCAGAGAAGGGCGGGATATAAATGGGATTAAAATAAAAAATAAAAATAAAATAAAATATTGAAATACTAGAATCTTGGTTGATACATATTCAGTTTAGCCAATCTAGGCTGAGACGACCTGTATTGCAGGAGAAAAGCTATAAACCTGGCTGTTATCCGAGTAAAATATCGGGATTTTAACTCTCATTGTGAAGTCAGACAACCAAGGGGACAGGCAAAATAGGAAAATGGCAGAAATGTGAGGAAAACCTACACTGAGGAGGAAAAACAACAACAACACATTTACACAATCTGCTCTACTTGGGTTATTGAATGAGGCCTATTTTATGATCCCAGACCTTGCAAAGAAACCATCAATGTTATGTATGTGACCGCCCACTTGATATACCAAAATTGAGAGCACTGCATTGGCTTCCAGTTGCCCTCCGGGTGAGATTCAAGGTGCTGGTGATGACCTATAAAGCCCTACATGGCCTGGGTCCGGATTATTTGAGGGAACACCTGCTGCCGGCATCAATTCCCCATTGTCCTGTGTGCTCCCGCAGGCAGGGCCTTCTTAGGGTACCGCCGGTGAAGGACTGCCGGCGGGTGACTCCCAGAGAGAGGGCCTTCTCTGTGGGTGCGCCTGCCCTTTGGAACCAACTTCCTATGGAACTTAGGACTGCCCCCGACCTGCGTTCGTTCCGTCGGGACCTTAAAACTTGGCTCTTTGAGCTGTCTGGCCTAGACTGAGGGGTTTTTAATTGGGTTTTAAAGTTTTAATTTTGGGGCTTAAATTTAATTACTTGTTTTAATTTTATTTTAACTTTGTATCGTATGTTTTAATTGCCCTGTAAACCGCCCTGAGTCCTACGGGAATAGGGCAGTATAGAAGTCAAAATAATAAATAAATAATAAATATGCAGGCAAAAAATTGTTAAAAGGAAGGAAGGAAGACTCCAATTAGGGGTTTTGTTACAGGAAATGTTTCCAGAACCTTGATCAGCAAAATGGTCGTTTTGACCTTTAAATTTATGTAATTCTCAGGGACAGCTGAAAACTGAACTGTTTGTCTGCAGAGAGAAATGGTTCTCTTCCTTTTACAAATTGGTTTATGTCTTGATTTGCTGGGCTTCCGTGGGCCACATGGAGCATCCTAACCTTGTTATGTGTCAGCCTAAAAAGCAATGATTAAGAAGTAGAATTCTGCAGCAATTTTTGACGTAAATCAATTTGAAGATTTTTTTCCTATTGCTTCCTGCCCTTGACTGTTTACTTATACCAGGCAAAACCTTGGGCTCCATCAAGGCCAGCTCATGTAAAACGTTTTCCCCACCCTCTTAAGTTGTTTTTGCTTATTTCCATTATTCATTCATTTTAATTTATTAATTTTTAAATCCTGCCATGTTATGCACATGATTTCCTGAATGGCGCATCAAGAGACTGACCTAGGTACAGGAGAAAATACCTTGATATATGCTCTTCATTTCCAATGTTATACAGGTAGTCCTCGACTTACAACAGTTCATTTAGCGACTGTTCGAAGTTACAACGGCACTGAAAAATCGTGATTTATGACCGTTTTTCACATTTACGACCACTGCAGCATTCCCCATGATCACATGATCAGATACTTGGCAACTGGTTCACATTTATGACGGTTGCAGCGTCCCGGGGGGGGGTCACGTAATCCCCTTTTGCGACCTTTTGACAAGCAAAGTCAACGGGGAAGCCGGATTCACTTTACAACCGTGTTACTAACTTCACAGCAGCGATTCTCTCAACAACTGTGACAGACAGGTCGCAAAGGTCAAAACCCACTTAATAAATGCCTCCCTTAGCAAGATGAATTTTGGGCTCCATTATGGTCGTAAGTCGAGGACTCCCTGTAAGTCAATTTGGAATGACAAGCCAATTATAGTAATCCTAATGCTGGTAACATTAATACCCCTTAGCTATAATTACTATTGATAGAATGTCCTTTCCTCTTGTGCAGATACTGGGAGGTACCTAACTAATCGAATATTAATAATATAAATATATTATATAAGCCAGGGGTCCTCAACCTTGGCCACTTTAAGGCTTTTGGACTTCAACTCCCAGATACTGGGAGGTACCTAACTAATCGAATATTAAATAATATAAATATGTTGTATTGTTTTTAAAAAACCTTGTGAACCGCCCTGAGTCCTACGGGAGAAGGGCGGTATATCAATCAATCAATCAATCAATCAATCAAATAAATAATAAATAAATAAATAAATAAATAAATAAATAAATATTATATAAGCCAGGGGTCCTCAACCTTGGCCACTTTAAGGCTTGTGGACTTCAACTCCCAGATACTGGGAGGTACCTAACTAATCGAATATTAAATAATATAAATATGTTGTATTGTTTTTAAAAAACCTTGTGAACCGCCCTGAGTCCTACGGGAGAAGGGCGGTATATAAATCGAATAAATAAATAAATAAATAAATAAATAAATAAATAAATAAATAAATAAATAAATAAATAAATATTATATAAGCCAGGGGTCCTCAACCTTGGCCACTTTAAGGCTTGAGGAATTTATCGGTTTAATATAAGCTCCGGATGGCTCCCGACCTTCGCTCCTTTCGCCGCGACCTGAAAACTTGGTTATTTGAGCTTGCCGGCCTGGACTGAGGGTTTGGGATTTTAAATTTTTAGAATGTGATTTACTTGTTGGGGCTAATTTAATTTAATTTATTTTAACCTGGTACATTGTGTTTTAACTGCCCTGTACACCGCCCCGAGTCCTTCGGGAGAAGGGCGGTATATAAATCCAATAAAATAAATAAATAAATAAATATAAGCAACACAATAAATAGCGGCCAGGAAAACAGCCTCACCTCCTTTAGCTACGCAGCGATCTCCACGTGGCCTTCCGCCTCGCCCCGCCCCCTCTCCTAGCTTGGCTCCTCCCCCTCCCCTCCCCTTACTCCCCCTCCCCCTTCTCGCCCCGCCCACGTCCCTCAACCCCGCCCTACGTCTGCCGGAACTCGCGGCCTTTCCTTCTCCTTGGGCACGGATTGGCCGGCTCAGGCTCCTCCTCCCCGCCGCCGCCGCCGCCGCCCCGGCGCGTGCGCAGTGTCTCTGACGGCCGGCCCTCTGAGAGGAAGCGGCTGGCGATGGAGAACGGCGGCGGCGGTTGTCAGAGGCGGTCTAAGGCCGGCGGTTCGACGCCCGGCGCCGGTGACGACAAATTGGCGGGTCCCTGGAGCAAAGACAAGAAGGATCCCAACGCCCCAGCGGCGGACAAGGAGCAGGAGCTGGTGAGAGCCCGGCCAAGGCAGACGGAAAAAAAAAAGCCGCGCTGAGTCACGGACCAGGCCCGGAAAAACCGGGGAAGCTCGCCTTAACCCGCCGCTTCTCCGGCACTGACGGAGACCCTAGGCCAGGGGTCTTCAAACTCGGCCCTTTGATGACTCGTGGACTTCAATTCCCAGAATTCCTCAGCCAGTGTGCCTGGCTGAGGAATTCTGGGAGTTGAAGTCCACGAGTCATCAAAGGGCCGAGTTTGAAGACCCCTGCCCTAGGCCGAATCTTTCCTCGCTCGCCCTCCCGGCCCGGCTAAGGGCTGGTCGAGAAAAGTCGGGCTGCCTCTGAGCGTGTGCAGAGCGGCGCCCGCAGATCTGGAACGAGATGGGAGAGCCGGTTGGGGCCGACGTTTGGACCAGTCGCTCGGCCCGGCCCGGCCCACCTCACAGGGGGGTTGTGACGGTGGACGTAGGAGCGTTAGGCAGGCTTCCCACCTTGGAGTTGCTTTTTAAAACAAACAAAAAACAAAAAAAACCGTAAAAAGGCGGGAGACGGGTAGTCCTCGACTTACGACCACAACGGGGGGGGGAACAGCGTTTCTGCTGCTCAGTGAAGCATTTGGGAAGTCGGCATCGCCCCGTTTTTCCCAACCTTTCTCGCCCGCAGCGGTTTAAGCGAATCGCTCCGGTTAGCGGCCGTTAAGCGAATCCGGCTTCCCCCTTGGCTTGGCTTGGCTTTTCCAGAAGGTTGCAAAAGGTGATTTCAGTGACAAACCACCCCCGCCCCCCCTCCCCCAACGAGACG
Source organism: Vipera berus (assembly GCF_964194415.1). Taxonomy (NCBI): domain Eukaryota; kingdom Metazoa; phylum Chordata; class Lepidosauria; order Squamata; family Viperidae; genus Vipera; species Vipera berus. The sequence continues at coordinate 7,251,026 of NC_138207.1, forward strand.
GCAACCGTCATTAGTGCAGGTTCGCGTCCCACCAGGCTCAAGGTTGACTCAGCCTTCCATCCTTCCGAGGTAGGTAAAATGAGGACCCAGATTGTTGGGGGCAATAAGCTGACTTTGTAATAATGCCGCTTGGAGGGGTGCGAAAGCCCTAATAAGCAGGCATATACATAGAATGAAGGCTATTGCTAAGCACATTGGTTTGTGCTTTAAATTGGAAGCCGCCTTGAGTCTTCGGAGAAGGGCGGGATATAAATGGGATTAAAACAAAAATAAAAATAAATAAAATAAATAGGAGCCGGTTGCCGAGGATCTGAATTTTGCCCGGCTGACTCTGGGAAAGCCGCAGTGGTCCTAAAGTGTGAGAAAGGGTCCTAAGACTCTTTTTTTCCCCCCTCCCAACGGTGTAACTTTCAACGGTCCCTAAACAAAGTCTTATAAGTTGAGGACTACTGTATAAATTGAAGGGACGCGGTGGCTCGGTGAGCTTGTCGATCAGAAGGTCGGCAGTTTGGCGGGTCGAATCCCGAGTGCCGCGTAGCAGAGTGAGCGCCTCTGTTACTCGTCCCAGCTTCTGCCAACCTAGCAGTTCGAAAGCACGTAAAAAATGCAAGTAGAAAAATAGGGACCGCTACGGTGGGAAGGTAACAGCGTTCCGTGCGCCTTTGGCGTCTAGTCACGCCGGCCACATGACCACGGAGACGTCCTCGGACAAGCGCTGGCTGTTCGGCTTTGAAACGGAGATGAGCGCCGGCCCCTAGAGTCAGAAACGACTAGCACGCATGTGCGGGGGAACCTTTACCTTACTGTATAAATAAATATATGGTCTCGTTTTCCTCACCCGGAAAGGTGTGCCTCCTCTGGTCTGCCTCTGTGCGGATCGGTGAGCCATCCTCCTCCTCTTGAGAGAGACGGATGAGTGGCCCGCCAGTTGTGGAATAAGTGACCTTGGAGAGTAGCAGAATGAGGGTTTGGACCGGGGTGAGGAGGAAAGAGCTTCCCTACCTCTTAAAGGAGATCCTCCTCCCAATGTTGGCAATGAGCTTGAAAGCCATAGGGGCTCCTCTTTGGCTATTTCGTCACTGGCACATTTCCAAATCTTCAGCGCTTTTCCTTGAATTTCCACCCTGGAGAGTTAAAGGGAGACCTTGTCATTAAAAACCTGTTCCTGAGATTTAACAGAATAACGGCATTGGGAGAGACCTTGGAGGTCTTCTACTCCAACCCCCTGCTCAAGCAGGAGACCATATACCAGGGGTAGGCAACCTTGGCTCTTTTATGACTCGTGGACTTCAACTCCCAGAATTCCTGAGCCAGCCGTGCTGGCTCAGGAATTCTGGGATTTGAAGTCCACGAGTCATAAAAGAGCCAAGGTTGCCTACCGCTACAATACCATTTCAGATAAATGATTGTCCAGTCTCTTCTTAAAAGTCTCCAGTGATGGAGCACTCACAACTTCTGGAGGCAGGTTGTTCCACTGATTAATTGTTCTCACTGCCAGGAAATTCCTCCTCATTTCTAGGTTGCTTCTCTCTTTGGTTAGTTTCCATCCATTGCCTTTTGTCCTGCCTTCAGGTGCTTTGGAGAATAGCTTGACTCCATCCTCTTTGTGGCAACCCCTGAGATATTGGAAGACTGCTATCATGTCACCCCTAGTCCTTCTCTTCATTAAACTAGTCATACCCAATTCCAGCAACCGTTCTTTATATGTTTTAGCCATCAGTCACCCCAATCATCCTTCTTGCTCTTCTCTGAACTCTTTGTACAATCTTGACAACTTTTTCATATCATGGTGACCAAAACTGGATGCATTCCAAGTGTGGTGGTGCCTTGTGGGAGATTAAATACTTAGTACAACAATAAAGGGCAGTTGGGATGCTCCTGTGTGCTTTCCTGGCTTGGGTTACTTGCTAGATCTGCCTGAAATTCAAACAAATGCTGGCGTTTGTGCCGTTAAGCCTGCAGTTTGTAGTTATTTTTCTCAATTGGGTTAATGAAGATTTCTCTCGCTGCTTGAATTTCAAATGTTTCTTATCTTCATTTGTATGCATTAAGGATTAAATGTAGGTTAGTGTGCCATCGTCAGCTGGCTGTTGTATTCCTGTTTCATCCATCAGTTCAGTTACAGTTCAAAACAGTTGAGGATGTAGATTTTCTCAGAAGCCTGGATTTTCACATTTTTTTTCTTTCATTCCTTACAGTCTGAGGAAGACAAGCAACTACAAGATGAGCTGGAAATGCTTGTGGAGCGTCTGGGAGTAAGTTCTGTTTCTTGACCATAAACTTGTAGAATATCAGAATATATTGATTTTCCAAGTCCAGGAACTATAGAGCGTCATACGGCAATAAAGCACAGGCTACACTGTAGTGACAATCCTATGTATGATGCAGGTAGTCCTCGACTTACGACCACGATTGAGCCCAACATTTCTGTTGCTAAGTAAGACACTTGTTAAGTGAGTTTTGCCCCATTTTACGACCTTTTTTTGCCACAGTTGTTAAATGAATCACTGCATTTGTAAAAATTAGCAACAGGGTTGTTAAATGAATCTCCCTTCCCCATTAACTTTGCTTGTCAGTTACCAAAAGTGATCACACATGGCCTTAGGACACCAGAACTGTTATAAATATGTATCAGTTGTCAAGCATCTGAATTTTGATCATGCGATCGTGGGGATGCTGCAAGGGTCCTAAGTGTAAAAGTGTCAAAAGTGTGCCATGGTAACTTCAAACGGTCACTAAACAAACCGTTATAAATTGAGGAGTACCTGTGTATTCTTTCTGACAACAATAGTGTTCATGTTGTGGCTTCTATCCTATTCTCATAATAAAATTCTCACTAGTTGACAGTGTTGATCCATCCAAAACACTAATGCTGTTTATAAAAAAATGATATTTTAAGTAAAACTATCAACAGAATACAGATAAGTCTTTGCCTTGTGACTGTAAAAGACCCCAGAATTTTTGTTGTAAATCATGAGATTGTAAACTGAAGCACCTACGTGACTGGACCCCGTTGTATTACTTTGCAAAACAGATGTTTTGATTGGTTCATTGCTGTCATGAATCTAAAGCTTTTTTTGCATCATTTTTTTTGTTTCAAATCTTAATATGTTAGCATTCTTAGATGATATCCAAAATAGCACAACATAGAATGGCGAAGTTATCAGAAGCCCTAAATGGGAGAGTTCCATGAAAGTGCTTCCAAGAAGCCACTTAAGCACCTTCCTGTTGGACAGTGAAGAGGGTAACATGGAAGAAAGCTCTCACCATTGTTTTAATGTTTGCGAGGTTCTTGGTTATTTTTTGTCTGACTATTGTGTGACCAAGAACAGCATGGTGGCCTAATGGTAAAGGCCCTCCCTTCCCACTATGGAGGTTGAGAATTCAATCCTAGGTAGTGGTGGATGTTTCTTTCCTAGGGCTCCAAAAAAAAAAAGAATCTGCAAAGTCCACATAGGCGTCAGGAAGGACATCTGATCAGTAAATGTTCAGCTTCATCCAATCTCCCCAACTCTGCTGGAATTGGAATTGGAATTGGAATTGGAATTGGAATGGAATAGAACAGAACAGAACAGAACAGAATAGAATAGAATAGAATCAGAAGGGACCTTGGAGGTCTTCTAGTCCAGCCCCCTGCTCAAGCAGGAGAACCTACTCCATCTCAAACAGTGAATGTCCAGTCTCCTCTTAAAAACCACGATTTCTGGGGGTAAGCTGTTCCATTGGTTGATTGTCCTCACTGTCAGGAAGTTTCTCCTTAATTCAAGGTTGTTAAGTCAGTTTCCAACCATTGTTTCTCGTCCTGCCCTCTGGTGCTCTGATGAACAACCTGGCCCCCTCTGCCTCGTGACAGCCCCTCATATATTGGAACACTGCTATCATGTCTCCCCTATTTCTTCTTTTCTTTAGACTAGCCCAGGGGTCAGCAACCTGAAACAGTGAAAGAGCCACTCGGAACTGGTTCCCTCACAAAAGGAAAAACTGGGAGCCGCAAAAAATGTGTGGGCATGCACGTACATTCGCACATGCGCAGAACAGGGCTTGACTGAAGAGTGGAGCCAAGACAAGATATGCACCTACCCTGCATATTTGAATTGATTGGTTGAACTTTTTTAGTCCCACTTTTTTTTTTTTTGGACTACACATAGCAGAAGACTGGGAGCCGCAAGAGACAGCTGAAAGAGCCGCATGCGGCTCCGGAGCCGCAGCTTGCAGACCTGTGGACTAGCCAAACCCAAGTCCCACAGCCGTTCTTTGTACGTTTTGGTCTCCAGGCCTTTGATCATCTTAGTTGCTCTTCTCTGGATTTTTGCTAGTCTCCAAACATCTTTTTTGTGATATGGTAGCCAAAATTGGCTGCAGCATTCGACGTATGGTCTTACTAGGGCTTTATAAAGCGGTACTAAGAATAGGAACTACGGGGTCATAAAAAGGAAGCTTTTTTTTATTATTGTGTGACCAATGGTGGACTGAACGGACCAGTTGCCTGATCCTCCAGGACTCTTCTTAACAAAATAAGTATGTCTTATTTATAGTAAATGTGTTCTTAGCACGAGTCCCATAGCAAAGGTTTGAGCTGATTCGTACTGGCCATACTTGAAAAGAAGCAGCGGTTTTGCAGGGAGAGCTTGGCCTGCAGATTTTTGTTTCCTTCCTAATGACAACCGATCTCCTTGCAGGAGCAGGACACGGCTCTTTATCGTCCTGCCCTGGAAGAGCTACGCAGGCAGATCCGCTCTTCCACAACCTCCATGACTTCTGTACCCAAGCCCTTGAAGTTCCTGCGGCCACATTACGGCAAATTGAAAGAGATCTACGAAAACATGGCGGCAGGGGAAAACAAGGTGCGTAACCTGGATCGATTGAGCAAGCATTGAGGCTACTTTACCGTTTCTCTCTTCTCTTTTTTTTTGTCCTTTAATAGCTAGCTGGCTAGCAAATTGGCCCCAGGTTGTCACAAATCTAAATACCGATGTAACTTTCTTTGCTCCTTTCTCTTTGTTTCAAAGAGCAGTCTGTTCACCGTATACTTTCACACGATCTTCAAAATAGCAGAACATAAAACGGGTTGGCGAGTGAGAGCCGGTTTGGCTACAGGCTGGGACCTGGGAGACTGTGAGTTCTAGTCCCACCTTAGGCACGAAAGCCAGTTGGATGGCAAGTCCAGTAACACTCTCAACAAGCCACTGTGTTGCGTGGGCGACAAGCCGGCGGGTCCATTCATTACGCAATCAGTGGGATCAGCACTCAGCTGAGCTGAAAAAAAGAAGGCCGGCCACTTGCTAGGAAGAAGATAAAAGAGCCTTGGTGGCGCAGTGGGCTAATGCCTCCTTAAGTAACACCAGCTGCCTGCAATTAGTGCAGGTTCGCATCCCACCAGGCTCAAGGTTGACTCAGCCTTCCATCCTTCCGAGGTAGGTAAAATGAGGACCCAGATTGTTGGGGGCAATTAAGCTGACTTTGTAATAATGCCGCTTGGGGTGTGTGTGAAAGCCCTAATAAGCAGGCATATACATAGAATGAAGGCTATTGCTAAGCACATTGATTTGTGCTTAGATTGTAAGCCGCCCTGAGTCTTCGGAGAAGGGCGGGATATAAATGGGATTTTAAAAAAAATGGGTGGCAGTTGAGGTGGAACCCAAGAGGGCTCCTGTAATGTGACTTAAAAGCTTCCTGTACAGTTGGGTTAGGAGAGAACTTACTCATAAGGAGAGCAAATGCGTTGCTCATTCCTTTGAGGAAGGAAAGGGTGTTTTTTTTTTTAGCTTTAAAAAGCCAAAACCGTCTTTTTATTAGGAGAGACAGTTCTTCATATTGCGTACAGGTAGTCTTTGACTTACGACCCACGACTGAGCCCAACATTTCCATGGCTAAGCAAGGCTGTCAAGTCAGGTTTGTCCCATTTTGCGACCTCTCGGGCCACAGTTGTAGAGTGATTCACTGCAACTGTGAATCGTGTCATTGAGCCAATCTGGCCTCCACCCTTGCTTTTGCTTGTCGGAAGCCAGCTGGGAAGGTTTCACATAGCGACCACGTGATCCTGGGACAGTGCAGCTGCCATAAATACGCGCTCCGTGCCAAGCGCCTGAACTTTGGTCATGTGACCGTGGAGAGGCTGCAGCAGCCGTCAAGAGTGAAAACCGGTCACAAGTCACTTTTGCAGTGCCATTGTAACTCCGAATGGTCCCTAAACAAACGTTTGTAAATCTAGGACTGCCTGTAATCATCCCCAGAGACTCTGAATTGAGTATTGTTGTTTATTCGGGCAGGCTGCGAAGTATAACACCGAGTGGTTTTGCTACCTTTCAGTTTTAGGACATGTTAGCCAGAGGTGTTGTTTGACACAGTCTTGACATCTTTTTTTCCCCTTGTAGCGTTTTGCTGCCGACATTATATCCGTTTTGGCCATGACGATGAGCGGAGAGCGAGAGTGTCTGAAATATCGGTTGGTGGGGTCTCAAGAACCCTTAGCTTCATGGGGACATGAATATGTCAGGTAAGTCTCAAGAGCCTTGGTGGAGCAGTGGGCTAATGCCTCCTTAAGTAACACCAGCTGCCTGCAATTAGTTGCAGGTTCGCATCCCACCAGGCTCAAGGTGGACTCAGCCTTCCATCCTTCCGAGGTAGGTAAAATGAGGACCCAGATTGTTGGGGGCAATTAAGCTGACTTTGTAATAATGCCGCTTGGGGTGTGTGTGAAAGCCCTAATAAGCAGGCATATACATAGAATGAAGGCTACTGCTAAGCTTGTAAGCCGCCCTGAGTCTTCGGAGAAGGGCGGGATATAAATGGAATTTTAAAAAAATAAAAAATAAAAGAAGCAAGCTAAGAATCTTTGATGATGTAGAACAGGGGTCCTCAGCCTTGGCAACTTTAAAGACTTGTGGACTTCGACTCCCAGAATCCTGGGAGTTGCCAAGGTTGAGGACCCCTGCTCTAAAACAGCGGCCCCCAACCTTTTGGGCATCAGGGTCCGGTTTCACGGAAGAAGGTTTTTCCGTGGACCGGAGGAGGCATGGTTTTGTGTGCTGCCTGCATCCCATGGATGGGGCTTCGCTTGTTTGCGCAGCCCGGTTGCCGGCATGCCACAGCCCGGTGCCGGTCCACAGACTGGGGATTCAGGAACTTTGATCTAAACATCAATAATACTGTTCTTTTGGACTATATAGTTCTTTTTTATTGTTAAGCATCACCTTTCATCTGCAGAGCACAGAAGACTTCCAAGTGACGTCCCAGTTAACACTGTCTCTTCAGTACAGTCCCTTGCAGCAGGTGTTTTATTAACCAAGGCTGCCGATGTCTCTTTTGACATATAATCCGTTATTTGGAGTCTTCCTTACAATAAAGCAGATAGAAAGATTCAAGTCCCAAGTTCAGTAAAGGGTACCTCTGGAATTTCACGGGCTGGAAAACAAAATATAAATTTGCCAGACCAAAAAAAAAAAAAGATGGCCTACTGTAGGATCTTGGTTTGGTTTGGTTTGGAACTCATGCCGTTTGATTCCGTTGCCCCTGCAGACACCTGGCAGGTGAAGTCGCCAAGGAGTGGCAGGAGATTGATGAGGCAGACAAGACTCAGAAGGACACACTTTTAACTCTCGTGAAGGAGATTGTGCCATACAACATGGCCCATAATGCTGAGCACGAGGCCTGCGATTTGCTCATGGAAATCGAGCAGATGGACATGCTGGAGGAATATATTGATGACAATGCCTATGCCAAAGTTTGTCTCTATTTGACCAGGTGAGGGAACTGTGCTTTCTGAGTTTGTAGAGTTCGATTCATTAAGAGTTGGCAAGGCTGAATTAGGTCGCTGAGACCAACTCTTTGATGAATACAGAGATCCAAATTAAGACGTTGATGGTCAGTGGTTAGCCAAACCAAATTTCTCTGCCTAATTGGTTCTACGGTTCTATTACCAAAGGTTTCCCCCCCCCCTCCTAAGACCTGATTGGAAATTACATTCCTGTCACTCAGATCTTTTATTCTTTTTCTGCACTCTGAAACAATGCAGGACAGATCTTAAATCTTCTGTGTGATCTCTTTTCCGATTCGTGAAGAATGCTATCCACCTCTTTACCTTCTCAAAACTCTTGTGTTTCCACGTCCTTCCTATCTTATTCTTCTAAAATCCCAGTGGATCTTTTTCTCTCTTAGCCTTTGAAGCTAATTTCTTCTTTGTGTGTGGAGTTCAGAGTAGCACTCAAGGTGGAACTATTATTTCTTTTAGACATCATAGAGTTAGAAACTCATTCTACTGAGGCAGTCCAACAGGACAAAGAATTGTTGCAAGGAAATGCAGGCGCTTAAGTGTAGGGCAGTGTTTCCCAATCTTGGCAACTTTAAGACATGTGGACTTCAGGTTTATAGCGATTGTGCTGGCTGGGGAATTCTGGGAGTTGACGTTCACGTGTCTTAAAGTTGCCAAGCTTGGAAATCCCTGATCTAGGATATTCAGAGCCCAAGTCCTGATTGATTGTGACAGGCTTGCAGTCATTTAAGGTAAAGGTAAAGGTTCCCCCGCACATAGGGGCCGGTGCTCATCTCCGTTTCAAAGCCGAAGAGCCAGCACTTGTCCGAGGATGTCTCCGTGGTCATGTGGCCGGCATGACTAGACGCCAAAGGCGCACGGAACGCTGTTACCTTCCCACTATAGCGGTCCCTATTTTTGCATTTTTACGTGCTTTCGAACTGCTAGGTTGGCAGAAGCTGGGATGAGTAACAGGCGCTCACTCTGTTACGCGGGATTCGGCCCGCCAAACTGCCAACCTTCTGATTGACAAGCTCAGCATCCTAACCCACTGAGCCACCACATCCCTCTTGCATTCATTTATAATGCAAAAAAGTGTGCTTTATGCTGAAATTAACCTGATAAGAAAGGTATAATTAGCCATAAATTCTAAAACTTTATCAATCAGCTCACTATTCTCCAAAAGGTTTCCCCCCCCCCCACACCCCCTTTAAAGGAACCGATTCCCAATTTAGGTAACTTCTATATATTTGCTGTTTTGTAGGATTTCTGTCTGCTTGGATTTTTCTGTACAATACAGCAGATATATCGCTCTTCCACGGTGATGCCATGAAAAATTGTGGCTCACATATCCCTCAATATGCACATGGTGTTTTTCTTCTCTTCCAGCCCACCTACAACTTATTTTTCATGAGTTTAATGATTTTCCCCATCGCAGATCGAAAACTTTAATTTGGCAGGAGGGGCTGAGGGCCGCACCAAGGTTTGGGGAGCTTCTTTGAGGCACTGTGTAACACTGTTGTTGGGGGAAAAATGGACCAGTTGGCTAACAGCCATCGTGCTAACCAAGCTTCATTTTTCTGCCCCTCTCTTTCTTATTTTTCAAGCTGTGTTAGCTATGTCCCCGAGCCAGAGAATTCTGCCCTACTTCGTTGTGCCCTTAGCATCTTTCGCAAGTTCAACCGCTACCCTGAAGCGCTGCGTTTGGCCCTCATGCTGAATGACATGGAACTGGCAGAAAACATCTTCATTTCCTGCAAAGATGTGTAAGTAGTGCTCCCTAAAATTGGGGTGCTGTTGGCAGATCCACAGGATTCAGGGTTAGGAGAATCGTTAAAGTCTAGACTAGAGCCTTGTCCAAAGACCCCTTGATTCACAGGTATAAAAAAGACGTTGAGACTCTAGAAAGAGTGCAGAGAAGAGCAACAAAGATGATTAGGGGGCTGGAGGATAAAACACATGAAGAACGGTTGAAGGAATTGGGTATGTTTAGTTTAATGAAGAGAAGGATGAGGGGGGACACGATAGCAGTGTTCCAATATCTCAGGGGTTGCCCCAAAGAAGAGGCAGTCAAGCTATTCTCCAAAGCACCTGAAGGCAGGACAAGAAGCAATGGATGGAAACTAGTCAAGGAGAGAAGCAACCTAGAATTAAGGAGAAACTTCCTGACAGTTAGAACAATTAACCAGTGGAACAACCTGCCTCCAGAAGTGGTGAATGCTCCAACACTGGAAGTTTTTAAGAAGAGACTGGACAGCCATTTGCCTGAAATGGTATGGGGTCTCCTGTTTTGAGGAAGGGGTTGGACTAGAAGACCTCCAAAGTCCCTTCCAACTTTGTTATTCTGATACCACCTCATACATCAGGCAGGAGAGAACAGGTAGTCCTCGACTTCATGACCACAGCTAAGCCAAAAATTACGAACCTGACTGCTGAAAGACTGGGGGACTTACAAGCTCTCCATTTTTTTAAAAAAGTGCATTGGTAAGCGAATTAAAAACATAGGCAAAAGAAGAGTCTGGAGTTCAAATGCCCATTAAAACACAGCGCTCTGCTCTGAGCAAAAAGTAGGTTTTAAGGGCTTTCGGGAAGCCCGGAAAAGTGAGCCCGATCCACCTCTGCGGGATTTAATTTAATTTAATAATTTAATTTAATAATTTGATTTCTATACCGCCCTTCTCCCGAAGGACTCAGGGCGGTGAACAGGGCAATACACAATAAAAATCGAATACAAAAATTAAAAAGCCATTAAACATCATGCCCATAAAATCAATACATATTAAAATTAAAACTAGTTTTAAAAACCCAACCCCATCCCGTCAGACCAGGCCAGCTTGTTCAAAAAAGAATGTTTTGAGATCGCGCCGGAAGGAGCGAAGGTCGGGGGCCATCCGGAGCTCTACCGGTAAGCGGTTCCAAAGGTCTGGCGCGCCCACAGAGAACGCTCTCCCCCTGGGGGTCACCAATCGGCATTCTTTGATCGGCGGCACCCTGAGGAGGCCCTCTCTGTGGGAGCGCACTGGACGGAGGGAAGTTGACGCCGGCCGCAGGTGTTGCCGTAGGTAATCCGGACCCATGCCATGAAGGGCTTTGTAAGTCATAACTAACACCTTGAACCTCACCCGGAGAGCAACCGGTAGCCAATGCAGCTCGCGGAGCAAAGGTGTAACATGGGAGTATTGGGAAACTCCCAAGACAACTCGCGCGGCTGCATTCTGCACAAGTTGGAGTCTCCGGGTGGACCTCAAGGGCAGCCCCATGTAGAGAGCATTACAGTAGTCTAGACGAGAGGTCACGAGCGCATGAGTGACTGTGCGCAAGGCATCCCGGTCTAGATAGGGCCGCAACTGGCGCACCAGGCGAACCTGGGCAAAGACCCCCCTAGTCACAGCTCCAATATGCTCTTCCAAAGAGAGCTGTGAATCTAGAAGGACCCCCAAGTTGCGGGCCCTATCTACGGGGGGTAATAGCTCAACCCCCATGGCCAGAGATGGAATAATCGGAATTTCCCGGGATGCCGGCACGAACAGCCACTCAGTCTTGTCAGGGTTGAGTCGAAGCCTGTTCCTCCCCATCCAGACCCGGACCGCCTCCAGGCAACGGGACATCACGTCGAGGGCATCGCTGGGGTGGTTTGGGGTAGAAATAAAAAGTTGGGTATCATCAGCATATTGGTGATACCCAACTCCAAAACCACGAATGATCTCACCCAGCGGCTTCATATAGATGTTGAACAGGAGAGGCGAGAGAACCGACCCCTGAGGAACTCCACAAATGAGAGGTCTCAAGGTCAATCTCTGCCCCCCTGCCAACACCGACTGCGAACGTCCCAGAAGGTAAGAGGAGAACCACTGGAGAACTGTGCCTCCCACTCCTAACCCTCTGAGACGTCGCAGCAGGATACCATGGTCGATGGTATCAAAAGCCGCTGAGAGGTCTAAAAGGACTAGGACAGAGGAACAACCCCTGTCCCGAGCCCGCCAGAGATCATTCACCAGCGCGACCAATGCCGTCTCCGTGCTGTACCCGGGCCTGAAACCCGATTGGTACGGGTCTAGGTAATCAGCTTCATCCAAGAACAAAGGGAGCTGATGCGCCACCACGCTCTCAACAACCTTCGCCAAAAAGCGAAGGTTGGAGACCGGACGATAGTTGTTTAAAATTGCTGGGTCCAAGGCAGGCTTCTTGAGGAGGGGTCTCACCACCGCCTCCTTCAAGGCGGCAGGAAAGCTACCCTGACTCAAAGAGGCCATAATCACTGCCTGGAGCCAGCCTCGTGTCCTATCCCGGGCTGCATAAGTCAGCCAGGAGGGGCACGGGTCCAACAAACACGTGGTGGAGCTCAGCTTCCCCATGATCTTGTCCACTTCTTCAGGAGTCACAGGATCGAACTCTTCCCAGATTGAATCGACAAGACCGCCCGTATCCTCTTCGTCAGACTCTGCCCAGTCGGAGTCCAAACCGGTCCGGATCCGAGCGATTTTGTCCGACAGAAATCGACTAAACTCCTCGGCTCGACCCTGCAAGGGTTCCTCCCTCACCTCCTGATTAAGAAGGGAGCGAGTTACCCTAAACAGGGCGTCCGGGCGATTCTCTGCGGACGCGATGAGGGTGGCAAAGTGGTTAGACCTAGCCACCCTCAACGCTGCGAGATAAGTTCTCGTAAACGACCTTAGTCATAACCGGTCGGATTCGGATCGGCTGGACCTCCAACAGCTCTCTAGGCCCCGTCTCCGACGCTTCATCTCGCGGAGCTCCATGGAGAACCATGGGGCCCGTTGGGATCTGCGTCGGGTCAAGGGCCGCATGGGTACAACTTGGTCGAGTGCCTCTGTGGCTGCCCTTTCCCAGGCTTCCACTAAGGCATCAGCCGAGCTGTGAGCAAAGGAGGCAGGTGGGGGCCCAAGCGCCGTTTGGAACCGCTCAGGGTCCATAAGGCGTCTAGGGCGGAACCATCTTGTTGGCTCAGCAACCCCACGGCAGGGAGTGGCAAAACGGAAGACCATCCGCAGGAGATGATGAAAACACTGGCTCCGTAGCTCTTTTTTTAAAAAAAAAAGCAAAAAGCAAAAAACAAAGGCCACCAACGGGATATTGCGGAGATTTAATAAATGACAGTACATTTATCCACTCTAGCTAAATGTTTTTGGTTTGCTGACTGGTTTTTTGTTGTCGTTGTTGTTTTGCAGAGTTGTTCAGAAGCAAATGGCCTTCATGCTGGGCCGCCACGGTGTCTTTCTGGAGCTAAGTGAGGATGTCGAAGAATATGAGGACCTTACAGAGATCATGTCTAACGTCCAGCTCAACAGTAACTTTCTAGCCTTGGCCAGGGAAGTAAGTTCTCTCTGACTATCACAAGGTTTGCGGGGGGGGGGGGTTTCCCCCAAGAGGATTTTGAATCTTGGAAAAAGGTGTGGTGTGGTGACTTGCAGAAAGTCCATTTAGAACAGGGGTCTTCGAACTTGGCCCTTTTAATGACTTATGGACTTCAACTCCCAGAATTCCTTAGCCAGCGTTCCTGGCTGAGGAATTCTGGGAGTTGAAGCCCACGAGTCATAAAAGAGCCAAGGTTGCCTACCCCCTGACCTAGGTGTTTCAGGGCTGTGGACTGGATTACAAACTTGGGGGGGGGGGAAACATTCTAGAATGAGGTGCCTGGCTGAGGAATTCTGGGAGTTGAAGTCCACAAGTCATAAGAGGGCCAAGTTCGAAGACCCCTGATTTAGAACAAGGCAAGGGATAAATGTTGACTGAATGACAGCAAGATACCTAGATTCCTGGGAAAGCTTTTCAAGCATTCTGGCTTAATTTTCAGAAACACCTCCTTACTCCCATCTTATAGCGTTATTTTGCACCTGAGTGCCATCTGCTGTTGCAAACAGGAGCTGAGAATAAAACCTGCTGATAAGCGTCGGTTGATTTCCTAATAGATTCCCCCTCCCCCCACAATGGCCACTTACGTTTTTGAAAAGAAGGTCAAATGTTAAGAAATAATAATACAGGCAGACCTTGTTTAGTGACTGCTTCGTTTAACAAACTGTTCACTGTTAAAATGGTGATTAAAGAGTAAATTTATGACCCAGTCTCATTTATGATCTTCGCCGGTCTGTAATGCAGTGGAAAAAGCTGAAATAAGATCACAAGCGCAGTTGCTCTTTCACTTTGGTTAACAACCTAGTGTGCTGTCCTAATTGTATTTGCTAAACAAGGACTGCCTGTGATGCTTCCCCAAATTTAAGGCAGATGGAACATTTGCACAGACGTTTTCACTGCTTTTAATTCGATGCAAGGATGAGTTTTAATACATTTTCAGGCATGGAAGGTTTTCCCGCCATTTATCACTCTCACTGTGAGTTCTTTTTTGTGTTTTTGTTTCAACCTGGATATTTTACTAGAATCTTATCTTGTTTTCAACAGTCAGGATATTGGCATGCAAATTTAATTAGAATCTGGAAAAACTTAGTAAATTGTAAAAAAAAGGAACACTGAAGTTGTCTGGATAGCGTGAAGCTTAAAAGATTGCAACTCTCAATATATTCCGCATATTTCATTATAAGCCAGCAAAGATACTAGACCTAATAAAATTAGTTGGGTACATTATCATCTAGTTTTTGGAACCCAGTGCTCAGAACTAAATATACAGTAATAACTTTTGAAACGGAAAATGTCTGGTGCCGAAGAAGTTGTGCCTTCGCTGCCGTCTGACTTAAACGCTGGTTTTGCAGTGCTTTCTTAGGAGAGCTGAGCGTGTGTTTAAATATTTGAAATATAGTGCTGTTCTACTTTAATATTTAATAATGATAAGTTGGAAGGGACCTTGGAGGTCATCTAGTCCAACCCCCTGCTCAGGCAGGAAACCCTATACCATTTCAGGCAAATGGCTGTCCGGTCTCTTCTTAAAAACTTCCAGTGTTGGAGCATTCACAGCTTCTGGAGGCAGGTGGTTCCGCTGGTTAATTGTTCTAAATGTCAGGAAGTTTCTCCTTAGTTGTAGGTTGCTTCTCTCCTTGGTTAGTTTCCATCCGTTGCTTCTTGTCCTGCTTTCAGGCGCTTTGGAGAAGAGCTTGACTCCCTCTTCTTTGGGGCAGCCCCTGAGATATTGGAACACTGCTATCTTGTCACCCCTCACCCTTCTCTTCATTAAACTACACATACCCAATTCCAGCAACCGTTCCTTATATGTTTTAGCCTCCAGTCCCCCAATCATCTTTGTTGCTCTTCTCTGTACCCTTTCTAGAGTCTCGACATCTTTTTTTTACTTACGTACTATTTCTCTGCTCTCGCCTCTTCTAGCAGTAAAGGCTGCTGATTTGACACACTCTCTGGACAATTTAGTGTAAAAAAAAAGGGGGCATCTCCAGAGATTGCCAATACCTGTCCCCATTTCTAAATTTCACTTATATAGATAAAACAGGATTTGCAGCCATGGAGTCTTTTTTTTTCACACACACACCCACCCCCACCACATATTTGTGTGGGGTGATCAGTTATTTGATTCTAACCCTTTTGTGACTCGCTCTTCGCAGCAGGGTGCAAAAGATTTTGAATTCAAAACCAATCCTTGGAAGAGCTGTTCTGAGTTCACCTGGAATGTTCTGGCAACCTTACCCAGATACCAGAAGCATTCAGAATGTAAAAACAGCCAAGTTAGCTTGAAATATTTCTAGCAAGGTCAGAACAACCTGGTGCAACTGGAAGCAGTTATTTCAAGATCAAAACATTTCAAGTTCAACATGTTTCGCATTTCTAATGAGCAGAAACGCTCAGCGGGGCATCTGCGTTCAGTGAGAGCAAAAAAGAAAAAACTTCTTCAGCTTTGAGTAAATCATCTCTTTGATTTGGGCATTCATCCAAAACTGCAGGGAACTTGAGACTCCTGTGCTACCGATAGCCCCTCAAAGCTCATTCTTTTCCAGTTTCCCCCCCCCCCCCAAGTTCTCCCTAATTGCATTGGATTAAAAGCGGAGGGCAATTACTGGAGAACTAAGGAACAGAAAAATTACAAAGTAAGCCGACTTCGTTGCTATCCAAAGCCTTCTTGCAAATTGTGGATTTAAATTGGATTTGCTGTGATCTAGGAAGACAAGAGCCCCCCAACGTTTGGGGCACCAGGGACCAGTTCCGTGGAGAGAGGTTTTTCCACGGACCGGAGGGGGGGGCGCGTGGTTTTGTGTGCTGCCTGCATCCCACAGATGGGGCTTTGCGCTTATTTGCACGGCCCGATTGCTGGCATGCCGTGGCCCGGTACTGGTCCACGGACCAGGGGTTGGGGACCCCTGTAGTAAGATACAGGCAAGCTAAGAAAGCTGTACAAAGTGATTGAATGTGGGGTGTTACATCATGGAAAATCGAATTAAAGCTTTGATTTGGGGCGACAGTGGGATGTGGGTGATAAATTAGATGAATTTTCAGTTCCCCCTCTCTAAATGACGCTACGGCTTATTTATTACTTTACCACTGTGTGCTTATCCTGCAAGTGAATGTGCTCAGTATATTATATTTGAATAGCATTAACCTTGATTTCAGGGTTGGATTTTTATTTTTATTTTGTAACTCAAAGGGTTGTGAACCACACCTATTTTGGTCATTCTGTGATTCCATAAGTATATTTTAAACATGGATGGTGGCTTAATATAGCAATCTGGTTAAGACTTGTTTTATACCTAACACATCAGAGATAATTTTTTCTATTGCCTCCAGCTGGACATCATGGAGCCCAAGGTGCCAGACGACATTTACAAAACGCATCTAGAAAATAACCGTAAGTGCTAGGCTTAAAATAGTGGGGGTCCGTGCTGACTCTGGGTTCACTGGAAAATGGATGGAATATCTTGGTTGGTTGTAACCAGGGGTAGGCAACCTTGGCTCTTTTATGACTCGTGGACCTCAACTCCCAGAATTCCTGAGCCAGCCACGCTGAAGGAAAAGGAGAGGTTTCCAAGCTGAGCCATGCCGGCTCAGGAATTCTGGGAGTTGAAGTCCACGAGTCATAAAAGAGCCAAGGTTGCCTACCCCTGGCCTATACACTAAAGCAGGGGTCTTCAAACTTGGCTATTTTATGACTCGTGGACTTCAAGTCCCAGAATTCCTCAACCATCCACGCTGAGGGAAAAGGGAGAGGTTTCCAAGCTGAGCCATGCCAGCTCAGGAATTCTGGGAGTTGAAGTCCACGAGTCATAAAAGAGCCAAGGTTGCCTGCCCCTGGTTGTAACCCTTGTCATCAGTCTGATTTACTCTGTTTGGATTTAATTTGAGTATAGAGAGGGGCAGTTCTAACTATACAATGATGCTTCTTCAGATATAATTGCCCAGTCCTATTTGAATTCTCTTTTGCAAACTTATGTCTACCTGGTCACACTCATCAAGTGCGTTCCTTTCTCTCCCAAATTCTTGATTCACACCCTGAGGCTGTTTTTGCCATGGACTGGGAAACTATATAAATGTGCAATTTTGATTGTTGTGGAATATATCCATAATAGTTTGAACCTGAAAGTTTAGTTTTTTTAAACAGGGAATGTCCACAGAAGGCATTGTGACATAAGAATACTTCTGTTTTCAGAACAATTAGTTTTGACAAATTACAGTTATTTCATGCACGAAAAATCAGGGCCATGCATTAAGTTCCAGTTAAGCTGATTTATTGCTCATGCCTCTTCATAAGAATTTGGTCAACCAACAGCACTAACGTGATGCTATATAAGAGTTAACAGAATTCAAGAGGACTTGGACCGCTTGTGGGAACATAACAGCTCTAGGCTGATTCCTCTCTTGACTCTGCCCCCCCCTTTCCATAGCCATTCTGGGCTCCTGGCTTAGATCAGGGCTTTTCAACCAGTGGTACGGGTGCCACCTGTGGTACATTGGCACCTGGCAGGTGGTATGCGACCATCCTAGAAAAGTGGTAGCGGGGAAGGGGAATGAACTGAACCGGTGGCAGCACCACACAAGCCTGAGCGAGAGATGGCTGGAGCTGCAGGGCTGTCGCTTAGTGGAAGCGCCAGGATCAGCGCTTCTTTGGGGCTGTCAGGGCTCAGTGGAAGTGCCAGGATCAGCACCAGGCTCCAGCTGAAGCTCGGTGCTGATCCCGGTGCTTCTGCTGAGCCCAGAAGAAGCGCCAATCAGCTGGAATCTTGCAGCATCTCCAGGGTCTTGTGATTTACATTCAGATGCTTGGCAACTGATTCATATTTATGACGATCACAGTGTCCCAGGGTCATGTGAAGTGACCAAAACCTGCTGCAACCATCCAGCAGATGGGGAGGGAATAAAAACCAAACACCCACCCCCACTGCCAATCCTCAACTGAAACGCTCACAACAGTGAAAACCTCGGACAGGAGGAAGAGCGCCGCCGGGCAGGCAGGTGTCTTGCTCAGCTGTGGCTTGGGGGGGCACTATTTTCAGTGCCGTTGTGACTTCGAACAGTCACTAAGCGAACTGTTGTAAGTCGAGGACTACCTGTACTTCATCACTTTTTTCCTGGGTTGGTTTTTTGGGGGGGGTCATCACGTTTTTGACACCTTGCTAGGCGACTGGTGGTACTCGGATGTTGCCATATCCTAAAAGTGGTACAATGGCTGAAAAGGTTGAACAGCCCTGGCTTAGATGGGCTTCAAAAGACCAAATGAGCTTATGATTTTGCTCCTACAGACAGATTTTCAGTATGAACAACAAACCGAGTCCGTAAAACCTGCCAAGAACATTGAACAGAGAGGAACAGTGGGAGTGAAGCTCGATGGGAGGGCCACTTTTTGAGAAGAATGAACAAGTCCTCTGCAAGGAAGGCGTAGATGGCCCATTCCACACTGTTTTAAACGTTAACCCAAGCACAACTCACGACAGAGCCAAGCCCAGAAGTAACGTTCTCCACAGCTAGAATCTGCTTAAAGTTAGATAACGCCAAGTTTATTTGGGAGTCTGGCTGCTCTTGAGGTGAAAGATTCTATTTTTCCCATTGGAGAACATTCTTCTGTCCTGGAGTCGTTATCTGGGGAGTTGAGAGGCCCTCAAGAATTTGGAAACTAGGCATACTGCTTCACTCCAGATCAGGGGTCTTCAAACCTGGCCCTTTTATGACTTGTGGACTTCAGCTCCCAGAATTCCTCAGCCAGGCACGTGTGCCTGGCTGAGGAGTTCTGGGAGTTGAAGTCCACAAGTCAGAAAAGGGCCAAGTTTGAAGACGCCTGAATTAGCTGCCTCAAAAGCGTTGATGGCATCTCTATCCGGTCTTCTTTAAGTTCTCACTTTTCAAAGTCTTTGTCTCCTGTTGTTTTAGGCTTTGCAATTTGTCCTCGAATATAGTGGCTTTGCTCTGATACTGATTTATTGATTTATTTTGTTCTCGGTTGAAACGATTAAGGATAATACTTGGGAAGATCATGGCCCGAAAAACCTGGAGTGGAGAGGGAGCAAAATTTCTTGGTAGGAGAGAAGATTGGTTTGATTGAGTCCTTGAAGGGAAAATAAAAAGCTGTGAAGAAGGAATTCTGGATAATTCTAGATAAGGAAGTCCTTCTCATCAAACCTAATACTCTGTTTGGAATTTTAAAAACACACAGACACACACACACACCAAAAATGGCCTTTCATTGAATTTGATTCCTGGATACCGTCTCATGCATTATAGTAGTGGTTAATTGCTGTCTTTTTTCTGGGGTGGCTTTTTTTTCCCTTTTGTGTTCCAGCCAAATGTCCTGTATGGTTGTCGGCGACCTATGACCACAGCCGAGCCCCAAATTTCTGTTGCTAAGCGAGAATGGTTGCCAAGCGAGTTTTGTCCCATTTTCTTTCTTGCCACAGTCGTTCAGTGAATCCCTGCCGTGTTACTAAGTTAGTTAGCAATTCTGGGAGTTGAAGTCCGCAAGTCATAAAAAGGGCCGGCTTTGAAGACCCCTGCTCTAGGTCGACCCCAAGCCCTCGCTCTCCCCCCCCCAGTCTTCCATTTGCCCATGGTTTGCTAATGACAAAATCCAGGCAACTTTTGTCTTATTTAGCAGGCAGCCCATGACAGTGTAGTTGTTTTGATGGCTGAGGTCTCTCGGCTAGGCTGTAGCCTCTTAAAAATGAGCTTTCTTTTCAGAGCCCAGGTGTTTCAGAGTTCTGATCTCAGCCAGGACAATCTCCTCATCCTTGTGCTCTCTGCTCCCTCAGGGTTCGGCGGCAGCGGTTCGCAAGTGGATTCAGCTCGGATGAATTTGGCTTCCTCCTTCGTGAACGGTTTTGTGAATGCTGCTTTTGGCCAGGACAAGCTGCTGACGGATGATGGCAACAAGTGGCTCTATAAAAATAAGGACCACGGTGAGGGGACGAGAAGAACCCAAGATCTGGGGTTGGGAGGAAGAAGGGATAATAAAGGTGGAGACATTTTTGCTCCAGCGTGAGAAATTTTGCACTCACGAGAAATGCTCTTTGGCAAGGAATTCATTATTGGGTAGAATATAGAACGCTGCTTCTGTGCTCCACTTTCTAAGATACTGGATGTCATGGTTCCGACAGATGAAACTCTTCAAAAGAACTTTGAGGCATTGTTTACCTTAAAGGATCTTTTATTCGAGCAGCATAATATCGGCACTTACATAATCGAAGCCAAAAACTGAAGTCCCCTCCCCTGGGCACATAGTATCGAAGCACAATTCCCTCCTCCAATTGACTGTCATAAATCACATCCCCAAATTAGCTTGAAGCGCGGGCTTTCTCTCCAGCTCTCCAGCCCGCCATTTCTTTATCAGCTGTGGGCTCAGTAACCTTGATTCTCACACTAAGTTTAGTGTTGTTATGTCTAGCTGGACTCTCATTCACATCCCCCCCTTACCCCCGCCATCATCTGACTCTAAAAGCGAAAGGGAAAAAGAGGGCTACATTTCCCTCTGTTGTCAATGCAAAACATCCGATGTTAGCAGTGTTGACATCGGAAACTCGCCGGAGTGACTCACCAAAGTGACAGAATTGGGTTGATTTTGCCTGAACTCAGAAATTAAAAGAGGGTCAGGTCTAATGGCAAAACCCCAGGAAACCCCAGAACTGGGATGGCAGGATCCTGGCAGGAGGAATTGACGGTCATTTGTGTAGGGCTGCCAAGAAAATGGCCTGGATGGGTCCTTCAAGCTATCATGAGTCCAGCTGGACTCGGGAAGTTTTGATTCAAATTGCCTTTTTTTATTTTATCGGCGGTGAGAATGCTAAGAACCGATACTGATAGAATATTTGTAGCTCAGGTTTGAACTGTGGGGTTCTGGGTGTTCTCGGGTTTTGAGGTTTTTTGTTTTTCCCCCCAGTCATTTCATTACCAAAGTCGATAACATCATCAGTACTGGAAAGGAATGGGCTTTGCTCTAATTGCCTCTCCCTCCCTCACTAGTGGCTGCCACCTGAACTTCCACCAACACTATAGGGAGAAAGCCATTACTATACAGAAAAACAGGAGCAAGTCCCACTCCCTTCCAGCACTGGTGATGTTACCTAGATGGATAATGAAACATCAGGAGAGCACTAAGGATCCCCAGCTAAGAGGTGAATACAACAGTTGTCTTAGAACCCTGCATAATGCTATCCAGGCGGCTGATTTACTTTTAGAAAAGGCCAAACGTAAAATAGGTATAGTAGGAAGCTTAATTTAGGGTGCCAGGTTTAGACTGCAGAAGACGGATCAATCCCTAGATCAGTGATGGCAAACCTTTTAGAGCCCAAGTGCTCAAACTGCAACCCAAAACCCACTTATGTATCGTCAGGTGCCGGGTGGGCATGGGCCATTGGGTGGGTGTGGCCCATTGGGTGGGCGTGGCCAATTGAGTGGGCGTAGCCCATTGGGTGGGCGTGACTGCAGTGGTAATAGCAGACTGGGTGGGACTAAAAAGTTTAATCAATTCAAACTTTGCAAGAACTTTTTTTTTCCGCTAGAAGTTGAAATTGATTGATTGAACCTTTTTTTTTTTTTGCACACGGCAGCAGAGGCCTAAAGTGAAAAGGTTTTATAAAACCCAGCTGAAGGCCTAGGACTGGGGTGACGGCATGCGTGCCCACAGAGAGGGCTCTGCGTCCCACCTGTGGTACGCATGTCATAGGTTCACTACCACGGCCCTAGATCATGGGTCGGCAACCCGCTGCTCTGGAGCCGCATGCGGCTCTTTCAGCCTTCTCCTGTGGCTCCCAGCCATTTGCAGAGAGACAGAGAGAGGCACTTGTGCTTCCCTTCTCTCTCTCTCTCTCTCTCTCTCTCTCTCTCTCTCTCTCTCTCTCTCTGTGGGTGTGTAACTCACGCTGTTCAAGACGCTGACAAGCTTATTGGGCGGGGCTCCTGCCTTTGCTGCGTCTCCACAGGAAGCAGGAAGCAGCAGAAAGCAGCAGCTCTCAAGGGCAGGAGAGCCAGCCCAATAAGAATGTGTGTTAGCTTGTCCAGAACAGCATGAAGCCAGCTTGCCAGGTGAGCAGAAGATCGGAGAGTGGGAGAAGGGGGGGAGAGAGAGGGAGGGAGAGAGAGAGAGAGAGAGAACTCATGCACAGCAGCCTCCATTTCTTTTTAATTAAACTCTTTAATTAAGTCCCCCCCTTGTGTGCGCGCGCACGAGTTTTGCGGCTCCCAGTGTTTTTTCCCCCCTCTGGGAAACGGGTCCAAGTGGTTCTTTTGAGTGTTTAAGGTTGCCGACCCCTGGCCTAGATGACGACGAAGAGGTACTTGTATCTCTTGGCTGCCTCTAGTGGCCATCTGGATTTTTGCAGCCCTGATCCTCTGGTCTTCTCCTAATATTTAATTTAATATTTAATAATTTGATTTCTATACCGCCCTTCTCCCGAAGGACTCAGTGGCCGGTGGACTTTTACAAAGGGAGGAGCTGCCGGCTTCCCTTCCCACTCATCCATTGTTTCAGGCGTTTTGCCTTCTCTCCCGTGCCTTGAACTGAGCTTAAACAATTGACTGCTTGGAATGAAGGCAGGGGTGAGCAAACCCCCCCTCCCCTACGTATGCGAATTAGGACAGCCTCAGGAATTGCAACATATTTGTGAATAGCTGGGGAGGGATGGAGGCGAGATGTTCTCCAGCTGTCCATCGCCCAG
This sequence comes from Vipera berus, assembly GCF_964194415.1. Taxonomy (NCBI): domain Eukaryota; kingdom Metazoa; phylum Chordata; class Lepidosauria; order Squamata; family Viperidae; genus Vipera; species Vipera berus. Next base: position 7,273,826 of record NC_138207.1, read on the forward strand.
AGTTGGTTAATGCTGGCGGGGAGTAAAACAGAAATTAATTTAAAAAAATAGCCATACTTTGTAAAGTATGCTGGCATCCCCCACGATGCAGGGTTTGACTCCCATTTATTCTGCAGGGATGCTGAGTGCTGCAGCCTCGCTGGGCATGATCCTCCTGTGGGATGTGGATGGGGGCCTTACCCAGATTGACAAGTACCTGTACTCCTCAGAAGACTACATCAAGGTGAGCAACCCCATTCCTAACCTAAATGCTTCCATGGGGAGCAGTCTAATCACAAAGGGATAAAAAAAATACAATGGGTTAGGCTCAACTCCTGTAGAGCAGGATTTAGATGGAGAGGCCCTACAGGGGTAGGCAACCTTGGCTCTTTGATGACTCGTGGACGTCAACTCCCAGAATTCCTGAGCCAGCTGGCTCAGGAATTCTGGGGGTTGACGTCCACGAGTCATCAAAGAGCCAAGGTTGCCTACCCCTGACCTAGGTGTTTCAGGGCTGTGGACTAGATTACAAACTTGGGGGAAAAAAACATTCTAGAACGGGTTTGATTAGAAACTCTCCATAACAGCCAAGAAAACTGCACGGATGCAAAGACGTTCCAACGTCACTTTGTCCCACAGTGTTTTTCCAAGTTCCCAATCTTGTCTACAGCTCTGAAATTCCCAGTTGCCCCCCCTCCACCTCCCCCCAAACAACCTGGTCCTTCTTTTACTGACCTCGGAAGGATGGAAGGCTGAGTCAACCTTGAGCCGGTCAGGATCGTACTGCCAAACTGCCAGCAGCCGGCAGTCAGCAGAAGTAGCCTGCAGTAACTGCATTCTAATCCCTGTGTCACAGCTTTTCTCACAGATAAGTGATTCTAAATCCTGTTTAACCTTCCCAAGTTAGCCATCTATTAACCACCTGTTGAGGCATTTTGCCCGCAGTTGAGTAGTAACTAGAACTTCGTTTTATGCTAATATAAAAACTTACCTCTCCACCAGTCAGTTTATGTCACATTATGACCCACACATAGGGATGCGGTGGCTCAGTGGGTTAGGACGCTGAGCTTGTCGATCAGAAGGTCGGCAGTTTGTCGGGTCGAATCCCGAGTGCCGCGTAGCAGAGTGAGCGCCTGTTACTCGTCCCAGCTTCTGCTAACCTAGCAGTTCGAAAGCACGTAAAAATGCAAGTAGAAAAATAAGGACCACTACGGTGGGAAGGTAACAGCGCTCCGTGCACCTTTGGCGTCTAGTCATGCCGGCCACATGACCACGGAGACGTCCTCGGACAAGCGCTGGCTCTTCGGCTTTGAAACGGAGATGAGCACCGGCCCCTAGAGTTGGAAACGACTAGCACGCGTGTGCGGGGGAACCTTTACCTTTATGACCCACACAGTTAGGTCTCCAGGGTTTCAGGCGTTTGTGTACCTGTTTGTTAGCAGGGCTTATATACTTGTATTGACTTACAACCATTTGTTTAGTGACCTTTTGAAATTACAACAGCATTGGGGGAAAAAGTGTCGCATGACCGTTTTTCATACTTACGACCATAGCCGCATATTCATGGTCACACAAGCTTTGGATGCTAGGCAACTGGCGTGTATTTATGACGGTTGCAATGTCCCGGGGTCTTCTGACTTACCTTTTGAGACCTTCTAACAAGCAAACTAGGCAGGGAAACCAGTTTCACTTGTACAACCCTGTTCCTAACTTAACCAATTCACTTAACAACTGTGGCAAGTAACGTCTTCAGATGGGGTAAAACTCACTTCACTGTCTTGCTGAACCCTAGAAATTTGGGACTTAATGGTGGTGGCAAGTAGAGGACTACCTGTACATCTTCCTCAAGTAGTCCTGTCAATTTACAAGACAAGCAAATAAGATATCCAAACCCAGGGCCCTAACCTAATGTCATGTTTCCAACAAATGCAGTACTTCAAAGAACTTCAAGGCATTGTTTACCTTAAAGAATCTTTTATTATACTCGCATAGCTTCGGCACGTACATATTAGAAGGCAAAATCTGAATTCTCCTCACCTGAACACATCCGTCATAAATCACATTCTCCAATTAGTTTAAAATGCAAACTTTCCCTGCTGTTTTAACAACCCCGCCAAATTCTTATCTTCTCTTATTACCAACAGTCTTGAGATACATCCTCCCTAATTCCCCCCAGTGTCTGCTAATTCTAGCTCTAAAAGTAATATACGAGTTTTTATGTTAGCAGTGTTGACACCTAATTCCATAGCCAAATTTGCAGATACCCAGCTTCACCCATCGTGCATCCTAAGTTAAAAGTTCTGTTGGAAAACTCTTTGTCTTGACCACCTTCTGGAACGTTCTAGGGGAAGCCATATCTACATTTCCTCACTCTTTGCGGAGATGCAGGGACTGAATCTAAAACATTTGGCCAAGTGTTGGTGCTTGAGCTCCGAGCGGTTTTCCCTCTGCCATGCCTGTTGCCACATTGGCGACATCAGTGGGATGCAGGCATTTTAAGATGGATCAGTTGCCCTCGGGTCCTTTGCACTGAAATCCCCTTTTTTCCTAATGCTTCATGTGGATATAAAAAGTGCTACAACTACATTTTCGTGCTGTCGATCCTCTTCCACTCGTGCCTGAACGCATTTGGTTGCGGGGGGGGGGGGGGCTCGTTCAACATTAGATGTGTCTCTTGTTGTATCCTGTATTCTGGACCGTGTGTTCCTTCCTTGTCTTTCCTCCAGTCAGGGGCTCTGCTGGCTTGTGGCATTGTGAACTCTGGGGTGAGGAATGAGTGCGACCCAGCCCTTGCGCTGCTCTCCGACTACATCCTTCACAACAGCAATACCATGCGCATCGGTGCCATCTTTGGGTGAGGATCTGCCTGCTCTTCCGTTTTCTTCCTCAGGCAGCACAGGATGCACGTCATGGTTCCGATATACAGAATAAAAAAAAGAACTTCTAGGCCAGGGGTAGGCAATCTTGGCTCTTTTATGAGCTGGCTCAGGAATTCTGGGAGTTGAAGTCCACGAGTCATAAAAGAGCCAAGATTGCCTACCCCTGTTCTAGGCAAAGGTTTTCCTTAAAGAACATATTTACTTGGCTATGTGGTATCAGCAGGATCGCTCCCTCCCAAAAGTTACAGTGTTACAAAGTTGAACTTCCCATCCCAGCAATATGTCATAAATCACATTCACCAATAATCTACTTTGGCAGGCTTTCTAAGGGAAGCTCTGGCCAAAACCCAGGCAGCAATGACCTTGGTTCCCACAGGAACATTTATTGTTTTGTCTTAGCTGAAGAATACACCTTCCCCCTCCCAATTCTGCGGCAACCGGAAATGAAACTAAAAAATGGCTTCAGCAACATTCGTTTGCGGGTTTGAATACACGCACACCCACGCACGCGCGCCCACCCCAAACCATTTTGTGCTCTCTCTGGCAGGCTGGGACTGGCCTACGCGGGATCCAACCGAGAAGATGTCCTGACCTTGCTGCTTCCTGTGATGGGCGATTCCAAATCCAGCATGGAGGTGAGAGAGAAGAAACTTTAAAAATCGGCTGAGAACTCTGTTGTGGGAACGGAGTGAGGATATGGAATTGGAGATCCTTGACGTCTATCTCAGGGCTTTTCAACCAGAGGTACGGGTACCACCTGTGGTACATTGGCACCTGGCAGGTGGTACGCGACCATCCTAGAAAAATGGTAGTGGGGGAGGGGAATAAGCTGAACTGGTGGCAGCACCACACAAGCCTGAGCGAGAGACGGCTGGAGCTGCAGGGCTGTCAGGGCTCAGCGGAAGCAGCAGGATCAGCGCTTCTTCGGGGCTGCCAGGGCTCAGCGGAAGGGCCAGGATCAACGCCAGGCTCCAGCTGGAGCTCGGCACTGATCCTGGCACTTCTGCTGAGCCCAGAAGAAGCGCCGGTCCACTGGAATGTTGCAGCATCTCCAGGGTCTTGTGATTTACATTCAGTTCCTTGCAACTGATTCATATTTATGACGGTAACTGTGTCCCAGGGTCATGTGAAGTGACCAAAACCTGCTGCAACCACCCTGCAGACGGGGGGGGGGGAATAAAAACCAGACACCCTCCCCACCCCACCCCCGCTGCCAATCCTCAACAGAAATGCTCACAACAATGAAAACCTCAGTCAGGAGGAAGAGCGCCGCGAGGCGGGCAGGCAGGTGTCCTGCTCGGCTGTGGCTTGGGGGGCACTTTTTCCAGTGCCATTGTAGCTTCGAACAGTCACTAAGTGAACTGTTGTAAGTCGAGGACTACCTGCATCAACTTCCCTCCGTCCAGTGCGCTCCCACAGAGAGGGCCTCCTTAGGGTGCCGTCGGTCAAAGAGTGTCGACTGGCGGCCCCCAGGGGGAGGGCGTTCTCTGTGGGCGCGCCAGACCTGTGGAACCGTTTACTGGTGGAGCTCCGGATGGCTCCCGACCTTCGCTCCTTCCGACGCGACCTAAAAACATATTTATTTGAACAAGCCGGCCTGGTCTGATGGGTTTAGGGGTATTTTAATGTTACTGTATTAATGTATTGAATTGGGCTGTAATATTTAATATTTTTTAATTTTTGTATGTTGTATTTTATTGTATTGCCCTGTACAACGCCCTGAGTCCTTCGGGAGAAGAGCGGTATAGAAATTAAATTGTTGTTGTTGTTGTTGTTGTTATTATTATTATTATTATTATTATTATTATTATTATTATTATTATTATTACATCACTTTTTTACTTTTTTTTTTTGGGTCATCAAGTTTTTGACACCTTGCTAGGCAACTGGTGGTACTCAGATGTTGCCATATCCTAAAAGTGGCACAATGGGTGAAAAGGTTGAAAAGTCCTGGTCTATCTAAGTGGGGCTGTTTCACAAAATGCTCTGAGGACAGTCGATAGCAAAACTGGTGGGCTTCCAACTCCCAGAATTCCCAAGCCCGCGCAGCTGTCTTGAGAAATTCTGGGAGTTCAAATCCACAAGTCTTAAAAGTTTAAAGAGCCCTGGCTCTAGCTCGCAAAAAATAGCCTTTTCCTGCAAGAATCCGCCTGATAACTTTTCCCCCCGCATCTGTGTGGGGTTGTTTTTTTTTTTTGTTTTGTTTTTTTACGAGCTCGTGAAGGTGATGAACTGGGCTCTCTCTCTTTCTCTCCAGGTGGCTGGCGTGACAGCCCTGGCCTGCGGAATCATTGCAGTGGGCTCCTGCAACGGAGACGTCACCTCCACCATCCTCCAAACCATTATGGAGAAGTCCGAGACGGAGCTGAAGGACACCTACGCCAGATGGCTGCCTCTTGGCCTGGGCCTGAACCATCTGGGTAAGTGAATTCGCTGGGACGGTCCACGGATGTCGGAAAAGATGCTGCACCGCAAGAGGGCGGTGATAGAATTGCCCTTGAGTGCTAATTGTAGGCGCATCATAATTGCCTGCGAACGGGCTGCCCCTTCTCCCCACCCCCACCCCCTCAAAACAAGAGCACCATTTCTGAATTTTAAGTTGGAAGGAAAATGGAAAGAACGCCGTAACAGGTAGTCCCTAGCCTTCGATCAGAACGGAGCCCAGAATTTTTTTAATTTTTATTTTAATTCCATTTATATCCCGCCCTTCTCCGAAGACTCAGGGCAGCTTACAAGCTTAGCAGTAGCCTTCATTCTATGTATGTGCCTGCTTATTAGGGCTTTCATACACCCCCCAAGTGGCATTATTACAAAGTCAGCTTAATTGCCCCCAACAATCTGGGTCCTCATTTTACCTACCTCGGAAGGATGGAAGGCTGAGTCAACCTTGAGCCTGGTGGGATGCGAACCTGCACTAATTGCAGGCAGCTGGTGTTACTTAAGGAGGCATTAGCCCACTGCTCCACCAAGGCTCTTTATTTCTTTGTTTCTTTCTCTTTTTTTGAAATTTTTTTTATTAGTTTTTATAGGGTTAAAAAGGAGGTTTAGGGAAACGGGGATTTGGGATAGGGTAGAGCAGTGATGGCGAACCTTTTAGAGACTGAATGCCCCAAAACTGTCCGGCCCGCCCACCCGCAGGGCCACCCACCACCTCCACGGCCCGCCACAGATCACCCAGGCGGCCCAGCAGAGCCATGGCAACCACACCCTCCGCCCGCGCCCCGCAGCATCAACTGCCCGTGACGGGTGTGAGGACAAAGTCTTCTCCACGCTGCTCAGCTGCCATGTCTTTGGCTGCGCTGCTCCACGCGGGCTACGCTCGGGGGCGACTCTCCTCCGGGGGGGCTGCTGGTGAGGGGGCCACGGGGGAAGGCGGGTCGGGCAATGGCGCGCATGCCCATAAAGAGGGCTCTGAGTGCCGCCTCTGGCACGCACACCATAGGTTCGCCACCACTGTCATACAGCATCAGATTACGTTGTCTGAAGCCTGTATGTTCTCAGGAGGCTGTTCGCTGATTTTACAGGTAGTCCTCAACTTACAACCATCTGTTTTTAATGACCGTTCAAAGTTTACAACAGCAGCGGTTGTGACTTGTGACCAGTTTCCTCACTTCTGACCGTTGCGACATCCCACAGTCGCGTGATCAAACTTTGGCAACCGGCACGTATTCAACCAGAGTCAATAGCGTCCGTCCTGGGGTCCCAGGACTGTTGTCACTTGGATCCATCTTAGTTAGCTTCTGACAAGCAGAGTCAGTCTGTGTGTGTGTGGGGGAGGAACCAGATTTGCTTAACGAACTGCATAATTCACTGAACAACTGCAGGGTTTTGCTTAATAACCCTGGCCAAAATAAATAAATTAAAAAAAATCCCAAAATGGTGTAAGACTCGCTATAAACAACTGCCTTGCTTAGTGGTGAAAATTTGGAGCTCCGTTGCGGTCGTACGTCGAGGACCTACCTGTATTGGGCTGGGCTGGGCAACGGACGTAGAAGTTCTTCCTTGTTCAGACGGTCCCGATAGAACATCAGTCACTTGACTGGATGCTGAAGTATTTTTGTACCGGCTTTTTTTTTTTTAACAGGAAAGGGTGAGGCCATTGAAGCAATCCTTGCTGCCCTGCAGGTTGTGTCTGAACCTTTCCGTAGCTTTGCCAACACCCTGGTGGACATCTGTGCCTACGCAGGTCAGTCTTTTGTGGGAATGGGACGTTGGGAGATTCCTGTCCTTTTTATTCCCCGGTCTGCATTCACACAGCACAGTGAACTCAGGTGAAGACCCTAGCACCTGAATTTGCACGGTAGGTTCACCCCGGTAGGGGTTTTTCCCCAGCAGAGCACGCAACGTGCGCAAGCCAGAAAAATACAGCGCCATGACGCTCGCAGGGCGAATTTGGTCACGAGTTTGTGGTGTTCCCTCCAGGATCTGGGAACGTGTTGAAGGTTCAGCAGCTTCTCCATATCTGCAGCGAACATTTTGATTCCAAAGAGAAGGAGGAGGAGAAAGAGAAGAAGGAGAAGAAGGACAAAGAAAAGAAAGAGGCTTCGGCTGACATGGGCGCCCACCAGGTAACGGTTTAAGTCAGTTTTTTATTTTGTAACTTGCATTTTGAGATCGCTAGACCGTCAAAATAGACACTGAAAAGGCGATATGTGCTGTTCAGTTCAACAACACAAAAACGGAATTGTTGTCTGGTGATTTTTAAGCCGTAAAAAAATAATAGGAACACCGGAGTGGTGCTGTTCAGCTACCCTTTTGAGTCTTGTCTGGCATTCATCGTTCCTTTTTCTGCTAGCTACGAGGATTTAATATTTTTTAATTTGGTTTTTTAACTTTTGTATGGTGGATTTTTTAATTTCCTGTAAACCGCCCTGAGTCCTCAGGGAATAGGGCGGTATATAAATGTGAATAAATATAAATATATAAATATAAATAGCAGAGAGACAAAGGAGGCACTGAAAAACTCATCCAGGTGTCGGTAAAAACATTCCGCAGCCACCTTGCCCTAAGCCGCCAAAATTCATTTGGCTTTATCCATCCAACTACGAGAAGAGGGAATTCTGCCCTGTTCCAAATTCGACACTTGCACACTGGAATCATATAATAAAAGAGAACCCTGGTTAAAACTGGGGGATGTCGTGGCTTGTCAGCAAGCTGAGCGTTTCCTTACACTCAGTATAGCAGGGGTGTCAAACTCAATTTCATTGAGGGCCGCATCAGCATTGCGGTTGCCCTCAAGGAGCCGGGTGGGTATGGCCAGGGTGGGCGTGGCCTACTGGGTGGGCGTGGCTAGAGTGCGTATGGCCTACTGGGTGGGCGTGGCCAGCTCTACATCGTTCGCATCAAGGGTGCCTATGGGGGCCTGGGCAGGAGTGGGACAGATCTGGGGGTCTCTGGCAGAAGGAGGGTCTCTGGGCCAGGGCCAAGGCAGTGGGGGCCCATTCCCTCACTGTTTCCAGGATGGCTTCGCGGGCCACATGAAACCACTTCGCGGGCCGGATCCGGCCCCTGGGCCTTGTGTTTGACATGTCTGCAATATAGTAAGCCTGCTTTTCTCTCTACTCACCTTCTACAAACTTGGCCCTTTTATGACTTGTGGACTGCAACTCCCAGAATTCCTCAGCCAGGCGTGCCTGGCTGAGGGATTCTGGGAGTTGAAGTCCACAAGTCATAAAAGGGCCAGGTTTGAAGACCCCTGTTCTACAACAAAACCTGAGTATAGCTTGGTTTGTCTTGCCTTGAGCAGTTGGGCCGGCACACTTATTCTCCAATTAAAAAAAAAAATCCTATTTAGCGACGTTCTGAGGCGTCCTGTGGTTTCAAATGAGGTCTCTCCTTTCTGCAGGGTGTGGCAGTGTTGGGGATTGCGCTCATTGCTATGGGCGAGGAGATCGGGGCAGAGATGGCACTACGGACCTTTGGTCATCTGGTGAGTATGAGGTTGGAGACAACAGGAATGCTCTTTTGCTGTCGGGGAGGAGGCAGTAAAGACTTCCGTTTCCCTCTGGGATGTAAACGAACTCTCTAAGCGAGACTGTTTGCCCTTTTATTACAGTTCATTTTTAAATACTTATCTCTGGAGGAGGTTCAAAATGTGAATGTTTGTATGCCAAGAAAGCGGGAGCAGAGGTAACATTTTTTTTGTCCCCAAAGTGCTTTTTTCAAAAGGCGACTGGGCTTGGTTTTTCCTCGAAGAGGTTTCCCTTCTCATCCAAGAAGCCCTCTTCAGGTGGGAACTCAAATCCAGTTGGCTTTCGAAAAAGCCTCCTCTGGGTGACTGTAATTACTTTCTGTTACTCCATTAAGTGACGGATGGTCTCTGGGGAGACACAGTTGTGATCAAGGAGCTTATCTTTGTCCGCGGTGTGTTGCTGTGATAGGATTGGAGGCCACGGTGGTCTTCAGCCAGAGACCCTGGTGCTTTAATGGTCCTCTTCTTCTGCAGCTACGATATGGGGAACCAACTCTTCGAAGAGCTGTCCCGTTAGCTCTGGCCCTCATCTCTGTGTCCAACCCTCGCCTTAACATCCTCGACACCCTCAGCAAGTTTTCCCACGATGCTGACCCTGAGGTTTCTTACAACTCTATCTTCGCCATGGGCATGGTGGGCAGCGGTAAGCCTATCCGGGCTATGGATGAAGGGAGGGCACATCTGGTCATTGGAGATGCCTACCCACAGGCATTAAAGATTGTCCTCAAGTTACGACCAGTTGCTCAGTGAGAACATTCGAACTTACGAGGGTCCCTGAAAAAGCTACGTGCAATCCAGATTTGAAGCAGCATCTACTTCCTTCCAGTCATATATCCATATTTTGGGCTGTCTGGCTTGCCTTTCTAGCTGTTTGCAGCATCCCGGAGTCACTTGACCGCAATTTATGAAGTTTTTGCTGGAAACGGTCACGTACTTCCGGTTTCCGGCAAAACAACGACAACAACACTCCCTAGCTAACAGGGCTGCGTTTTGCTTAACCACCGCCACCAAAATGGTGTCGGGTCTGGTCACACAGTGGCTTGCTTTAATGACCGTCACAACTACAACCGAAATGGTGGGCTCAAGTTACAGTCGTAACTGGAGGACTTACCTGTCTAAAATAGATTCGAAAGAGCCAGCTGACATAAAATGAATGTTCAGCGTGGGGCATTTTCAGGACAAGGCAGCGAGAAGGGAAGAGGGACGGCCATAGAACAAGGCACTCCTGAATTACAAAGGGGAGTGGAGACCCAGGCAAGTGCCGTGTGAAGCTCAGCTGGATATGCAACAGTACTCGAGAATAGCTTTGAAATAGGAATCCAACTTGGGTTGGTTTCTAGCCGATTTCCTTTTGGGGCTCTTCTATAGCGGCGGTGGTAAAGTTAGTCTATTGCAGGGCTTTTCAACCTTTGCACCCATCGTACCACTTTTAGGATATGGCAACATCCGAGTACCACCAGGCGCCTAGCAAGGTGTCGAAAACCTGATCACCAAAAAAAAAAAAGGAAAAAAGTGATGAAGTACAGGTAGTCCTCGAGTTACAGCAGTTCGCTTAGTGAGTGTTTGAAATTACAGTGGCACTGAAAAAAGTGCCCCCCAAGCCACAGCCGAGCAAGACACCTGCCTGCCTGCCCGCCCGGTGGCGCTCTTCCTCCTGTCCGAGGTTTTCATTTTTGTGAGCATTTCTGTTGAGGATTGGCAGCGGGGGGAGGGGTAGGATGGGGTGTTTGGTTTTTATCTCCCCCCACCCCTCTGCTGGGGGGTTGCAGCAGGTTTTGTTCGCTTCACATGACCCTGGGACACTGTGACCGTCATAAATATGAATCATTTGCCAAGCATCTGAAAGTAAATCACAAGACCCTGGAGATGCTGCAACATTCCAGCTGATTGGCGCTTCTTCTGGGCTCAGCAGAAGCGCCGGGATCAGTGCCAAGCTCCAGCTGGAGCCTGGCACTGATCCTGGTGCTTCTGCTGAGCCCTAACAGCCCTGCAGCTCCAGCCATCTCTCGCTCAGGCTTGTGTGGTGCTGCCACCGGTTCAGCTCATTCCCCTCCCCCGCTACCACTTTTCTAGGATGGTCACGTACCACCTGCCAGGTGCCCATGTACCACAGGTGGTACCCGTACTGCTGGTTGAAAAGCCCTGGTCTACTGTAGCAAAACCAGAGCTTTGGGGACTTAGGGATTTGCGGTGTAGAAAGCTACCCATGCCATTTCAAATTGTCCAGTTGTTCTTCTCTTACACCAGGGGTCTCCAGCCTTGGCCACTTTGAAGACTTGTGGACTTGCAACTCCCAGAATTCTGGGAGTTGGAAGTCCACGAGTCTTAAAGCGGCCAAGGGCGAGGACCCCTGCTCTCTACACGGCGCCCACGGCAGCATCTTTCCAGGTGTCGTGAAGCTTTTCCTAGCATAGCCTAAAGTTGTTGCTGGAGATTGAACCTGGGGTCTTTCTCGTGGGGATCACGTGCACTTAAAAAGTACCCGACGCACCTGATTATTAATTATTAATCGGTGATTATTCTCCATGTAGCGTGATTTCAAAACCAAGCGATCGAGCTGAAAGTTTCTGGATATTTTCTGTTTTGACGGGTTCATTTGCACGGGTTTCATGGATGAGGCCGGCCTCTCAGAACCTCGCTTTCCCCCCCCCCCAACACACACACACACACACAAGCATTTTTCCCTTTTTTGTATTGTTTTGCTTGCCTGACCCTATGTGTCTGTACCCATAGGTACCAACAACGCTCGCCTGGCTGCGATGCTGAGACAGCTGGCACAATATCACGCTAAGGATCCCAATAACCTTTTCATGGTCCGATTAGCTCAGGTAATGGAGCAGTCCAACCTCTGCCCGGGGCATCGTTAAGCTCAGATGAAATGAGTATATTTACTATTCGGCTGTGCCGAATATTCAGCATTCATCGGTAGCGCTAAGCACAGCCTAACTTAACCACTCGCCGTACCCGAGAGACTTACCCTTGGCTCGTGCCTGAGACCGACCGCACCGCAGACCACCTGCTAGCAGTGTTTGGTAAATCTTCCTCTTCTCCAGCTGATAAAGTTTAGGCTTCGTTTTTAATTTAGCGTACTTCAGGCTGGCGATGAAAAAAAAAAACAAGGAGCTCTGTGCTTATGTCCTCTTGTAAAGGTTTTTCCTCCGGAGACCTTGCAAGGGATCACGCTGAGTTTTATAGTCCCGGTTAACAGATCTCTGGATGGGAGATGAATAGAAAAGGGGAAGAATCAGAAGACGCTGAGGCAGCAAGAGGATTTCACTCTTGGCTTGTCCTGGGGAAGGGGGTGATGTTACAATCTCTTCGCTCTCTTCTTTGTTGAGAAGAGGAGCTGGGGAACCTGATGGGGCAGAAGGCTACTTGGTTGGAGCCCTGGCGGCGCAGTGGTTAAACCGAAGTATTGCAGGCAAACTCTGCCCGCTGCCAGGAGTTCGATCCTGACCGGCAGTTCTAGGTTGACTCAGCCTTTCACCCATCCGAGGTCGGTAAAATGAGGATTCAGATTGTTGGGGGCAATATGCAAACTAAGGCAAGTAATGCTGACATTGTAAATTGCTCAGAGAGTGCTGTATATAAGTGGTATATAAGTCTGTGCTATTGCTATTGCATTCCCTGAATACCTCCTGGCCTGAATCAATCCTTCCTTCCTTCCTTCCTTCCTTCCTTCCTTCCTTCCTTCCTTCCTTCCTTCCTTCCTTCCTTCCTTCCTTCCAGCGCACTGAGCCTTGGTGGAGCAGTGGGCTAATGCCTCCTTAAGTAACACCAGCTGCCTGCAATTAGTGCAGGTTCAAGTCCCAGACAGGCTCAAGGTTGACTCAGCCTTCCATCCTTCCGAGGTAGGTAAAATGAGGACCCAGATTGTTGGGGGCAATTAAGCTGACTTTGTAATAATGCCGCTTGGTGGGTGTATGAAAGCCCTAATAAGCAGGCATATACATAGAATGAAGGCTACTGCTGAGCTTGTAAGCCGCCCTGAGTCTTCGGAGAAGGGCGGGATATAAATGGAATTAAAATAAAATAAAAAAATAAAATTCAAAATTCCCTCTATTCACCATTAATTGGTGCAGTATAGTACTTAGCGACTGACAACTGTGGAAGGAAACTGAGAAGCTGAGTCCTCATTATGAGCGGGGAGCAACTGGCAAAGATTCTCCCCCCCCCCCCCCGATTCTTACAGTAAGCCTCTTGGTCTGTTCGGTGCCTGTGGAGTTAGTGTTGACAAGCTATTGCCTGAGTCAAGTCTGGGAGGATGTTTTACCAACCTCTACTTTTTATTTTTGCTGTGCAGGGTCTGACCCACCTTGGCAAAGGGACACTTACTCTCTGCCCTTACCACAGCGACCGGCAGCTCATGAGCCAGGTGGCTGTGGCTGGCCTCTTGACCGTGCTGGTGTCTTTCCTGGACGTGCGTAACAGTAAGTGTCTTCTTGGATTCTCTGGAGACTAGCCGGTAAAAAGCAGGCACCCTTGTTTAAAGATTCTTCCTCCCATAATGGGGCAGGGGAGAGAAGCTTAGGTGAAAAAAGGGCTTGGGGTCCCATATTTAAGCTTGTAAGCCGCCCTGAGTCTTCGGAGAAGGGCGGGATATAAATGGAATTAAAATAAATTAAAAAAATATTTATAATCGTAGTTGCAGTATAATAATAATAATAATAATAATAATAATAATAATAATAATAATGATGATGATGATGATGATGATGATGGAAGGGACCTTGGAGGTCATCTAGTCCAACCCCCTGTTTAGGCAGGAAACCCTATACCATTTCAGGCAAATGGCTGTCCAGTCTCTTCTTAAAAACTTCCAGTATTGGAGCATTCACAGCTTCTGGAGGCAGGTTGTTCCACTGGTTAATTGTTCTAACTGTCAGGAAATTTCTCCTTAGTTCTAGGTTGCTTCTCTCCTTGACTAGTTTCCATCCGTTGCTTCTTCTCCTGCCTTCAGGTGCTTTGGAGAATAGCTTGACTCCCTCTTCTTTGTGGCAGCCCCTGAGATATTGGATCACTGCTATCATGTCCCCCCCCTCACCCTTCTCTTCATTAAACTACACATACCCAATTCCAGCAACCATTCCCAGTGATCCGCTGATGCCGCTACCAGCCGAGGAGCAACTTGCTGCCAGTCCTGGAAACACCTTTTCTCTAGTTCTGTCAAGGTAGAAGGTTGCCTTGCTTAATTGAACCTGCCACTTGGGGAGGATGTCAGATTAAGGATGGTACAATGAGAGGAGCAGCCTTTTTAGCACCTTTCGGTCTCCTCCTATCCCTGCCCCTGAAACACATCCTGTGTTGGTTGTCTGTTTGTTGTTTTTTTGTGTTTTTAAAAAATAGCCAGGTAAGAATCCTACTTGCGATCCCAGAGGGCCCTGTTATTATTAGTTGATCTAAGCCAGGTGTCAACGCCGCTAACATCGGATGTTCTTTTGTTTGACAACATTGGAGATGCTGCCATTTTCCTTCTTATGTTTTACTCTTAAGAGTTAGAATTAGATGATAATGGGTGGGGACGGAGGAGGAATATGCATGGGAGTTTAGTTCGGCATAACCATACTGTAACTAGTGTGAGAACCAAGGTTTTTGAAAGAAGAGATGATAAGAAACGGCGGGTTGGAGAACTGGAGGGAAAGCCAGCATTTCCAACTAAGTGGGGAATGTGATTTCTGACTCTTAATGAGAGGAGGGAATTGTGCTTTGATACTACGTGCTCAGGGGAGGGGAAATTCAGATTTTGGCTTCGCCTGTGTACGTGCCGATGCCCTGCTCCTCGAATAAAGATTCTTGCAAGGTAAGCAATGCCTCGAAGTTCTTTGAAGAGTTTCACCTGTTGGAACCGTGACACCAGAGGTCTTCAAACTTGGTTGCTTTAAGACTTGTGGACTTCAATTCCCAGAATTCCTCAGCCAGCCATGCTGAGTTGAAGTCCACAACTCTTAAAGCGGCCAAGTTTTTGGAGACCCCTGATCTAAGCAGTCCCTTATATTAAGATGACTCTTTTTGTACATTTGAGTCATATCCTGTTTTACCATTTGGGCTCGGTAAGAAACACTTGGTTACAGCCACGTCACTTTGCGCCAGATGGGGAGAGCACTCCTTGGCAAAATACAAAGCAACGGAGAGATCACTTCTTTTGCTTGTATGTCCCTTCCTGGGGACTGTACGTAGCTGACTCCATCTGTGTTTATGGCATAGGATCCAAGTGAGATGTGAGGCATCTTTCAGTGATATTTATTTATTGCATTTATATCCCTTTTTTCCCCCCTGGGAGCCCAGGGTAGCTTTCAGAGTAGATCATCCCTAACTTAACCTCCACAACAGCAATTTTGTGAGGTGGACTGGCTTCAGACAAAATAATTAACCAAAAGGCGCCCAAGTAAATTGTGGACTTAAAACTGTCGTTCACAAGAAGCGTGTTACTCTACTGTCACATGAACAGAACAGCAACAGAGATGATTGGGGGACTGGAGGCTAAAACATATAGGGAACGGTTGCTGGAATTGGGTATGTGCAGTTTAACGAAGAGAAGGGTGAGGGGTGACATGATAGCAGCGTTCCGATATCTCAGGGGCTGCCACAAAGAAGAGGGAGTCAAGCTATTCTCCAAAGCACCCGAAAGCAGGACAAGAAGCAACGGATGGAAACTAGTCAATGAGAGAAGCAACCTAGAACTAAGGAGAAATTTCTTGGCAGTTAGAACAGTTAACCAGTGGAACAACCTGCCTCCAGAAGCGGTGAATGCTCCAACAGTGGAAGTTTTTAAGAAGAGACGACAGCCATTTGTCTGACATGGTATAGGATTTCCTGCCTGAGCAGGGGTTGGACTAAATCAGAGGCCCGCAACCTTTGGGTCACCAGGGACCGGTTCCATGGAGAGAGGTTTTTCTGCGGACCAGAAAGTGTGGTTTTGTGGGCTGCCTGCATCCCACGGATAGGGCTTTGCTTGTTTGTGCAGGCCAGTTGCTGGCATGCTGCGGCCTGGTACCGGTCCACGGACCAGGGGATGGGGACCCCTGGACTAGATGACTTCCAAGGTCCCTTCCATCATCATATCATCTGTTGTTGTTATTATTATTATTATTACTATTAGGTCCATTTTGGTCCAGCCTCCTCAAGCTTTGTCCCTTGTCTTCCTTTCTCTTCTAGTCATCCTTGGGAAGTCCCACTACGTGCTCTACGGCCTCGTGGCTGCCATGCAACCACGCATGCTTGTGACTTTTGATGAGGAATTGCGCCCACTGCCAGTGTCCGTAAGAGTGGGGCAGGTAAGTGGTCTCAAAAAGCGCAACCGGCCAGGGATGGTCCGAGTGGAAAGGGTCCCGAGGCTATTTGGGGACCCTGGACCACTTGCGTATTTTGTGCCTGTTGCGGGGACCTGGGTTTTGGACTGGTGGATGATGGTTGACGGGATGTTTTGCCACCACTAACCGCCTGGCCCCATCCCGCAGGCGGTGGATGTGGTGGGCCAAGCTGGGAAGCCAAAGACGATCACCGGCTTCCAGACCCACACTACCCCAGTGCTGCTGGCACACGGCGAGCGGGCGGAGCTGGCCACCGAAGAGCACATCCCTGTCACACCTATCCTGGAAGGTTTTGTAATCCTGCGCAAGAATCCCAACTACGATGTCTGAATTGCCTGGGGGTTGGGACGCGGGTTGGGAGGTGTTCTCTCTCTCTCTCTTTTTTTGTTTTGTTACAAAAAGCGTTTGTCGGAGGAAAATAAACTTGTCTTCAGAGAAAGACTGGCTTCTTGTTTAAGGGTGAAAATAGGATGCGAGCTCTTTTATTTTGGCAGCAGGGGTTGGGAAGGTAAAGCTTGAAGGAGTCAGGCGTTAAACCCCTCAGCCGGAGATGCCTGCGGGCATCCTTGAGGCTTGGTAGTACCCGTAGCTTGAAATGACCATCCAGCTGTAAGATGAATGTGGGGTGGTGTTGTTGTTTTTTTAGCTTCGTTTGATTGGACTCTAAGCTGCTCAGAGTTGCCTTGAAATGTAAGATGGGTGGCAAATAAATGGAATAATAAGAAAAGGCAGCTTTGGAACAGTTGACATCCTGCTTGCAACACCCATCGTATACCCACATCTGCCTATCTTGGGAAGGACAAAAATGGTGGACAAAAATGCCGAATCCAGTCTGAACAATCTGGCTGACTGTGCGACGAACCAAAATAATAAAAGACTAACCTTCTGAGATACGGCCAGATTTCAGATTTCTGAGGCACTACTGAGAAGGCCCTTTTTGGGGGGCCCGACCAAATGTAAATCCCATATAGATGGGACGCACAACGCACCCTGCCTTCCTGTCGTAGTCAACCAGGTAGATGTAACAGGGGAGAGGTAGGCCTTCAAATGACCTGGGCCCAAAGTAGGTAGGACTTTAAAGGCGATATCCAGCATATTGAATCAGGTGGCATACAATAATAATAATTGTTGTTAGTTGCGAAGTCGTGTCCGACCCATCGCGACCCTATGGACAACGTTCCTCCAGGCCTTCCTGTCCTCTACCATCTTCTGGAGTCCATTTAGGCTCACGCCTACTGCTTCAGTGACTCCATCCAGCCACCTCATTCTCTGTCGTCCCCTTCTCTCGCCCTCAATCTTTCCCAGCATTAGGCTCTTCTCCCATGAGTCCTCTCTTCTCATTAGGTGGCCAAAGTATTTGAGTTTTAGCTTCAGGATCTGGCCTTCTAAAGAGCAGTCAGGGTTGATCTCCTCTAGGACTGACCGGTTTGATCGTCTTGCAGTCCAAGGGACTCGCAGGATAATAATAATAATAATAATAACAATAATAATAATAATAATAATAATAATAATAATAATAATAATAATAATAATAATAATAATAATAATAATTAATAATAATAATAATAATAAAGTCTTTGGGAAGGACTCAATAAGTGGATAAAAATGCCAAATTCAGTCTAATCTTACATTTTAAGGAGATACCTAGGATGCTGGCAGCAACCCGTGTCAACCATTAGTGCCAGTCAATTTGAGTGTTCAGTTGACTTGAGTTTCATGTTTTGTGAATAAAAGTTTTATAATAATCAGCTCTTTGGGAAGGACTCAATAAGTGGATAAAAATGCCAAATTCAGTCTTAACCATTTGGCTGGCTGTGTGATTAAACAAGAGCAAGAGCACTTGGATTTATATACTGCTTCATAGTGCTTTCCATCCCTCTGTAAGCCGTTTGCAGAATCAGCATCTTCCCCGCCCCCCAACAATCTGGGTCCCCATTTTGCCCACCTCAGAAGGATGGAAAGCCGAGTCAACCTCGAGCCAGTCAGGATCGAACTGGCAAATTGTCAACCAGTACAGCTCCTGCAAAAGAAGTGGCATGTACACATCTTATACAAAACGGTGCGAGCCACACTGCATTTTGAACCAACTAAAGCTTCTGGATAGTCTTCAAGGGCAGCCTCACATAAGAGCATATAACGATTGCTAAGCACATTGGTTTGTGCTTAAATTGTAAGCCGCCCTGAGTCTTCGGAGAAGGGTGGGATATAAATGGGATTAAAATAAAATAAAAATAAAAAATAAGTCAAAAGAAGGTGACCAGGGCATGGTTGACTGTGCGAAGGGCACATTAGTCCAGGAATGGGCATAACTGGCACACGCAGGGGATGCAAATCTAGGAGAGCCCTCCAAATTAACACATGCTGGGTCTCTGGGACAGTGCAAGCCCATCCCCCACCAAAGGTTCGCCAAGAACCAAGGGCTCCCAGCTCCAAAGCCACTTGGTCTTTCTGGGGATCAGTTTTAGCCTGTTCCCTTGTGGCTTGGAAAACTAGACCCTTGCCAATGCAAAGACAACATATGTGAGCAGGAGGAGAAAGATTGGACTCGTTGATTGGATGGAGGAGGGTTTCTTCCAATTCAACGCTCTGAACTGATGAAGGAGAATATTGGTACCTAGGGGTTGAGGGACGCGGTGGCTCAGTGGTTTAGGACGTTGAGCTTGTCGATCAGAAGGTCGGCAGTTTGGCAGGTCAAATCCCGAGTGCCGCGTAACAGAGTGAGCGCCTGTTACTCGTCCCAGCTTCTGCCAACCTAGCAGTTTGAAAGCACGTAAAAACGCAAGTAGAAAAATAGGGACCACTACGGTGGGAAGGTAACACCGTTCTGTGCGCCTTTGGCGTCTAGTCATGCCGGCCACATGACCATGGAGACGTCCTTGGACAAACGCTGGCTCTTCGGCTTTGAAACGGAGATGAGCACCGGCCCCTAGAGTTGGAAACGAGTAGCACGCATGTGTGGGGGAACCTTTACCTTTACCTAGGGGTTGAAATGAAGAGTCCTTTGTGGTGCTATCTGAGCTTGATTGCTTTAACAGCATAGCAGAATTGGAAGGGAGCTTGAAGGCCTTGCTCAAGCAAGAGACCCTATGCCATTTCAGACAAATGGTTGTCCAATCTCTTAAAAACCTCCAGTGGTGGAGCACCCACAACTTCTGGACGCAAGCCGTTCCACTGATTAATTGTTCTGTCAGGAAATTCCTTCTTAGTTCTAGCTTGGTTCTCTCCTGGATTAGTCTCCATCCGTTGCTTCTTGTCCTGCCTTCAGGTGCTCTGGAGAATAGCTTGATTCCCTCTTCTTGGTGGCAACCCCTCGGATATTGGAACACTGCTATCGTGTCACTCCTTGTCCCTCTCTTCATTAGACTAGACCAGTGGTGGTGAACCTATGGCATGGATGCCAGAGGCGTCACTCAGAGCCCTCCCTGTGGGCACCCGTGCCATGCCTCAGAGGTGGCAACTGTCCCTCTTCAACCAACTGCCCCCCACAGGTGTCTCTCCCCACGAGCGACATTGAGGGGACCACACCCACCTTGGCCACACCCACCCAATCTTCCATGACCACCACAGCCACACCCACCCAGTAGGCCACGCCCACCCGGCACCCAGTGATAAATAAGTGGGTTTTGGGTTCCAGTTTCGGCACTTGGTCTCTAAAAGGTTCGCCATCACCGGAGTAGACATACTAATTCCTGCAACCTTTCTTTGCATGTTTTAACCTCCTGTCCCCTAATCATCTTGTTTTCATCTGCAATCCTCTAATCTTCCGGTTTTCTTGCAGACGTTTCATTATACCCAAACTAAGTAACTTCATCAGTGGGTAATGAAAAGTCTGGAAGAAGACAGCCAAGTTCAGAGAGCACCACGGACCCCTCAAAGGCTCTGTCTGTGGAAGGATGCTGGCGGCGGGGAAGATCCCTGCTATGTTTAGCTGATTGGACTGCTGAGTCAGGGCATTGCGTCAGCTGAGGAACAGAAGGCAGTGGAGAAATGGATCTTTTCCCCCTTTCTCTCCAAGCGGTTCAGCTGAGTCACAAACTTCTGCTCATTTGGAGAAGGTGTGCTGTGTGGAGGAGAGGCTGCCAAGAGTGTAGCGCTGGACTTTGTGCCAGGGATTATGTGCCAATATTTTGCTCCTCGGCGAAATGAGCAACGGTACGTGGAAACATCCCATTCACTCTCTCTCTCTCTCTCTCTCTTACCTGCTAATGCTGATCACAGGTTGCAGACTGTTTCAGCAGAAGCAAAGACATCCCAAACAGGAACATTTAAATTGCAATAACTGAGAGCAGCGCTAGAATAATAAAATATGGTTCCTATGTGTTTGGGTATAGCACATTATGAACTTACATTTGTGTAGGCCTGTCACGCTTCCTTTTAGAATACGGAGAGCAGAGAAAGTATAAAAAATGTACCACAGAAAGTCAAGATATTAAAAAAAAGGAAAAGAGAAGGAAATAAATCTTAAATTAGGGTTACTAACACCATTCACTCTCTCTTACCATATCTTGCTCTTTTTGCAAACTATCTATGTACCATGTCATCTACTTCATGGGTGTCAAACCCATGATGTCACGTGACGTGTCACGACGTGTCATGACTTTTCTCCCATTGCTGGTAATGGGGTGGGTGCGGCTTTGGCATGACGCATCCGACCTGCGGGCCACTCTGAACGGTTTACAATGTCAGCATATTTCCCCTAACAATCTGACTCATTTCCCAACCTCGGAAGGATGGAAGGTCAACCTTGAGCTTGTCAGGATCAAACTCCTGGCCATGGGCAGAGTTGAATTGCAATACTGCATTCCAATCACTGTACCACCACAGCTCAGGAACTTTTTGCTGTTGAAGAGCAAAAATCTGGTTGCACATCCAGATTATGTTAAATAAGTCAGTTTTGCCTAATGGTTAAGGCACTAGCCTAGAAACCAGGAGACTGTGGATTCTAGTCTCCTTTTAGATATGAAAGCCAGATGTCTGATTTTGGACCAGTGACCCTAATTCAGCCCATCCTACCTCACAGGGTTGCTTGGGGAAAAAAGAGGAGGAGAAAGGAATATTAGGTATTTTTGCTGCCTTGAGTTACTTATAAAGCAGGGGTGTCAAACTGCCGGCCTGTGGGCCGGACACATCATGAGGAAAATGTGCCCACCCCATTGCTGGCAATGGGGAAAAAGTTCCGATATGTCGCACAGTGTCACGTGAGGTCGCGAGTTTGACATATCTGTTATAAAGTAATAAAGGATTTTTAAAAAATCTAATAAAATGCCTTTGCAGCAAGAAGGCTATCTAGAATTTAGCATGCTGTATGAATGCAGCTGGTTATCTCAGAACCCGGAGATCCCATTTACTGTAACTTATGGCTGAATTGTATAAAATATTACAATGGAAAGGTCACATGGTAGGGCTGCCTTCTTATAAAGTATGAAGATTTACACCCTAGAACAAGGGTCTTCAAACTTGGCCCTTTTAGGACTTGTGGACTCCAACTCCCAGAATTCCTCAGCCAGCATGCCTCCTGAGGAATTTTGGGAGTTGAAGTCCACAAGTCCTAAAAGGGCCAAGTTTGAAGATCCCTGCGCTAGAAGGCAGGCTAAGAGGCAGGAAACGAAGTACAATTTACTTGAATTTCCTCTTTCTCAGTAACTGAGAAGCAAGTTGCATTGATGTTTTTACTGACTGATTTAAATGGAATGATTTAATGGAAAATTAAAAGCCCCCAAATATAGCTACGTCTACACATGCTTAACTAAACTACACAGGAAATGACATTCAGACATTAAACAGTCAACTGACTGTGGCTTAGTTAAGTTACACAAACCAAGTCCATTCAGTAGGGGCTCAATTTATTGTAGCAATGTTTCTTAATCTTGCCTAAAATCTGCAGACTTAACTCTGTGGGGAATTCTGGGATTTGAAGTCGGCAGATCTTAAAATTACAAAGGTTGAGAAACATTGTTATCAAGGCAATCCAGAAAGCAGGTTAATTAAAAAGTTTAATAAGGTGCACAGGGAATAGGGTTTGCATTTTAGGCTGTAATTTCCTAATTGGGTTATCATTTTAGAAAAGACTTATCTAAACAGAGCAGATTTTAAAAAAGGGAGTTTCCTGGTGTGTGTATGGTGGGACAGGGTTAGTCTTAATGAGGGGCTACCACAAAGAGGGGGTCAAACTATTCACCAAAGCACCAGAGGGCAGGACAAGAAACAATGGTTGGAAACTGATAAAAAAGAGCAACCTGGAATTAAGGAGGAACTTCCTGACAGTGAGGACAATTAACCAATGGAACAGCTTACCCCCAGAAATCATGGGTGCTCCATCACTGGAGGTTTTTAAGAAGAGACTGAGATGGTACAGGTCCTCCTGCTTGAGCAGGGGGCTGAACTAGAAGACCTTCAAGGCCCCTTCCAGCTCTATGCTACTCTATAACTCAAAAGTGGGACGCGGTGGCTCAGTGGGTTAGGACGCTGAGCTTGTCGATTAGAAGGTCGGCAGTTTGGCGGGTCAAATCCCGAGTGCCGCGTAACAGAGTGAGCGCCTGTTACTCGTCCCAGCTTCTGCCAACCTAGCAGTTCGAAAGCACGTAAAAATGCAAGTAGCAAAATAGGGACCACTCTGGTGGGAAGGTAACAGCGTTCCGTGCGCCTTTGGCGTCTAGTCATGCCGGCCACATGACCACGGAGACGTCCTCAGACAAGCGCCGGCTCTTCGGCTTTGAAACGGAGATGAGCACCGGCCCCTAGAGTCGGAAACGACTAGCACGCATGTGCGGGGGAACCTTTACCTTATAACTCAAAGGTGACACCCTCATGAAACTGCTATTCTGTGGTCTGATTAAGCGCTTTATAGGTGGACTTTTTTTTAAAAAAAATAACACATATACATTACACGTATATTAACACACATAGCATCTTCCCTAGTTGAATGCTGATTAATGTCATTTTTCCCCCAGTTTTCAATATTTTGGTCTTTTGCATTTTAACTTGTCTCGAATAAACTCAGGATTATTCTTTATTTTTTTAAAAGAGCTTTTATAAGCTGGACGACGGTGTGTGTGTGTGTGTGTGTGTGTGTGTGTCGGTGGGCGGCTCGCTCGCCCTCCCGCTTCACAGCAACGCAACCCAGCCCGGGTTTGTGAAGAAGTACCATCCGCACCCAAGACCCTAGGACGGGGACGCTTTCCCACGCCCCAACACGTGTCCTCCAAGCCGGGCAAAGGCTGGAAGCCTGGCGGAAGAAAGAAAAAAAAAAAAAGGAGGCGGAAGCCCGGCGGGCGGCCACGTGACGCAGGCGCCGTGCGAGCCTGGTTGGGAGGTCACGTGCCAGAGCGGTCAGCTGACCCGCCCGGGCGCCCTTTCTTCTCTCCTCGAGGCCGCGCGAGGAAAGAGCAATGGCGCGGGTCACGTGACGAGGGCCTCCTTTTTTTTCCTCCTCCTCCTCCTCCCCCTCCCGAGAAAGGCTTCAGGCGAGCCCCGCCCCTTCCCCCCCTCTCTTCTGGCCCTCGCCCCGTGACCGGCCCTCCCCCCCCCTCCCGGCCCCGCCCCTCCCCTCGGAGCGGCTCCGGAAATGGTCGTGCTGGGCTCCGCTGCGGCTGCGTCGGGCCTGGCTCCCCGGACTCGAGGCGACTGAAAGGTAACCGCGCGGGGGGCGGAGGGGGCGCCGGAGGGACGCGCGGGTAGGCCGCGGCGGGAGCCGGCGGGGGGGGCGGGGACCAGACAGGCCCCGCCCCCTCCCCCCCGCCGGGCTCTTCTCTTCTTCTCCCGCACCCGGCGGGGCGCTTCGGCCGCCATTGCTCCCTCCCTCCTCACCTGCGAGGCCTGGCCTCAGCACCACGTGGGAGCCCAGGCCGGAGGCCCTGCCCGGGACAGAGGCCGCGTGGAAGGGAGCCCAGGCCGAGCTTCCCCCCCCCCCACCGCTCCCATTTTGTCTCCCTCCGCCGCCCTGGCTAGATGGCCGGCTTCCTATCGCCCGGCCAGCCGGCCCAGCAGGCCCATTAGGCCCGAGAGCCAGCGGCTTCCCTCTCCCCCAACGTGCTCCTGGGGCTGAGGAGGGTGTCCTCGTGGGAATGGGTCCGCCTCGGTCCCCCGTGTTAAAACTGTCGTGAGAACGCGGCCTTGGCGCCCGAGTTAAGAGTTTACAGCCCCCCCTCCCAAGCCGGCGTTGGCTTATAAAGTCACCGGCTGGCTGAGTCGAAGACATCCGGAGGGGGCTGAGGAGGGTGTCCTCCTGGGAATGGGTCCGCCTCGGTGCCCCGTGTTAAAACTGTCGTGAGAACGCGGCCTTGGCGCCCGAGTTAAGAGTTTACAGCCCCCCCTCCCAAGCCGGCGTTGGCTTATAAAGTCACCGGCTGGCTGAGTCGAAGACATCCGGAGGAGGCTGGCTCTGGCTCTGGAGGCCTAGCTCGGCCTCCTCTCTCTCGCCCTTTGGCTTCCCTGGACTGTGAACTCTCAAACCTCTTGGCTGCCACCGAGACTCAACTCTGGAGTCAGGGCACCCCCCCTCCCTCCCTTGCTAAGGATTAATAAATTTAATGTAATAATAATAATAATAAAAAATACATTAAATGGAGCAGGGGTCTTCAAACTTGGCCCTTTTATGACTTGTGGACTTCAACTCCCAGAATTCCTCAGCCAGCACGCCTGGCTGAGGAATTCTGGGAGTTGAAGTCCACAAGTCATAAAAGGGCCAAGTTTGAAGACCCCTGAAATGGAGGATTTATTGGCCTCGGGGACTCTTGGGAAACGTGTTAAAAAACGCTGCCCTTCCCTCTTTTCGGTAAATTTAGCTTTTGGTTTTGAACCTTTCCGCCTTTGAGGAATGCTGAGATTCTCCTTCTCTCTCTCCTCTGCCAGCCAGAAATGACGGCATATTAAAACCTGGTTTGCCTAGTTATCTATGGCAAGTTGTCTTCATTAGCTGGCCTTTTTTTTCTTCTGTGCTGTTTCATCATTTGAAGCTTGAGCTTGGCAGACAAGTGTGCCCTCAGCAATGGGGTATTACTGAGATCAAGATCTGTTCTCGCATTGCTTCTTTTCGAAAAATGGTTGAGCCTTAATTTGAGTGTTATTTGAGAAATTCATTCTTTCCCTGCCGACTGCCTACCGTAACTGGTAGCTGTGCCCTCTCAGGCAGTACCAACCAAAGTCTTTTTTCTAGGGAGTCTCCATTCTTGATGTATATATTGGTATCCTGCCTTAATTTTTACAAATAACTCCTCTTTCCCCCCCCAACAACTACTCAGTGAGGTGAATTGGGCTGAGAAAGAATGACTGGGCCAAAGTCACCCAGCTAGCTTTCATGGCTAAGGCAGGACTTGAATTCGGTCTCTCGCTTTCTAGCCTGGCGCCTTAAATCACTAGACCAAACTGGGTCTTGCCTCTCTTCTTACACTTTTGCTGCTGGGTTAAGTCCAAAGGCCTACTCTTGTGTATAAGCAAATTGAGCAATAATTGGAAATAATTTTGCACTGGTGAAGTACTGTACAAATGATTAATGAATCTATATACAGAACATCCAGTTCTGCAGCTGGCTTTTCCCTGCAAACATCCACGGGGGTGGAAATCCCTCCCACTCTTGAATCGTGGCTTGTTGAAGGCATAAAATCCGGTTTCCTGAACTATTGCACCTGAAACCATGAGCCTTGCTCTTGGACCCGGAATCCCATTATTTGGACTCCCATCAATATTGTCATATCTGTAGTGTCTTAACATGTGTCTTCATGAACTGAGACCGTGTAAACACAAAAGTTGTGAGCTCTCTTGCCTTTGAGCAGCAAAGCTACCATCTGTGTAATAATAGTTCTAGTATGTTTAAAGATGTTTGAAGTAAAACCAGCTGCTTGTATAACACATTATATTCTTAGACAAAACCTCTTTCTCCACCTATTCCTCTCCTGCATGATCTTGTTCTTGTCCCCTCCCGCCTTATCTGTAGGACCCAGAATCTAAGGCACACACTATCTAGGATGTATTTTTTTAAAATTTTAATTCCATTTATATCCCGCCCTTCTCCGAAGACTCAGGGCGGCTTACAAGCTTAGCATTTGTCATGTTTTGCACAAAATTTGGAGTGCCTGAGCCTTCAGCCAGTTGTTAAAACAGTACTGGTAATATTTGTAGGATGGGACTTAGTCTATAAATTTGAGTAAAAGCAGCCTGCAATCTGATTCATTTCTCAGGCACTATCTATGAGACAAATTACTGTAGTTGTTATTGTCACATTTAATGTCTCTGAATTTATAGCAGCACGAGATTTGGCTTTTTTTAAAGTGACTTATGTATCATCCTAACTTAAAATGTGAATTTCATATAAAAAGAGGATTGGTTTGATTTCACAAATTGCACTGTTCTTTTGGTGTGTTTCTAAGCCATTAAATGAGGGATATAATTTTTTTTGGAGGAGGGAGAGAATGTTTTCACTTAAATGAAAAATTTCTGTTTGCAATTTCAGATCTATCATTCTCTTCCTTCCTGGACTGCACAGATCTCAAAAAGCTATATCAAATCATATCAAATGACGGTGACCATGATAAAATATCTTCAAGTTGTTTCCAAGAAAACTACAGGTAGTTCTTGATGTATGACCATACATGTAATAACCATTCAAAATTACTCTGGTGCCGAAAAAACTGACTTATGACCAGTCCTTACACTTATGACCATTGCAGCATCCCCGCAGTCATGGGATCAATTTTTTTTCCACTTGACAATTGTCAAGATTGGTATTCACAATGGTTGTATCATCCCAGGGTCAGGTGGTCACAATTTCCAATCTTCCCAAAGGGCTTTCAGCAAGCAGAGACACTGGAGGATACCACCTTTGCTTAAGGATTGCAAGATTTGCTTAACAAACGTGGTGGTTCGCTTAACAATCCTGGCAAAATAGATTGTAAAATTGGACACGATTCTTGTCTAACAGCCCTGTTGCTTAGCCATGCAAGTTCCGGGGCCAATTGTGGTCATAAGTTGAGGACTTATATTTCTCTATAAAATCAGAAGTTCACCTGATTCCAACCTCACATACAGAAAGGTTTCCAAGAAGTAAAGATGCTTATAGAATTTCATTGTTGAGGTTTATTTTCAAATAGAGAAATACTATTTTGGAAAATGAGTTCCAACATAATTGTTTTTTAAAGAACAAGATTTTATAGGTATTTTTACTTCTTGCAAGCCCTTCCCCATGTTATAAGTTGAAGTGTGATCTCGGATTTCCGATGTATCTTCTGGTACTTCAATCCAGGATCTGCCCTCTTTTCTTCAGTCGGTAAATCTGACTTTAAACCTGATGACCTTAGATGTGGCTCCCAAACATCTTGCTTGTCACCAAGTTGAGCAGGTTTCATGTTTGATGAAGGCTTATGCCTTTTATTAAAATGTGGCCAGACTCCTGTTCATTTGCCAGGTTGAGCAAGTTTCTTGTAAAGCTGGGAGGGTTTTTCCTCTGTACTACCGATGTACAAATACTAGGAAATAATCCCATTCTCTAAAGGTGAACATCCAAAGAGGCATTTGTTCCCTCCCCCTTTGCCTTTTGTAAGTTTGGCAGCCCACTAACTTTCTTTGTGTAAACTTAATGTCACTCAAAAAGATACTTTGCTGAGCACAAGTAAACTCAGGCTAATCATTGTCTAATCTGGCACCCCCTTGTTGTATCCGGCAATTCCTGTAAACACCCCCTCTTCAACATTGCCATTTTTAAAAATTCTGTACCTTCTTGGGTTTGCATTTCCAGCGCTGGCCTGTACACGTAGTCCTTGACTTAATGACCATAATTGAGTCTAAAATTTCTGTTGCTAAGCAAGATGTTAGGTTTTGTCCCGTTTTACAACCTTTCTTGCCACAGTGAGGTGAATCACTGCAGTTAAGTTAGTAACGTGGTTATTAAGCAGTCAACATAGAAGCCAGTAACACCGGACAGGTCGCAAAATACGATTACATGACCCTCCACACTGAAACTCATACATTTATGCGGGTTGCCAACTGTCTGAATTTTGATCATGTGACCATGGGGGGGGTGCTGCAAACAGCCGTCTGAAAAATGGTCCTAAGTAGAACGGCCACTAAACAAAACTGTTGTAAGTCAAGGACTACCTGTATGTCAGAAATCCTTCCCCAGCATGTTCTGTTTATGGAATTCTGAGTTTATTATCCCAGTTTAATTTTCATTTTTTTCTCAGGGGAGATATAGAATATTGGAGACTTGCGCCCCCAGTTCCCCCTCCCATCAGGAAAGGAGGGGAAAAATACATATTTTGAATCGTGAATCAAGTCTGAGCGCTCCCAACCTCACGCCCTCCCGATTGTGCTAAGAGCATGCCTTCTATCTGCCCCAGATAGAAGGACTATCTATAGTATCTTTGGATATATTTAAATTTTTACTACTGCAATAGTAAAAAAAAGGCAGCTAACATCTATTATCTATGTGTGTATGAGGCAGTCCTCAAGTTATGACAGCTGAGCCCCAAATTTGCTGTTAAGTTAGAAATTGGTTAGGTGACTTTTGCCCCACTGTACGATCTGTCTTGCCACGTTTGTTAAGTGAATCACTGCAGCTGTTAACTTACCACCCTGGTTAAGTGAAATGAATGAATCCGGCTTCCCCAATCGGCTTTGCTTGTCGGAAGGTCGCAAAAGGGGGATGGCTCGGGGACAGCGCAGCCCTCATAAAATGCGAGTCCGTCGACAAGCATCGCTGGACAGCAGGGATGCTGCAGGTGGTCACGAAGGGTGAAAAATGAAGTCACTTTCCCCCCCCTCCCAGTGCCATTGTTAACTTGGAATGGTCACTAAATGAACCGCTGTAAGTTGAGGACAACCAGTAAGCGTGTGCTCCAGTTCCTTGGAAAAGGAGGGCATCCTGGGGGTGGGTGGGTAGGATAGCCTTTGTCGGGCACATGTGTGTGTGTGTGTGTGAGAGAGAGAGAGAGAGAGAGAGTGAGTGTGTGTGTTGCTCTTCCTCAGAGGTCTTCAAACTCGGCTCTTTTATGACTCATGGACTTCAACTCCCAGAATTCCTCAGCCAGGCACACTGGCTGAGGAATTCTGGGAATTGAAGTCCACGAGTCATAAAAGGGCCCAGAGTTTGAAGACCCCTGCTCTTCCTACTTGCAAAGAGCCTTCTGCGACCTCCGTTTTCCCACTTCGTGGATCCCGAGGGGGGCTTAGATATTTTATGTATTTATTAATTCGCTTTATATACCGCCCTATTGCCCCGAAGGACTCAGGGCGGGCGGTTGACAGGGCAGATTTTTTTTAAAAAAAAAACAAAACACAATACAATATAAAATTAAAATAACATAAGATACCCTCTGCGCCCCACTTAAGTTGGGGAGGGGGGGCGATGGAAGAGACGCTGCTGCGGCTCGTGGGAAGGCGGGGATCCCCTTCTCTTCCCCCCCACCTCCCCCCACCTCCCCCTCCCCCCCGACCTCTCCCTCCCCACCTCCCTCTCCCCCCACCTCTCCCTCCCCACCTCCCCCCACCTCCCCCTCCCCACCTCCCCCCACCTCCCCCTCCCCACCTCCCTCTCCCCCCACCTCTCCCTCCCCACCTCCCCCCACCTCCCCCTCCCCACCTCCCTCTCCCCCCACCTCTCCCTCCCCACCTCCCCCCACCTCCCCCTCCCCACCTCCCCCTCCCCACCTCCCTCTCCCCCCACCTCTCCCTCCCCACCTCCCCCCACCTCCCCACCTCCCCCTCCCTCTCCCTCCCCACCTCCCCCCACCTCCCCACCTCCCCCTCCCTCTCCCTCCCCACCTCCCCCCACCTCCCCCTCTTCCCCGACCTCCCCCCTCCCTCTCCCTCCCCCCCCCCCAGCCCGGAGCCTTCTTTTCCTTCCCGGCCAGCGCGCAGCTTGGGGAAACGGACCCGCTTTGCGGCCGGTGCCTTCGCTGGAAGCGGCGTCAGGCCTCCTTTCCTTCCCTCCCCCCCCCACTCCTCCTCCCTCCTCCTCTCCCCTCCTCCTCCTCCTGGCTAGGCCCAAAGCCCGCCGGCCCCACGTGCTCTCCTCCCTCTCTTCCTTCCTTCCTTCCTTCCTGCCTCCCTTCCTCGCCTTGCCCGAGGCCGCGGCGGGGTTTGGCCTTGGCGCGGCTCCTCCTCCTCCTCCTCCTCCTCGCCCCTCCCCTCGCTCGCTCGCTCGCTCGCTGGCTGCCGCCGCTGCCGCCACCGCGCCGCTCCTCGGCTCGGCGTCCGCCTTCCTGCGATCCGGCCGGCCCCACGTGCTTCAGGGCTGAAATCGGTAAGACGGCTCGGTAGGATCGGAGAGCGGCGGCTGGATTGGGGGGGGGGTGGTGGTGGTGGTGGTGGTTGGGGGGGGGTTTGAGGGGGAAGGGAGGAGAACCCGGCCGGGCTCGGCCCGCCTCCTGGCTTTCTCTGCGCCGAGGCTGTTCTTGCCGCCGCCGCCGCCGCCGCCGCGTGGGCCTGGCGATCGCCTGCCTCCTTCCCTTCTGGGGCCGCCCGGCTTGGGGACACGTGTCCTTGGATCGAGCGGATCCGGCCTGCTTTTCCGGCCAGCCGGGCCGGTGCTAAGCAAAAGGGAGCGAGAGGCGGCCCCGAGCAAGAGGAGGAGGAGGAGGAGCGGGGGGGGGGTTTCTTGGGTCGGGGGTCTTGGGTCCCCCTTCGCTCCCACGTGCTCTCCGCGGGAGGGAGGGGTCGAGCTTTTCTGCTCGGCGGGGCGCCCGGATTTGGGGGTTCTGGCAGGGGTGGGGGGGTGGGGAAAAACCTTTGGCAGAGGAGGGAATTATTAGTGCAGGTTCGAGTCCCAGCAAGGCTCAAGGTTGACTCAGCCTTCCATCCTTCCGAGGTAGGTAAAATGAGGACCCAGATTGTTTGGGAGGGGGGCAATAAGCTGACTTTGTAATAATGCCGCTTGGGGCGGGGGGGGGGCTAATAAGCGGGCATATACATAGAATGAAGGCTATTGCTAAGCACATTGATTTGTGCTTTAAATTGTGAGCTGCCCTGAGTCTTCGGAGAAGGGCGGGATATAAATGGGATTTTAAAAAAGTGTTAAGACCTGGCTGCGGGGCTATTAGTTCCCTCTTGGAGGCTGCCCCCCCCTCCCCAAAACAGGCCTGCCCAACCTTTTTTTTTCTTCTCTCCAGCTGCCTTTGCGCCCCCCCCTTCCCCTTCCCAAGAGGGGCTCTTAGGGGAAGCCTCTCTCCCTTTGTAAAGACGTGTAAATAAGCCTTGGCATCTTGCCTGGCTGCTCCTCCTCTGGATCCTTTTTATTTGGTGGGTCTCCCAATTTTTTGGGGTGGGTGGGAGGAACGGGGTGGCTCCTTGCCTCTGCTGCCTTCCACCATATGTTCGCAGGGAAGGAGGAGGCTCTGCTGGTATCTTAACCTGGTTTTCCCGGTCTTCCCTCTTGGAATGTCTGCCTTGGCTTTTGACAGGTGTTTGTGTCAACAGACAGTGGGAGCTGGGCGCCTGCAGTTAAGACTCTCTTTAATTTTTCTTTGGAGCCTGGTCGACTGCCACGGAGGTGGGATCTTATAGGGAAGGAAAGGGAACTTGCGGTGTGGAGCAACTCCGATTCTCCTTAACGGGGGAAGGAAGACATTTTGAACCTCTCCACGTTTCCTGGTTTGGGGGAATTCGGCCTTTTAAGGGAAGCCGGGTTCCCGGAAAAGTTGGTAACTTAAACAGATCACATTTTGTCCTAGCCAGCTCTTTTTCTAGGCTACTCCTGTGATGGACAGAACCTACATTTATTTTAATAAAGAGTGTATCGGATTAGTAGAAGGAAGAGCAGTGCGGTAATCGAGTTTTCTCTAGCAAGGCAAGTCGTGCTGAGGGAATACAGTGGTTCTCCTTTATAACTCTGGAGACATGGGTGTGTGCCTCAAAAGAAGGGCTGGGGAAATATTTGAAATTCCTAAGCTACAGGATAAAGACATTTAGGAACGAGCCCTGAATAGGGATGGAAGGAGTCACTTTATTTTAAAAAAACAGTTACCTGCTTTCCGTCCCTGTTCGGTAGCCGGTAAAGTCCTGGCAAATAGGTTTTGAAAACAAGCTAGAGGGTGATGGTAGCTTATTTTGACTCTTGAATTACTAAAAATTATCATTTATAAGGTGCTTCCCATTGTATTTCTCGGGCCACATTTTTCAAGTAGTTCCTTTGGGAATTACTTCCCTTAGCAGGGAAAGTTATGACCACAGTTGAGTCCAAAATGTATGTTGTTAAGTGAGAAATTTGTTAAGTGAGTTTTGCCCCATGTTATGATTTTTCTTGCCACATTTGAATCATTGCAGTTGAATTAGTGACATGGCTAAGTGAATCTGGCTTTCCCCATTGACTTTGCTTGTCAGAAAGTTACAAAGCAGGGGATCACATGACACCCCCCCCCCCCAGGACGCTGCAGCCGTCATCAGTGTGAGTCAGTTGTCCAGCATCCGAATGTAAATCACATGACCATGGGGATGCTGCAACGGTTATAACTGCAAAACAATCATAAATCACTTTTTACGGTGCCACTGTGAGCACTTTGGTGCCATTGTAACTTCGATTGGTCACTAAGCAAACAGTTGTAAGCTGAGGACTTCGGATAAAGGAGAACGTTTTTAGCTCAGGGTTGAAATGAGGGATCCTTGGTGCTGTCTGACCTTGGTTGTTTCCTTGCAGCCAAAGGTGGTTTTCTTAATGGCCTTCTTCCCCCCCCCCCCACTTTGAGTAGTCCTGTCTGCTGCCTAAGGAATTCAGGATCCGCTTGAGTATCAACAATGGGTTGTGTTTCTAGCATTGACGTTTAAAGTTACAAGATCAAGGGATAGACGGGGGAGTCGTTTGCCTGTGAGACGGGCTGCATGTAAATTTAATAAATAAATAAAAATAAACAGTGAAGGTCCTAGTTAAAAATCTCACCTCTCCCAGTATCTCGTGATTAGTGATTTGTGCTGGGGGCGGGGGCATCTGGCCACCCCCATCTGTGCAGTCTGGAATTCCACGAAGGGAGAAAAGGACCACTGCAAGTAAGTTGCTTGATAAACCACTATGGGTCCCTGTTCTGAAATGGGAACAGAATAGCTTTAACTTGTGTTTCATTTCTTTTTTAAAAAAAATGCTTCGATTAAATGTGCAGAAAGGGTCCCGTTATCAATACGAAGTATCGCTGTTTTCATGAAGCGGCTCTGTGGGATTGTGGCTTCTCCAGGGCTTGTGAAAAGTTGAGTTTGTGACCCAGCTGGAATCTAGCCCAAGGCCTTTCAGGATACAAGGACATCACCCTGTTGCATCTTGCCACAGTAGTTGCCTTTCACCCAGCGGTCACAGACGCTGATTTAATATCTGGGAAATTACATGTGCCCACTTTACCATGTCATTTACTTATTGCCTGGGTATTGTGTACTTTCTCTGAGAATCAAGGCACCAGGCATAACTTTACCCTTACAACAACAACAACAACAGTGTGGGAGAGTAGCCTGGCCCAGAGTCCTCTAGTGATTTTGTGACTCCCATGTGAGGACCTGAACTATGATCCAAATCCATCGTGTTAAACCTCTCTGCTGCACCGACTACACTGGGCCCAAGTGGTGTTCAAGATACACATCTCCATGTGTACAATGCAAAAAGTTTATAGAATCCATACTTATCTTCGTTGACAGAGTAAGTGTGCTGTTCTTCATGTGCAAAAATGTGTGCATAGTTTTCTGTTTAGAAACGGTGCCAGCTATTTGTAGTTTCTAATCATATAGTATGTTTAGATCAAGCGTCTTCAAACGTGGCCTTTTATGAGTTGTGGACTTTAATTCCCAGAATTCCTCAGCAGCAAAGCTGCCTGAGGAATTCTGGGAGTTGAAGTCCGCAAGTCATAAAAGGGTCAAGTTTGAAGACCCCCTGATCTAGATAAAACGATATACAGGTAGTCCTCTGCTTATAACCTCTCATTTAGTGACTTTTCGAAGTTACAACAGCACTGGAAAAAATGACTTATGTCCGTTTCTCACACTTAACGACCATTGCAGCATCTGATGAAAAATCGGACACTTGGCGACTGGCATGCACAGGCAGTCCTCGACTTACAACAGTTCGCTAAGTGACCGTTCAAAGCTACAATGGCAGTGAAAAAAGTGACGTGGCCGTTTTTCACACGACCATTGCTGCATCCCCATGAGCATGTGACTTATGTTCTGAGGCTTGACAGCTGATTCACATTTATGACAGTTGCTGTGTCCCAGGGTC
Source organism: Vipera berus (assembly GCF_964194415.1). Lineage (NCBI taxonomy): Eukaryota > Metazoa > Chordata > Lepidosauria > Squamata > Viperidae > Vipera > Vipera berus. Next base: position 7,308,143 of record NC_138207.1, read on the forward strand.
ACAACGATCCCCTTTTTGCGACTTTCTGACAAGTACAGTATTACTGACAAACTAACCGTATTACTAATTTTAACACCTGCAATGATCCGCTTAACCAGCGTGGCAAGAAAAGTCATAAAACGGGGTAAAGCTCACTTAAGGAATTTCTCACTTAGCAACATAGATTTTGGGCTCAGTTACAGCCGTAAATTGAGGACTACCTATACTTATGACAGTCGGAGTGTCTCAGGGTCACATAATCACACTTTTTGCCACCTGATAAGCAAAGTCAAAGGGATGCGGTGGCTCAGTGGGTTAGGACGCTGAGCTTGTCGATCAGAAGGTCGGCAGTTTGACAGGTCGAATCCCGAGTGCCGCGTAGCAGAGTGAGCGCCTGTTACTCGTCCCAGCTTCTGCCAACCTAGCAGTTCGAAAGCATGTAAAAAATGCAAGTAGAAAAATAGGGACCACTCCGGTGGGAAGGTAACAGCGTTCCGTGCGCCTTTGGCGTCTAGTCATGCTGGCCACATGACCACGGAGACGTCCTCGGACAAGCGCTGGCTCTTCGGCTTTGAAACGGAGATGAGCACCGGCCCCTAGAGTTGGAAACGACTAGCACGCATGTGCGGGGGAACCTTTACCTTTTTACCTTAAGCAAAGTCAATGGGGAAGCCAGATCCCCTTAACGACCGTGTTACTAATTTAACAGCTGAAGCGATTCACTTAAGAACTGTGGCAAGAAAGGTCGTAAAATGGGGCAAAACTCTAAAGGGGCAAAACCTAGCAATGGAATATGTTGAGTTCACTTCTGGTCGTACGTTGAGGACTACCTGTCTTTGTTTCTAGGCTTATTCGGTGGAATATTTTATAGTATATTTTATCGCCTGTTTTCCTTTGGTTCCTAGTGACTTCCAATCACACAGCCCAAGGAACGGGGTTTTATTTTCGGAGCAGCAGGAAAAAGAACAAGCATAGGGAGGAGGTGCAAAATGTTCCCTTTTCCCCTTTCTCAGCCTCTTTACTTTGAAGAAAATCTTGCTGTCCAGGTTTTTAGTAGTTCTTCAGGTGCCTCCTCCAAAAGGACATTTCAGGAAATGATTTGGCCAGAGGCGAGAGAGAAAGAAATACGTTCTTCCTTTTAATTCTGCTGTGTTGAAATAACTGTCACTGGAGAAGCGCTGTGGACTTACTTATGAATCAGGAAGCCTCTGATAGGAATCTGATTTCAGTCACAGGGCTTTTAGTCCAGCCTACCTATTGGTAGGACGCGGTGGTTCAGTGGGTTAGGACGCTGAGCCTGTCAATCAGAAGTTCGGCAGTTTGGCGGGTCGAATCCCGGAGTGCCACGTAACAGAGTGAGCGCCTGTTACTCGTCCCAGCTTCTGCCAACCTAGCAGTTCGAAAGCACGTAAAAATGCAAGTAGAAAAAGAGGGACCGCTAAATAGGGAAGGTAACAGCGTTCCGTGCGCCTTTGGCGTCTAGTCATGCCGGCCACATGACCACGGAGACGTCCTCGGACAAACGCTGGCTCTTCGGCTTTAAAACGGAGATGAGCACCGGCCCCTAGAGTTGGAAACAACTAGCACGCATGTGCGGGGGAACCTTTACCTTTACCTATTGATTAAAGGTTCCTTTACCAAAGCAGGGCAAATGTCCGGGTAATTTCATTCCTTACGCCGATCGGCAAAGGTACGTCTGCTGGCGTTGCATAAATAAGCAAAGGTGGTAGCCGTTCTCCTTTAATGTTCCCCCAAAATCGGGGTTCACTTATTCGCAATATTTATATAGCTGCCCAACTCAAAACAAACATGACTTTAGGCCGTGTAGAAAATCATTAAGCAAAGGGAAAAAAAACCAACGCGAAATAACAGTACATGCCAGTAAGAGATGAATACAGGCAGTCCTCGACTTACGGCCACAATTGAGTCCAGCATTTCTGTCGCTAAGTGAAACCTTTGTGAAGTGAATTTTGCCCCATTTTGCGACCTTTCCCTGCCACAGTGCTTAAGCGAATCAAGGCAGTTTAGTTAGTAACAGGGCTGTTAAGGGAATCTGGCCTCCCCATTGACTTTCCTTCTCGGAAGGCCGCAAAAGGTGATCACGTGACCCTAGGGGACACACTGCGACGGTCATAAATATGAGTCGGTTGCCAAGTGGTTCAAATTTGGATCACGGGACCCTGGGGATGTTTGCGGCCGTCGTGAGTGTGGGAAAAAAAAACATCCCTAAGTCATTTTTTTCAGTGCTGTCGTAACTTTGAACGGTCACTAAATGAACTGCTGTAAGTCGAGGACTCCCTGTGGTTAAATGCGGGGAGGGGAATCAGAACTTAAGTTGGCTATTTCCTACAAAATGGGAGCACTGCTTATTATAACCCCGGACGTTCTAAAGTCCTGTAGGGTGGGACCCAGTTAGAACTAGGGTGGGAGATGTTTCTGAAGGACAGGAGGTGTCTCCTTGGTCCTCGACTTACGAATGGTTCCTGCCCATCATGTTCGTAAGTCATGGCTGTAAAAGCAGGCTGCTCGTGTGATTTGATGACCTTTTTGTGAAGGCCATTAAACTTCAGCCGATCGTTTGCTTGTGGGGCATTTTTTTTTGCTGAAAATCAGAAGCAGATGCTGCTTTTCTGCAAAAAAAAGGTGGTGAAGATTGGTCCCACGGCCACAGGGTTCTGCAGTTGGCCATAAAATGCCGGCCACTTGCTGAGCATCTGAGACGTGGTCACATCACTGGGGAGCTGGCTTTGGAGACAGGATTGTAAGTACCCTTGGGAGGGTCCATCAGAACGTCCGTATAGCCGCTAAGTGATGGTTATGGGGCAAGGGCTACTTGTATGTCCATCCGGTTAGGATGTACCCGGACAGGTCTTCTTGGGCCAAGGTCATTCCACAAACAATAATTAGCAGATAAGTATTTCTCAGCCTTGATTACTTGTAAGTCAGGGGTCTTCAAACTTGGCCCTTTTGTGGCTTGTGGACTTCCAACTCCCAGTGCTTGGCTGAGGAATTCTGGGAGTTGAAGTCCACAAATCACAAAAGGGCCAAGTTTGAAGACCCCTGCTTTTAAGGTCTGTGGACTTCCAACTCCCAGAATTCCCCTGCCAGCATGCTAGCTGAGGAATTCTGGGAGTTGAAGTCTACAGGTCTTGGAAGTTGCCAAGGTTGAGAAAATGCCAGGTAGTCCTCGACTTAACGACCACAATTGAGCCCAACATTTCCATTACTAAGGAAGACAGTTGTTAAGTGAATTTTGCCCCATTTTAGGATGCTTTTGTCACGGTTGTTAAGTGAGTCCGGCTTCCCCATTGACTTCCCTTGTCGGAAGGTCGTCAAAGGGGATCACATGACCCCAGGACGCTGCACAGATATATGCCAGTGGCCAAGCATCCACATGTGAATCACACTACAATGGGGATTCTGCAGTGGTGGCGAGTGTGAAAAAACCTGTCACTTTTTTCAGTGCTGATATAAATTTGAACCATCGCTAAACAGAAGGATTGTAAGATGCGAACTACCTGTATTTATGACGGCTGCAGTGTCTCGGGGTCGTGTGATCACCTTTTGCAACCTCCTGGCAAGCAAACGCAATGGGGATTCACTTAACCGCATTAGTAACTTAGCAACTGCAGTGATTCACTTAACAAATGTGGCCAGAAAGGTCATAAAATGGGACAAAACTCATAACAATTATCTTACGTAGTGGAAATCTTGGGCTCAATTGTCGTAAGTCAAGGACAACCTACACTCAGTGAGGGAGACTGGAGCTTAATCTTCACTGCAGGCTCCTGAATAAACTCCGAGAAAGAGTCTTGTATACATACCGCCTGCATTTTCACGAGGGACTAAACCAGGGGTGGGGAACCTTGGCTCTTTTATGACTTGTGGACTTCAACTCCCAGAATTCCTGGGAGATAATGAAGTATCTTGTGGGAATCTAGTCCATAGGGTCAGACTGTGTGTTGTTTCAACCCAGAAAATTGAGATAATTGAGTATGTTGTGGTTTGCCAACCCTCCATAAAGGCATTGTGCAATCAGGTCATAGAATGTCTTCTATTTTAACCACTTAAATCAGGAGTCTTCATACAGGCACGCTGGCTGAGGAATTCTGGGAGTTGAAGTCCACAAGTCATAAAAGGGCCAAGTTTGAAGACCCCTGACTTAAATGAATCTTTGTGGGGAGAGAGAGAGAGAAAGAGCAGATAAGCCATGGCCCAAAATCACCCATCCAACTTTCATGCCTAAGGGAGCCCTAGGACTCACAATCTCTTTCTAGGCCAGCACCTTAAAACCACTATACAAAACTGCCTCTCCAGTGTTCGTAGCTACTTGACAATGTATCTACGCAGTACTTTTTTTCATTAATATAGAATTTGTACTTTTATTTGTAGCTGCCACATTTTCCCTCCCTTTTAAATGACATTTAATTTTTGTCGTCTTATAGTCTATACTTTCCCCCCAGTACTGGAAATAACTTTCACTGGGGTGAAAATAGCCTCCTTATAAACCTTTTTGAGTGTACGTGTATCTGCCTAAACTTGGTGGCCCCTATATTCATCTGGCTGCCATGTATATATTTATCCAACTCTAAATTATAGGGAATAAAGCTTATTACTTAGTAAAGTGTATTGACTGTTTTCTCTAATGTAAACAGTCTTGTAAAGGTTTTTTTTTAATCCTAAAATAGCAGAAGGACGCATTTAAATAACATTGGTAAGTTTCTTAAAACTTGTACAATATTTTATTGTCTGGATGTTGAGTCATGGCAACAGGATTTGGAGAATCAAATCTGGCTCGGTCACTAAAGTCTTCTCAGCTTTGGGACTCGTGCAGGAGCCCCCATCCTCAGGGAACCACTCTTTAGAAGAAGATCTCATCCCAAAACTGAAGAAGCTATTTGGAGAAGCAGCAAAACATTTCAATCCAAAAAGAAAAAAGGCCAGTTGCCGTGACTCAACTTCCAGACAGCTCTGTCTGGATGACTTGAGAGTCTTCATGGACATACAATATTTATTGTTTTGTTAAATGTATATCCTGCCCCTTCCTTCAAGAGCTCAAGGTCATGTACATAATACAGGCAGTCCTACACTTGTGACAACAATTGAGCCCAAAGTTTATGTTGCTAAGTGAGACATTGGTTAAGTGAATTTTGCCCCATGTTATGACAGTTCTTGCCTCAGCTGTTAAGTGAACCACTGCAGTTGTTCGTATCAGTGGTCGTTAATAGCTTCCCCACTGACTTTGCTTGTCAGAAAGTTGCAAAAGGTGATCACGTGACCCAAATTTTGATCACATGACCATAGGGATGCTGCAATGGTCGTAAGTTGGAAAAAACAGTCATTTTTTTCAGGGCCGATGGAGGACAACTCATTCAGCAACCTTTTGAAATTACGATGGCGCTGAATAAATGGTGCTTATGACTGGACCTTGGAGTTAACGGCTATCCTAGTGTCCTCGATGGTCAAATAATCACCATTGGCAACTTTCTCTGCAGGCTTCCCCAGAAAGTCAGTGGGAAAGCCAGCAGGGAAACATCACAAGTTACTGGGATAATCTGCTTCCCTCACCCAACCTCTTCAAGTCTCTCTGTACTTGGCCCACACTGAACAGTAGTGCAGCTGTCCCTCACACACTCTTCTCAACCTCTCCAGTGGCTTTTTGCACACTTCACACACACTTGGGTTGTCCCAAAGCCGCTTTTTCAAAAGGCAGCTGGACTTTTATTTTCCCTTGAAAACGTTTCGCTTCTCATCCAAGAAGCTTCTTCAGAACGTCTTGAAGGAAAAACAAAAGTTGCCTTTTGAAAGAAAGTGCCTTTGGGATACTTATATAACACTGAAGAGAAAAGAAATGTCTTTTGTCCCAATGCATTTTACAGTCTTAAATTGGTGCTGTGCTGGCATGAAGCAGATGAGATAGGGAAAACGGAAAATGGATAGATAAAAGGGAAGAAATGTAAGCAAAATGGTTCACACAATTTTGGATTTCCCAGGTTTCTTCTGGTGAGTTAAGCAACACGTTTCATGGACGTTTTCCTTCCGAATTGCATGAATAATCATAGAAGCAAAAGTGGTTGGATCAGAGAATCCTGTAGGAAGCTCTCATAAGCCCTATTGTTGAAAAACAAAAGTGCGATTCCTGTTTTGTGAGTTCTTCGGCAGCTCGCATTCATTGTCAGCGGTTTTGCAAATAGGGAATTTTAGAGCAATAAGATTGCGCTCTGGCAAATGCAAATCCTGCGATTGTTTTGAATTACACAACCTTATTTCATAAAAGTAGACCGTGCCTTAGCCCTATTGACCACTTCTGATTTAAATCGGCTCTGTAACTGACCTGCTTGGCTGGATAATTGAGTTACAGTCCTGACATACTTATTCCAACCGACCGCAGAGTGAATTTAATCAGGTGCTTACAGAACCTGGGCAGGTGCGCTGGTGTGACAACAAGCCTGTAATCGGCCTCGGAAAGTCCTCTGGTTATAGCCTCAAGATGATTTATGACCGACACCTGCCTTGTGCTCCTTCTTAAATGTCTTCTATTCTTTTTTTTTTTTGGTCTGGTGTTCAGCCCTGATGGGCCAGGATTTTAACTTTATACACAGGTAGTCCTCAACTTATGACCTCAGTTGAGCCCAACATTTTTTTTTGTCAAGTGGGTTTTGCCCCATTTTACGACCTTTCTTGCCACAGTTATTAAGTGAATCGGAGCAGTCGTTAAATTAGTAACAGGGTTGTTAAATGAATCGCGTTTCCCTCATTGACTTTGCTGGCCAGAAAGTTGCAAAAAGCGATTACATGACCCCGGGACACCGCGACCGTCATAAAATATAAGTCTGCTGCTAAGTGTCTGAATTTCGATCACGTGACCACGGGGAATGTGGCGATGGTCGTAAGTGTAAAAAATGGTCGTACCTCTGTGCCGTTGTAGCCTTAAATGGTCACTAAATGAATTGTTGTCAATGGTTTGCCCCGTTGGTAGCAATAGCACTTAGACTTCTGTACCACTTCACAGTGCTTTCAAGCCCTCTCTAAAGCGCTTGATGGAGTCGGCATACTGCCCCCCAACCACCTGGGTCCTCATTTAACGACCTGGGAAGGATGGAAGGCTGAGTCAAGCTTGAGCCAGTGAGAATCGAACTGTCGAACTGCTGGCAGCCGGCAGTCAGCAGAATTAAGCCTGGAGCACTGCATTTTAACCACCGTGCCGCCACGGCTCTTAGTAGTCGTATTTAAGCCTCGGGGCATCATCCTACCTTGGTAACTTGGAAGACCTGCGGACTTCAACTCCCAGAATTCCTCCGCTAGGAGATCCAGACTCCATTCTAGCTGATGAGCATTGGCTGTTCTTAGGCCCGGATTGTGGTGGGTGGTTGCTTGCTTGCTTGCTTGATTAATGCCGGCCATTGCTGCAGGCCCGGTTTGCAATATTACGCTTGATCACGAAAGCCTTGCTCTGACAACCGTTCGGGCGATCCCGCTTGTCTGTCTGCATACATGGGCATTTGCTTCCTTTCTTCTTCCATTCAGGTGGCCCCTCTCACGCTTCTAAAGTGGGGGGGGCGCGATGTTTTCGGAGAACATTTTTGCAGTTCAGGAGGGCTGGTGCTTGTCTTGTGTGCGGTACCCCAGCAATCCTCCCAGTGGCCCTGAAAAGGGCTGTCGACGTTTTTATTTTTTTATTTTAATTCCATTTATATCCCGCCCTTCTCCAAAGACTCAGGGCGGCTTACAAGCTTAGCGTTATTTGTTTCTGCAAATAACGTATCGGGGGGGGGGGGGAAACGGCCCTTAAACCAGGCGGTGTAGGCTGGTAATTCAGGATGCGAGCGACGCGCTGGTCCTTCCGATGTCGATGGTTACCTGAAGAGAGAGAGAGGGAGATTGCTGCTGAAAGAGGTTTGGTGTTGCCTTTGAAACCAACCATGGTCGCCCTGTCTGGAGGATTATGGGAGCCGAAATTTAATACACAGCTAGGGAGCACCTATTTGCCCCAGCTGATCATCGCTCACTTTCCGTCTTCCCTTGGTCTCCTTGATGTACGCAGCACCAGGGTTTGGCCTTGGAGCACGTGGCATATGTGCCGAAGACCCTGGCTTGTGGTGTGCTGTCTCCTTCTCCTCCTCCCCTGCTTTCGCAGGATTTAACCTTCAAGTGTTTGCTTAATGGGCCGGCCTGACTAATCGCGTTGTGTCAGAAGACCTTGAGTAGCTGAAGTCTTGGACCAGCGTGAATCTAACCACAGTCAGCCGGTCGCCTTTCCTGGCAAGCAGCTGTTGGGGGTTTCTGCCGCTTTCTCTCCCTCAATAGGGCCAATCAAGGACCATTTGGGACAAGGCTGGACTGGGCTTGCTCTAAGGAATAAATAGCTGCTTGGGAAATAGGCTGGGTACCATTGTTGGCTACAGTGGCATTGATGCATTATCAACACATTTCAGCTGTTCCCTTTGCTTGGGATAATGCAGGGGTAGGCAACCTTGGCTCTTTTATGACTCGTGGACTTCAACTCCCAGAATTCCTGAGGCAACCTTGGCTCTTTTATGACTCGTGGACTTCAACTAAAAAGAGCCTTGGTGGAGCAGTGGGCTAATGCCTCCTTAAGTAACACCAGCTGCCTGCAATTAGTGCAGGTTCGAGTCCCACCAGGCTCAAGGTTGACTCAGCCTTCCATCCTTCCGAGGTAGGTAAAATGAGGACCCAGATTGTTGGGGGCAATTAAGCTGACTTTGTAATAATGCCGCTTGGGGGGGCCCCCAAAGCCCTAATAAGCAGGCATATACATAGAATGAAGGCTATTGCTAAGCACATTGATTTGTGCTTCTTAGATTGTAAGCTGCCCTGAGTCTTCGGAGAAGGGCGGGATATAAATGGGATTTTTTAAAAAAACCCTCACAGAATTCCTGAGGCAACCTTGGCTCTTTTATGACTCGTGGACTTCAACTCCCAGAATTCCTGAGGCAACCTTGGCTCTTTTATGACCCGTGGACTTCAACTCCCAGAATTCCTTGAGCCAGCATGGCCCAGCTTGGCAACCTCTCCCTTTCCCCTCAGCACAGCTGGCTCAGGAATTTTGGGAGTTGAAGTCCACGAGTCATAAAAGAGCCAAGGTTGCCTACCCCCCTGGGGTAGTGGATAGTTCCTTCTGATTTCCTCCATATGTTTTTCTAAGTTAAATGATGGGTTTATTATCCCTTTAAAAGTAGTCACTATTCTACCTCCCTCTGTCCTCTTGGCAGTTTGGGCTCCTTGGATTTGGGATACCTTAGCAGTCGATTGTGAGTCCCTGTCTACTCTTACTCCGTTTAGGGATTCTCCAAGACCTTCCCTATTCCAGTTATCTCCAGATCCCCATCCCAATTGCCTCCACTTACCACCAAGTGCAGGAATTCTAGGAACCGAGGACCTAAGGCAGGGGTCTTCAAACCTGGCCCTTTTATGACTTGTGGACCTGGCCGAGGAATTCTGAGAGTTGAGGTCCACAAGTCATAAAAGCGCCAAGTTTGAAGACCCCTGGCCTAATGTGTCTGAGAGGAGAGCTGTTTTGGCATCGTGGATATGAAAAGTCTTCCCCTCCTAACACCGTTCCCAGAGGCTTGAGCAACATCGATACAGACCAGGGGTCTCCAAACTTGGCAGACTTGTGAACTTCAACTTCCTGCTGGCTGAGGAATTCTGGGAACTGAAGTCCCCAAGTCTTAAACTTGCCCCCGATATGAACGTAAGGGTAACGAAAGGGCCCTCTCCAGATGTTCGGGAGCTCCCACAGTTCCTTGTCACTGATACCTTGCCAAGCACCAATAAATGGGGGATCCAGAAGATTGGAGAGCTAAATGTTGGAACTCAGAAGGTGGTCCTTTCTCTCCTACCAAGTTCTGCCTCTTGCCCTCCCCAGTTTGCCTATGGCTCTTCTCCCAGAGATGCCCAACTTTGTTATGGGATGCATTCTGGGTGCGATCCGAGTTCCAAGTAAGCGGCTGAGATTTTTTTTGTCCTCTGGAATGAAGAGGTGTCTAGGTGAGCGCCCACGTTTGGAGGGTCATTCTGTACTCCCACTGGGAGAAGACTCTATGGTTGGGACGACTGGGGTAGTAGCAGATAGCATCCTAGTCCCGGTCCCCTCTCAGGTGGATTCTGCAGGAGGCAAAGATGTATTTTTAAGCTCTCAAGGACATTTCGAACATGGGAAGGAAAGAGAAATGGAGGGTAAAAGGTCACAAGGCAGCTATAATTGTCCGTCCTGAATGCCTGGTTCCATCCTGAGCCTCCACAGACTGCAAGCTCCAATTGCCCATAGCAATTTACTCCCAGCTGGGAATTGCCTCTTCTCTGGAAAACTTCCATCCTTGTGCTTTAGATGATTCCTGAATGCTAGAATGGTAAATCCATTTACCGGTGGGATTGTTTTTTTTTATTAGTACGTGTTTGTGCGAGAAGGCAGCCCCTGAATTCTTTAGCAACAGCTGTTTTCCTCTGCTGCTGAGATGGTCCCCGAGTTAAGTTGCGTTGGCTTCTCTCAACGTACCCGGGTAGTCCCAGTGCCTCCCTTTGCCTCCGGAGCTCTCCCTGTTGTAAAAATCCTCCAAAGGGGATCCTCTTAACCTCCGATCTGGAGCCGAAAGCGCAGGTCGACATTGCACGAACTGAATTCACGATGCTGGTTTAGTCCTCAGAAGCTAGCTGTCCGCATGAAGTTCCTGTAGAGAGCATGGCTGGCTACTGCTAGCGCCAGGTACTAATTTTGCACAGTGCGTTGCGTTATCTCTCCGTTTTGTGAAGAAGGCCCGGTTTGCTCTTATTTCCTCCTTTTCTGATGGGTAACTGAGGCTGAGAATGATGTTGCCCGAAGCCAAAGTAAATTATGAGATATCCTAAAAATGGTCCTGAGCCCAAAGTAGACCTTTGAAAGGAAAAGGCAATTAACGCTCTCCTTGCACTCTCCCTCCTTAATTCATGTCTCACCTTCCCAAATACTGACAGGTCTCATTGTTTGCTCAATCACGTGAAATACGCCTTTTGTGGCTGTTGTTGTTTATTCGGTAAGCACACCATGGCTGCCCCCCCCCAAAAAAATCTTCCACGGCCTACCGGAGTTTGCTCAAATTCGTGTTCATTGCGGCTTGCTATCACCCCCTTCCTCGTAAGTCCTCGACTTATGACCGTAATTGGCCCCAAAATTTCTGTTGCTAAGCAAGACAGCGGCTAAGCGAGCTTTGCCCCAATTTACAACCTTTCTTGCCACAGTCGTTAAAAGTGAATCACCGTAGTTGTTAAGTGAGTAACACGCCCATTAAGTGAAGCTGGCTTCCCCATTGGTTTTGTTTCTCAGGAGGTCGCAAAAGGGGATCGGTCCCATGACGTGGGGGCACGGCAAAGTCAGTTGCCGAGCCTCCGTGGTGGTAAGCGTGCCGAGCCTCCGCGCTGCAGTGGTGGTAAGCGTGGGTAAATGCTCCCAAGTCACTTTGTTTTCGATGCCTGTCATAACTTCAAACCCTCACGGAAGGCATGGTTGTAAGTTGAGCACCAGCCGTGTGACTTCCCCCAAGCAGCTGCTTAAGATCCTCAGTTAAGTTTACTTTCCTCCAACACCCCCCACCCCGGTCTTCTGCCCTTTGGAGCGGAGGTGAGATGATGGGGCAGGTTCCCAGGCGAGGGCACGCTTCCCGTGGGCGTAGGCACTGCACCCAGGTTTCCTGTGGCCGGGCTCCCATGCCTGCTGTGATCGGCCCGGATGGGTGTCGGCTGGGCTAAGGTGGGCCCTAAGGTTGCTTCAGCCCTCTTTTTCTCCTGCTGCTTCAGCCTGGGCAGCGCCAGTGACTCAGCCACGTGGGTGTGAAGCTTCCTCCAACTGGTTTGGGCAGTGCTGATCTAGCGCTGAGACCAAACGGCTGCGACTGGGTGGGGCTCTGAGTGCTCTCTGGTTCTCCTTAGGCTCCTCTCCTCTCGTCTCTATGTCTCTGCAGTGCAGCAGAGTGCGATCTGACACCGCCAGCACCCGACGACGGCAGCTCCCCTCCTCCGGCACTCATGTTCCCGGCCTTTCCAGGGTGGGGGCGGGGGGCAATCCCCTGCCTTGCCCATGTTTGGCGAGCCCGGACCGCCGTGCCATGCACCAGCCGGTTTGCAGGCTGATCTTTTCTCTCTTCCCCCCCCCCCCCTCTTCCCCTACCCCCAATTCCTTTCGGAAAGCCAGGCAGATGAAAAGTCTCAGCCGTTTGCCAAAACACTTGCCTGGGGTTTTCCTACTTGGGTAAGTATTTTTTCATCTCCCTCTCCGCCTGCTGTCCGTCTTTTCGCCGCATGCCTTGAGTTAGGAGTGGGATAAGAGACAGGCTTTTCCCACCCCCCACCCCGTCCCCCCAAGGAAGATCGCCTCTTTTCTTTCGGTTTGCCGCGATCCCAGATAGACGGGTACGAAAGATTCGGAGAGAGGGGTGGTCCCGAGGCCGAAAATTAAGTTCCAAAGTTGGTTCCGTCTTTTTTCTTCTTCTTTTCTTTCTTACCAACCTATCCGTCGGGGTCGGTCGGGCCTGTGCTTAAAAAAAAAAAAGGTCTTGGCCTTTTCAAAGGGCTGCTTTTTTTTTTTTGTAAACAGTTCAGCAGGCAGACTTGGATTAAAAAGGGGGAGGGGGGCTGCCCCACAATTACCATTAGTGCTGTGCCGGTTTTGTGATATATATTTTTCAGAAGTTCCTTTTGCCTCCCGGTGATGTGGGTGGGGGCTGTGGTTAATTCAGAGACAACCATGAATGATGGAGAATCCTCCCTGGAAGGTTAATTCAGGACTTTTCATCGGCCTCCCAACAGTGGTGCCTGGACTCTTGATTTCCGAGTGGCTGTCGTCCTCGTTCACCCAAAAGGGTTGCCCTGCAGTTTGTTGTCCTGGATTAGAGAGGAGATTTAGTATTTCAGTCTGGAAAGCAGGGGTCATTTGAGACTTGACACCTCTTGATTGGCTTAGCCCCAATTACTTCCTGTCGGAAGAGATGCTGCAGGCCGCCTCCCTCGACCACCTGGGTGCGACGCTGCATCGCAGGCACATTGGCTGCTTGCAAGGGTGTGCGCGTTTGTGTGTGTGTATGGATGGGAGAGAATTGTTGCCGACGGTGCAGTTGTGCTCAGAGCAGCTAAATCTCTTTCCCAGAGACATGGCAGGCGCCAAGGTGCCCAAAGAGTGCCTGAACTAAATGTTGTGAATGGTTCGGCGGGGCCATCTTGGACTCCAAGGCCATCGCGCAACTCCTCTTTTTTCGGGAACTGTTAGTGCAGGGGAAGGGAATAAGTGACGTGACGTCGGGCCAGCCTTCTTTCACAACCCACGGACTTCATCTTGATTCAAACAATTCACGAGCAGTGTGGAGCAGGGATGGGCAACTATGGCAACTTCCAGACTTGTGGACTTCAACTCCCAGAATTCCTCAGCCAGCATGGCTGACTGAGGAATTCTGGGAGTTGAAGTCCACAAGTCTGGAAGTTGCCAAGTTTGAAAACCCCTGTCGAACATATCGGCTCATGTGGGCTGCGTTGAGTAAAGAGCAGTTTGTCCTGGGCAATTCATAATACAGTTAATCTTTAGAAATCCCATATTATTCAAAAGTGTGTGATCTTATGGGGCCGCATTACTAGCTGTCCAGAGCTGCCTGGGAATGGAGGTTGTACCCAATTGTGCTAGATTGAGATTTAATAGGAACTTAATATGACTTTTAAATCATTCTTTTTGAGCAAGACCTTGATAGGGCTAGCCAGATTACTTGACTATCTAAGCCAAGCGTCTTCAAACTTGGCCCTTTTAGGACTTGTGGACTGCAACTCCCAGAATTCCTCAGCCAGCGTGCCTGGCTGAGGAATTCTGGGAGTTGAAGTCCACAAGTCCTAAAAGAGCCCAGGTTTGAAGACTGAAGACCATTGCAGCATCCTCATGGTCACATGATCAAAATTTGGATGTTTGGCAACTGGCATGTACTTAACGACAGTTGCAGTGTCCTGGGCGGGGTCATGTGATCCCCTTTTGCGACCTGACAAGCAGAGCCAGATTCACTTAACCACTTAACAGCTGTGTCACTAACTTAAAAACCACGGCGATTCACTTAACGATTCTGGCAAGAAAGGCCATAAAACGGGGCAAAAGCTCACTTAACGACTGTCTTGCTCAGCCGTGGAAATGGCTAAGCAAGGCCGCGGTCGTAAGACGAGGACTACCTGCGTTCCACAGCGTTTGAAGTGAGAATTATATGGCTCTCCTCTCGGAGCGAAGGGGAGGGAAGGCTAGTCTAATGAGGTCTTGGGCTGGTTTTTCCATTTTACTTCTGCTGTTTCTGCGTCCGTTTTAACGATGTCAACTGAAATCTTCCATCCGTGCTTCCATGCTGCTTGGTACATGTCCTTCCTGGTCTGTTTATTACTTTCCTAGAGCGGCGATGTTTCTGTAGACTTTGTCCTCATCCCCACACGTTTCGACTGCCCTTTTTTTCTTGCTGCAGATAATTCCTTCTTTTTTTAAAAAAAGAAAAAAACATTGTCAGGTCACGGAATTCTGAAAAGTCCCCGGTTTTTTTTTTAATACACTTTGGCAGGGTGCGTCTGTGGTAAATTGACATAAAAATCTGGGTTTCAGCGATTCCCACAGAGCCTTTCTCGCCTTGTGCGTTGCGTACCCTCCGGCTTGGTTTCTCAGCCCTTCTTCGTTCACCGTGTCCGATTCCTCCCTGTGTTCATCTTGGTGACCCTTCTGTCGTTCTCCCTCTCTGCAGATAGCAAGAGGATCCTTATGCAGCAACACGTGAAATGAACAAAGCTCCACAACCCTCAGGAGGAACCCCATCAGCCCCACACCCCTCCCCTTCTCCTGGACTTCCACAGGTAAGGAGTCTCCTCCCCGGGCTACTTCCGAGGGAGGCATTTCCCCCTAGATAACACTCAGATTTTTGCCGCTTTACCTTGTTTCGGTGGCTTGAGGGGGGGGGAAGATCCTCTAGCAGAGGTGGGACTTCAACTCCCAGAATTCCTCAGCCAGCCAGCCAGCCTCAGGAATTCTGGGAGTTGAAGACCACAAGTGCTAAAAGGCTGGCTCAGGAATCCTGGGAATTGAAATCCTAAAAAGCTGGCTCAGAAATTCTGGGAGTTGAAGACCACAAGTGCTAAAAGGCTGGCTCAGGAATCCTGGGAATTGAAGTCCTAAAAGGCTGGCTCAGGAATTCTGGGAATTGAAGTCCTAAAAGGCTGGCTCAGGAATTCTGGGAATTGAAGTCCTAAAAGGCTGGCTCAGGAATTCTGGGAATTGAAGTCTTAAAAGGCTGGCTCAGGAATTCTGGGAATTGAAGTCCTAAAAGGCTGGCTCAGGAATTCTGGGAATTGAAGTCCTAAAAGGCTGGCTCAGGAACTCTGGGAATTGAAGTCCACAAGTGCTAAAAGGCTGGCTCAGGAATTCTGGGAATTGAAGTCCTAAAAGGCTGGCTCAGGAACTCTGGGAATTGAAGTCCACAAGTGCTAAAAGGCTGGCTCAGGAATTCTGGGAATTGAAGTCATAAAAGGCTGGCTCAGGAATTCTGGGAATTGAAGTCCACAAGTGCTAAACAGGCCGTAGTTCTTCAACCCTGTGACACTGCTACCAGTTTTACCAGAATGAACTTGTAATGAACTTTTCTGTAGATCGCCTGCCTTTGGGCCTCTTGGCTGGCTTTGGCAGAGGGAAGGTTGGCCAACGCCATTTTAATTCCTTTTCGTCTTCGAGTCAGAGCTTCACATTCCTCAAATGCTGCCGCAGCTGCGGTTGGGAGGGTTGGGGCAGCTGCCACGAAGCTGCTAACCTGCTTCTTCTCTTCTCCCTTCTCCTAGCAGTCAGCATTTCCTCCTGGCCAGGCGGCACCTGTGGTTTTTAACCCAGCGCAAGCTACCCAAATGAATACGCCTTCCCAGCCTCGACCGGTAAGAGGGTGGCGACAGCCGCCGGGCCTGCAGCTCCACGGGGGGCTGCAAGGACTCACTCTCGAGGTGGCAGCCGAGCCTTCTCGGATGCGGGCTGCCCAACAGGTTCTTCGGTTTGGCCCGGGGCTGGCCGGCCACAAAAGCAGCCCTGCAGGCTGACTCTGTCTGCAGGCACCGCTGACTCGGGAGTAGCTCTCGCGGCGTGTGCCAGGCCGGGGAGGGGGGTTTGGGACAAGCAACGGAGCCAGCCATGAGGTTCAGAGATGTGGTGGAAACCTCCTAGCTAGGGTCCGCATGGAAAGTGGCGGAGAGGAGGCAGGGAGGGCGGGCCTGTTGCCCCGAGGAGAGAAGAATTTGGGGAAAAGGGGGGGGGAGGAAGCAGAGAGTAGGCAGAGGGGCCTGTAACTGTCGGTGACGTTCTCCTCTTGTCTCCTTCCCCCCCCCCCCCCCCCCGCGCTCTTGTCGTAGTTTCCAGCAGGGCCTCGTGCTTTACATCAGCAGGTACTAACCTCCCCCTGCTTGCCTCACTGCATGCTGGATGCCATCCCAGGGTTAGGGTGCCGTCCGATCAGGGGTGGTGCTTGGACACTGCAGGGCCACTGACCGCAGGGCTGGAGGGTTTGGGGGGGGACGGGGGGGGCTGAGGTAATCAGGGTCAAACCCCCAGGTTAGACACACTGCGTCTCCTGGAAGCTCTCCTGTCTCTGGGCAGCTTACCCTCCCTCCCCCCCTTTCGTTCTCAGCTGCCCGGTTTTTCAAGACAGAGACGATAGTAACCAGGAGTCCTCGACTTACGACTACAATTGAGCCCCAGCTTTCCGTTGCCGAGCCAGGCAGCTGTTTAAAGCGAATTTCGCCCCGTTGTACGGCCATTCTGAATCGCTGCCGTTGTTCAGTTAATAACAAGGTGGTGAAGTGAATCTGGCCTTTCCCCTGTTGTTGGCGAAAAGGGCCGCAAAGCCGGGCCGCCGTCATTAAAACGTAAGCCAGTTGCTGAGCATCCGAATTTTGATCACTGTAACACCAGGGCGCGGTCGTAAGTCCTCCCCCCCCCCCCCGCAGTGCCTTTGTAACTTTGAACGGTGGCCAAACGGACGGTTGTAAGTCAAGGACTACCTGTACTGTTGTTTTTTTTGTTGTTGTTATGTTTTTTTTCCCTTCCTGGGTCGGATTACGATCGCTATAAGGAGCCATTTGGTCTCGCGGCTGTAACACATTTGAAAGGGGAGCCGATTGTGGATCACACCAACCACTTTTAAGCCCGCAGGGGAGAGCTGGTTGGGGTGTGGAAGAAGATACCAGTCCCAAAGAACAACACAAATCAAAACCTGTAGCAGGGGCCTGGGGCAGGGATTTGCTAGGGCCATCTTTCCCCTGAGTTTATGACCGACAAGATTGTGGTTAGGGCCAGTTTGACTGCAGTGTCCACAGCCCAGAAGCTTTCCTTCCTCCTCTCCCCCCCCCCCCCTCACCACTTTTCCCTTGTGACTTGCATGGCATCTGACTCATGATAGTGCTTCTCCTGTCACCGTTTCTCATTTTTGGAAAACTCCCACTCCCGCTGTCTCGCGTCCCCATTTTGGTGCTCCTTTCTGGCCTTCCCCTCTGAACGGACTTCCTGGCCACTCCCAGGATGGATGGCCTTTTCCTTTCCCTTCTCCCTTACCCCTGTCAACGACCTTTCGGTGTGTTGCATGTCTTCGAGAGCCCCGGACTCTGTTCTCCGTCTCTGTCTTCTTGGCAGACTGCCTGCAGACCCCCACCCCAGAAGGGCTGTGTCCTCCGTGGTCCTGAAAACAGTCACCCCTACATCCCCGTTGGCTATAGGTGTGTGTGTGTGTGTGTGTGTGTGTGTGTGTGTGTGTGTGTGTGTCTGCTCCTCCATCACATCCGGCTGTCAGAGAGCTTGCTTGCTTGGGCATGAAGGCCGAAGGAATGGCAGGAGGTTTCATCCTGTCGCCTTAGGCTGGGACTTGGGAATTGAGCTGGGGTTAACTTAGGCAAGATCTCAGCAGCGGTTCCCCTGTGATGCAGCGACATGTTCTCCTCAATCTGGCCAGTAGTTGTTTGTTTGTTTGTTAAAACCCTCAATTTATTTAAAAACTGCCTACTTTGGCATTCTTAAAAAAAACAAAAAAAAAAAACGCCAGCTACGAATCTTGATGGAGTTTGTGCTCCTTCCCACTGATATATCTAGTCCAGGGATAGGCAACCTCGGCTCTTTTATGACTTGTGGACTTCGATACCCAGAATTCCTGAACCAGCCATGCTGACTCGGGGAATGCTGGGAGTTGGAAGTCCGCAAGTGATAAAAGAGCCGAGGGTCCCTACCTAACCCGCTGATCTAGGCGTTCAACCCACGCGTACTGTTTCCAAACTTCAGCACCCTGGTGAACGAATAGGATTATATCTTCACAGCCCGAATTGGGTGATGTGTTTTATCTGAACAAAACTGCCACTTCTGGAGCTGGCTTTCCCTCCTGGGTGCAGTCTGACCCTCAAGGAAGAAGCCTTGATCCTCGGCGTGAAGCTTCTGAGTCAGATCAAAGCTTCGGGTCTCTGTCTTGCTGGTCCATCCAGTCTCTTGCGGAGAGATTGGGATATGAACGAGGAAGTCCGGCTCATATATAATTACTACACCCATCTCAGCGAGTGATCTTAGGAACCTGCAACCTCTTAGCATCTGTCACGTGGAATGGAGGATCCCGGCCTAAATCTAGTGTAACCACTAGCAAGCTTTGAAATGCGGGTGCTTCGGGCCTGTGCTTCGGAGTCTCGCCCAGTCTGGCCTCTCTCGAGGCGCGTTGGATGAAAGACCAGGCTGACTTAAGGATGCCGGGAATTGAAGTCTTCACACAGCTTCCGAGGGACGGGAACTCTGGAGGCGAGCTAACGACAGGTAGTCTTCGACGTAACAGCAGTTCCTTAGTGACCATTTGAAGTTAACAGCATTGGGGGGAAAAAAACAAAAACGGAGCCGTTTTCACACTTAAGGATGGTTGCAGCATTCCCCCATGCTCACGTGATTGACATTTGGGTGCTGGATCAGCGGTTCCTATTTACGACGGTCGCAGCGTCCCAGGGTCATGTAATCCCTTGTTGCAACCTTCTGACAAGCAAGGCCAGCGGGGAAAGCCAGATTTACTTAACAGCCGTGTTGCTAATTGAACGACTGCAGCGATTCACTTAACCCAGGGCTCTTCAAACCTGGCCCTTTTGTGACTTGTGGACTGCAACTCCCAGAGTTTCTCAGCCAGGCACGCTGGCTGAGGAATTCTGGGAGTTGAAGTCCACAAGTCACAAAAGGGCCAAGTTTGAAGACCACCCCCCTCCACACACACACAGACACACACACCCTGACTTAACCAATGTGGCAAGAAGAGTTGTAAAATGGGGCAAAAACTCCACAAAGGTCTCGCTTAGCAGCAGAAATTTTGGCCTCAGTTGTGGTCGTAAGTCGAGGACTGTCTGTATTTAGTCGCACTTCTTTCCCCCTCAGTTTTGGGTGGAAATGATCAGTTACCAATGCTCATTGCGATCGCCAACCTTAACCCTGGGTAGTAATGCTCATTGTTGCTGTTCGCAGTTTCCCCTACTGGGATCAAGCACGTGCTGGCCATTAGACGTGGCCTCTCCGTGCTCGGAATCCCACAGCAAAATTTGCAAGGGCGCCTGGGGAGGGTCAAGAGGGCAGGCTGACGTCCACCACAGCTGTCTGTCACTGTCCAGTGAGAACGTGAGGCGCAGGGCCGAATTACAACACAGAATGTTGAGCGCGAGACCCACGGTACACGGGCCTTGTTCACGCTATGAGTATTGTTTGAGCACTGATGGCTTGGACCACCCTCTCCTGCGTTCTTCACCCTGGAGCTCCAATGGTTTCCTTGCCCTCTTGGCACGGAGAGGCCACGTCTAACGGCCAACGCGTGGCTTAATCACAGCGGGGAACTGTGAACGGCAACAGTGAGCATTACTATCCAGGGTTAAGGAGAGCGGTTACTATTTGCACTGACAACTGATCATTTCTTAGATCAGGGTTCTGCAACCTTGGGTCACTTTTTAAGACAGGTGGACTTCAACGCCCAGAATTCCCCAGCCAGCCATGGCTGGCTGGGGAATTCTGGGCGTTGAAGTCCACCTGGTTTAAAAATGAGCAAGGTTGCAGAACCCTGGCTTAGAGCTTTCCCTTGGCTAATTCCTCAGGGTGTGATCTGCTTTTGTGCTCTTGTGTTGTTATTTAGACATTCTCCGGTAGCTTTGCAAAAGTCAGCGGGAGGGCTGTTGCGTAGAAGCTCCTTTGGGGTAGAAAGGCTGATTCTTCTCTCTCAGACTCGGATATTTCCACTTTGCAGCTTAATGCCTGTGGAGATTTCGTTGCTGATATTCTAAGGGCAGAGGTCTTGAAACTTGGCCCTTTCGTGACTTGTGGACTTCAACTCCCAGAATTCCTCAGCCAGCGTGCCTGGCTGAGGAATTCTGGGAGTTGAAGTCCACGAGTCAGGAAAGGGCCAGGTTTGAAGACCCCCCTCTTCTAAGGGCTTGAGAGGAAGTTGCTCTTTCCTATCTTGTGTATGATACTCAAAGGGTGTATATCCTGGGAAAGACACCACCTCCTAGTTCAGGGGTAGGCAACCTTGGCTCTTTTATGACTCGTGGACTTCAACTCCCAGAATTCCTCAGCCAGCGTGCCTTGCTGAGGAATTCTGGGAGTTGAAGTCCACAAGTCAGGAAAGGGCCAGGTTTGAAGACCCCCCTGTTCTAAGGGCTTGAGAAGAAGTTGCTCTTTCCTATCTTGTGTATGATACTTAAAGGGTGTATATATCCTGGGAAAGACACCACCTCCTAGTTCAGAGGTAGGCAACCTCGGCTCTTTTATGACTCGTGGACTTCAACTCCCAGAATTCCTGAGCCAGCCTGGCTCAGCTTGGAAACCTCTCCCTTTCCCCTCAGCATGGTTGGCTCAGGAATTCTGGGAGTTGAAGTCCACGAGTCATAAAAGAGCCAAGATTGCCTACCCCGTCCTAGTTTTTTCTTAAGTTTCTCCCCTCCTCAAGTTTGTTAAGGCCTTGCAAGAGGTACAGGCAGCCCTCGACGACCACAAATGAGCCCAAAATTTCTATTGCTCAGCAGAACAGCGGTTAAGAGAGTTTTGCTCCGTTTTGCGACCTTTCTTTGCCACAGTTGTTCAGCAAATCAACGGTAGTTCTTAAGTTAGTAAAAAGGTTGTTAAGGGGGGATCTGGCGCTGCTTCTCAGAAGGTTGCAAAAGGGGATCCCGTGACCCTAGGACCCTGCAGCGGTCACAAGTAGGAGTCACTTTCCAAGCCTTTGAATTTTTGATCACGTGACCATGGGGGAGGGGTGCCGCAGCGTCGTAAGTAAGAAATGCAGCCCTAAGTCACTTTTTTTCCAGTGCTGTTGAAACTGAACCCTCACTAAACGAACTGTTATCAGTAGACTACCAGCATTTTTTTTTAACATTCACCTATTGCACACCTCTACTTAACAGCCTGAAAATTTTCTGGGACTCCAGAAGATGGTAGAGGACAGGAAGGCCTGGAGGAACGTTGTCCACGAGGTCGCAATGGGTCGGACGCGACTTCGCAGCTAACAAACAACAAATAGACAGTTTGAAACCATAAGCAAACTTTTTAAAGTTGTCATATTCTATCTGCAATCTTCGATAAACTATATAGGCTTAGCCAAAATAAACAAGTCATCTCACTTCCTTTAAGCTGCTGGTATTTTCCCGGGGTTAAAGATCACTTTCTAATGTTTTGCATATAACAATCTTGAGACCATTAAGACACACCTCAAACCGTATAAAGATATGTAAAGGGAGGGCATTTTTTTCCCCCTTTGCACAGCACAATAGTTTGGAAAGTGAATGTTTCACTGATTTGGCTACTTCTTTCGTTAATACCTACAACCACCCCCCCTCCCATCATTTAAGGTCATTTTGGATGGACAGCTTGCATAGAAGAAGTGATAATAATAACAACAGCAGAGCTGGAAGGGACCTTGGAGGTCATTTAGTCCAACCCCCTGCTCAATCAGGAAACCCTGTACCATTTCAGACAAATGGCTGTCCAGTCTCTTCTTAAAAACTTCCAGTGTTGGAGCATTCACAGCTTCTGGAGGCAGGTTGTTCCAGTGATTTAATTGTTTTAACTGTCAGGAAATTTCTCCTTAGTTCTAGGTTGCTTCTCTCTTCGGTTGGTTTCCATCCGTTGCTTCTTGTCCTGCTTTCAGGGGCTTTGGAGAATAGCTTGACTCCCTCTTCTTTGGGGCAGCCCCTCAGATATTGGAACACTACAGTCATATTCCCCCTCGTCCTTCTCTTCATGAAACTAGACCAGGGGTAGGCAACCTTGGCTCTTTCATGACTCGTGGACTTCAACTCCCAGAATTCCTGAGCCAGCATGGCTCAGCTTGGAAACCTCTCCCTTTTTCCTCAGCATGGCTGGCTCAGGAATTCTGGGAGTTGAAGTCCAGGAGTCATAAAAGAGCCAAGGTTGCCTACCCCTGGACTAGGCATACCGAATTCCAGCAACCGTTCCTTATATGTTTTAATCTCCAGTCCTCTAGTACTTTCCATTAGTATGTTACAGGTAGTCCAAGACTTACCATCCCATCCCATTTGAGCCCAAAATTTCCACTGCTAAGTGAGACAGTTGTTAACAGAGTTTTCCCCTATTTTATGACCTTTCTTGTTGCCGTTGTTAAGTGAATCCCTGCAGTTGTTAAGTTAGCAACACGGATGTTCAGTGAAACTGGCTTCCCCGTGGACACTGTTTGTCAGAAGGTCGCAAAAGGGGGATTGCGTGACCCTCCGGGACTCTTCGACCATCATAAATATGAACCAATTGCCAAGCATCACCTGACTTTGGGGATGCCGCAACACTTGTAAGTGTGAATAATGGTCCTAAAGTCACTTTTGTCAGCTCTGCTGTAACTTTGGAACAGTTGCCAAACAAAGGGTTGTAAGTCGAGGACTACCTGTATGAACGTGAAATTATTTCCCCCATGCTTGGGGCACGTTACTGCCACTCTAAGGATATGAAAATATCCGTAGAAACTAGCCAAGTATAAGTAGTAAATTTGGTTAGAAGAGGAGGAAGATTTGATGTTTCTCAACAGTTGTTCCCTTGTCTATGGAGATTCTCAGTTATTCACGTCGCGGTTGTCCCAAAGGTGCTTTTTTAAAAAGGCAACTGGATTTTCTTTGTTTTTTTCCTTGAAGACGTTTCGCTTCTCATCCAAGAAGCTTCTTCGGTTCTGCTTCAGCTTCTTGGGATGAGAAGCGAAACGTCTTCAAGGAAAAACAAAAGAAAGTCTAGTTGCCTCTTGAAAAAGCCTCTTTGGGAAACCTCTTTGTCCATTGCAATATTCATAATTACAGAGAGCTCCTCCAATACGCCATTGTACTGAATATCCTTTTTCTAGGTAGCCTCTACTACAGGGGTCTTCAAACTTGGCCCTTTTATGACTCGTGGACTTCAACTCCCAGAATTCCTCAGCCAGGCATGCTGGCTGAGGAATTTCGGGAGTTGAAGTCCACGAGTCAAAAAAGGGCCCGCTTTGAAGAACCCTGATCAAGATCATGTGAAACGTTAGTATCGCTTTATAATCCCTTCAATAACAGAGTTGTATACTGTGTCGCAGTGCTTTACAGCCCCTCTCTTAAGCGGTTTACAGAGTCAACATACTTGCCTCCCCCCACAATCTGGGTCCTCATTTTACCGACCTCGGAAGGATGGAAGGCTGAGTCAGCCTTGAGCCCCATCAGGATCGAACCCTTGGAAGCGAGCAAGGTGTTAGCCTGCAATAAATACTGCATTTTAACCACTCCGCCACCTCAGCTCTTAATAAAAACAACACTTGGAATATTGCACACCCAGTTTTGGTGGTTACAGTATAAAAAAAAAGACGTTGAGACTCTGGAAAGAGCGCAGAGAAGAGCAACAAAGATGATTAGGGGACCGGAGGCTAAAACAAATGAAGGACGGTTGCAGGAATTGGGGATGTCCGGTCTAGTGAAAAAGAAGGATTAAGGGTGACAGGACAGCAGTGTTCCAATATTTGACGGGCTGTCACAAAGAAGAGGGGGTCAACCTGTTCTCCAAAGCACTTGAGAGCAAGACAAGAAGTAACAGATGGAAAACAATCAACGGAGAGAAACCAACTTAGGATTAAGGAGGAATGTCCTGACAGAACAATTCATCAGCGGAACAAGTTTGCCTCCAGAAGCTGTGGATCCTCCCCAACGCTGGAGGTTTCTTGAGTTTGGACAGCCACGTGTCTGAAATGGTATGGGATCTCTTGATTTGAGCAAGGAGGTTGGACTAGAAGACCTCCAAGGTCCCTTCCAACTCTTTGTTATTCTGTTATTAGATGGTGTGCAGCCCACCAGCTCTGTCCATTGAGGTCTCCATGAGAGGGGTTCAGAGTTTCAGTGATTCCCAGAACTTCTTTTTTTTATTTATTTTAATTCCATTTATATCCCGCCCTTCTCCGAAGACTCAGGGCGGCTTACAAACTTAGCAGTAGCCTTCATTCTATGTATACGCCTGCTTATGAGGGCTTTCACACACACACCCCCAAGCGGCATTATTACAATGTCAGCTTAATTGCCCCCCAACAATCTGGGTCCTCATTTTACCTACCTCGGAAGGATGGAAGGCTGAGTCAACCTTGAGCCTTGGTGGGACGCGAACCTGCACTAATTGCAGGCAGCTGGTGTTACTTAAGGAGGCATCAGCCCACTGCTCCACCAAGGCTAGTAGAACCCCTTTCCAACGGGATTGATACGAACACAAGCAAAGCCCATCTCTGCTGTCTGCATTCCCTTGCAATTACCTACTCACCTTTGTTGGCGCGAGCCGCGTGTCCTATTGACCTGCTCTTCTCCCTATCCCTCCAGCCCCCCCCCACCCTATTCTTTTTCACATGGCTGCCGTTACTTTCTTGCTGACTGTTGGGGGTCTTCCCAGGTGCCTGTTAACATGTCTGGCTGTAGGTAACTTCTGTCTCTTTCTCTTTTTTTCCCTTTTCTCCTTGTGTTTGTGTCTCTCTCTCTGTGTGTGTGTGTTTGTGTGTGTGTGTGTGTGTATGTGTTTGTGTGGTGCTAACAGGGCGGATTCAGGTCTCTCCAGGTAATCCCATTTCTATAATCCTACTTGGGTTGGGAGTGGGAGGGCGCACGTGTGTGCGTGGAAGTACTTTAAGGCAGCGTTTTCCAACCTTAGGAACTTGAAGATGCGTGGACTTCAACTCCCAGAATTCCCCAGCCAGCATAGCTGGCTGGGGAATTCTGGGAGTTGAAGTCCACGCATCTTCAAGTTCCTAAGGTTGGGAAACGCTGCTTTAAGGCCCCTTCGTGCTGGAATTGTAGTTGGCTGTCGGTGTTAAAAAACAGCTGTTAATTGAGCCCGTAGGGAACACGAGATCTTAAAAGATGGTGTGGGGTTTTATTTTTTTTCCTTTTTTGTTTCCCCCCCCCCAACCCAGTCCCATGTTGCACAAACCTCTGGAAAAGTGGGATGGGTCTGTGAATTCCTCTGATTCATAACAACCTTTCCTTTCCACAATCATTCTGCTTCTCCGTATACATCCTCTTCCTCTCTCCCCCCCACCCCCCGTGGGTTTGGTCTTTCACTCTTCTTTCTTTCTTTCTTTCTTTCTTTCTTTCTTTCTTTCTTTCTTTCTTTCTTTCTTTCTTTCTTTCTTTCTTTCTTTCTTTCTTTCTCTCTCTCTCTCTCTCTCTCTTCTCTTCTCTTCTCTTCTCTTCTCTTCTCTTCTCTTCTCTTCTCTTCTCTTCTCTTCTCTTCCCACCCCCAAGCGTTGCGTTACCGCAGTTTTCCCCCCAGTTCCTCAAATTGCAGAGATTGCCTATAACTCACAGAATAAACCCCCCTGCTAACAGGAATTCTTGAAATTTGTTTTATTTGTCACCTTTGGGGACCACTCCCCTCCCGTCTCAGAGGAACTCTGGGCAGTGTACAATAAAATGCGGAGACGAAAAAATAAAATAAAAAGCACACAGCGGTTAATTTTTTTTTTAAAAAAAAGAGGCAGGGATGATGAAAAGCAACGTTAAAAAAATAAATGAAAAAGTGGAAGGATGGCTTTGAGGGGCACCAGGTGAAAGAAAAGGACATCACGTCGCAGGGCATTTAATGTCAGCGTGCCCCTACCGTCTCTCAAGGGCAAAAGAGTTTGGTTTGCATGTTCTTTTCCTTGGGTAGCTGACTGAAACGTGGGGGAAGTTTTCAGGATTCGTAATATCCTAGCATTGCCGATTTCTATTCAGTGTAATTTGTAGTTTTCTGGCCCTCTGTTTGGTGATGAGGGGAAATGGGGCAAATAATCCCACTTTTATAGGATAGGAACATTTGCCTTACAGGTAGTCCTTGAGGTTAGGACCACAGTTGAGCCCAGCTTTTCCGATGCTCAGCGAGAAAAAACGGCTCCGTGAATTTTGCCCCATTTTACGACCTTGGCGGCCGCCCGTTGTTAAGTTGAATCACTGCAGTTGTTAAGTCAGCAAGCGGGGGCGGTAAAGTGAATCTGCCCCCACCTCTGCCTTTGCCTGTCTGCAACCGTCATCAATAACAGGCCAGTTGCCAAAGCAATGACCCCCGGGAGGGGTTGGGAACGGGACAACACACACACACACACACACACGCTGCAACAGTTGTAAGGGTGAAAAACCTGTCAGAAGTCACTCTTCACCCCCCCACCCCAGTGCCGTTGTAACTTCAACCGGTTATTAAACGAATGGTTGTTAAGCTGAGGACTACCTGTATGCATTTTCACCCTGGGTCTGTAATCCAGTTTATTTTACAGAACTTGGTCCATTTGGGAAGAGGGCACATACATTAATGCAGCCCAGGGCGGAGAGTCAGCAGAGAGAAGCCACAGGTTAACCTGAGCTGATTTTTCCTCCCCTTCTCCCCACCCCCCTTTCGCCTTTCCCTGCCTCTTATTCACGACGACCGCAACAAAGGTTGGTCGTAGGGCCCTCCTTAGAAACGGTGGAAACAGATCTCCTTTGGCTCTCCAAAGCCCACCTTTGGGTAGGGGTCCCACCGTCTTTCCCTCTGAAGACTTTGGGCCAAGCCTAGCCCCGACGGCCTCAATCCTAGCCTTTCGTTGCATCCTTCTCGGCTTTGGGGGGGGGGGAAAAAGCTTTCATTCCGGAGCGAGTTGCTCCGTCCTGAAATTCAGCAAAGCTCCCTCTCAGCAGTGGCTGTCCTCATACAGGTAGTCCTCGACTTACAGCAGTTCATTTTAACGACCGTTTGAAGTTACAACGGTACTGAAGGGAAAAAAAGGGGGGGGGACTTAACGACCGTTTTTTTCACGCTTGCGACCTTTGTGGCACGTTCACGTGGTTGACATTCGGATGCTTGACAACTGCTTCCTGTTTATGGCGGTTTGCAGTGTCCCCCATCCCTGCCCCCCCCCCCCGGGGTCCCCTTTTGCGACCTCCCGACAAGCAAAGTCAAGGGGGAAAAGCCAGATTTTCCCTTAACAACCGCGGGGCTAATTTTATCAACTTGCGGCGATTCACTGAAAAGCCGTAAAACGGGGGTGGGGGGTGGGGGTGGGCAAAGCTCACCGGACAGATTTCTCACTGAACGACAACAAGCGTCGGGGTCGATTGCGGTCGTAAGTTGAGGACTACCTGTATCTGGAACCCCGGGGCAGATTGCTGACACATTCAGCCTCAGGAGACCTACGGTGGGGCTAGCTAGTTGTAGGGGAAGCAGCTGGGATTCCTCAGGCCTGGCCTTACTAACTAAGCGCGTCCCTCTCTCCTTTCTCTCTTGAAGCATTTCTACCAGAGCAGGGCCCAGCCACCGACCAGTGCTTCCCGGGTGCAGAGTAACACGTCGGCTCGGCCTGGCCCACCCACTCATGTTTATCCAGCTGCTTCCCAGGTCATGATGATCCCTTCACAGATCTCCTATCCTGCTTCGCAAGGTGCCTACTACATCCCTGGACAGGTGAGGGGTTGGATTGAGGCTGCGGCCTTCTTCTTTATTGTGGAGAGCTTTGCCGTGCTTTCCCAAGCCACCTCGTCTCTCCCGTAACTGGTGTGCGTAGCTCGCCTTCCCTCCCCCCCCCCCAGGGTCGGTGTAATGAGGAGGAGAGAGGGGTAAGTTATCCGGTCTGCCCTCCTGCCTGTCGACAGATAGCATCCCAGTCGTCGGGGCTCCAGCTGCCTCTCTTAACGCCACGATCTTTGTTGTCTTTTGTCTGGGGAATGACTGTATTTGTTAAAACAAAAAACACTGGTCGGTAAATTGCCACCCTGTGGATGTGTGCAAATGCCTCCCGCCCTTGCGGGGAAGGCAGAAATGTGGTGCCTGGCCTCTTGTCGGCAGAAACGGCAGAATGAGGAGGTGACAGCAGAGGTTGGGTTTACCTGATGGGAGTCAACTCCTTTTCAACTCAGCTGCTCGTACAACCCAGCTGGTGGGCCGATGGTTTTATTCCACGGGATTTAACGGCTCTCACCGTGAGTCAGTAGCAAAGGACAGCTCCTCTGACCGACCTTTCCTTATCCGTCCCAAGCCGGATGGAACGAAAATGTGTATTTTGCGCCCTTTTGGGGAAATGAGCTTGGCTTGATTTCCCTAACGTGTCCAGGAATGTGACCGCTAAAGGAAGCCTTATGGGAAGGAAGCCTTGCAAAACCTACTGTCTAAACTCAACAGTTCACACCTGAAAATGTTTCTGATTGCTATGGAAGGTCAAGCTGGAACGTGAGCTTTCTCCTAAAGCGAGGGTCTTCAAACTTGGCAGCCTTTCCGACTTGTGGACTTCAACTCCCAGGATTCCTCGGCAAGTCTTGAAAGTTGCCAAGTTTGAAGGCCCCTGTTCTGTCCTAGGAGATTCAGCTGGAGCCACTTCCTTTAGTTCCAAGTCCCTTAATAAACACGAGTGACATCCTGATCAGCTTTAAAACGAGGGCGTTCTGAGGTTTTTGCAACACAAGTTCCGTAGACGGAAAGCCTATTTTTTTTTTAAAAAAATGGAGACCTAGTGTATAAAAGAGAAAGGGAAACAGCCCACAGGCGATGATGCCTTCTGCAGCTTCACGCGAAACATATCGTGTGGGTCTGGGACTGTTCTACATTGATAATACATATTCTTTAGTCCATGTGAGATTATAACGAAACCTTGCTGTGCTCCATCAGCTCCATCCTGGGTTCTTCCCTTGCAAGGTCATCCGTTTCCCCTTCCTGCTATTCTTCGCCTCTTCCAAACTCTTTAATTTAGGCCCCGTTATCCCATAGTTAGAGACGCGGTGGCTCAATGGGTTGGGACACTGAGCTTGTCGATCAGAAGGTCGGCAGTTTGTCGGGTCGAATCCCGAGTGCCGTGTAGCAGAGTGAGCGCCTGTTACTCGTCCCAGCTTCTGCCAACCTAGCAGTTCGAAAGCACGTAAAAATGCAAGTAGAAAAATAGGGACCACTCCGGTGGGAAGGTAACAGTGGTCCGTGCGCCTTTGGCGTCTAGTCCACGGAGACGTCCTCGGACAAGCGCTAGCTCTTCAGCTTTGAAACGGAGATGAGCACCGACCCCTAGAGTTGGAAATGACTAGCACGCATGTGCGGGGGAACCTTTACCTTTACCTTTATCCCATAGTTATGAGGGCCTCGCCCTATCGGCATCAGAAGAGGTGTGTCTAGCACAGGGGTAGGCAACCTCGGCTCTTTTATGACTTGTGGACTTCAACTCCCAGAATTCCTGAGTCAGCTGAGTCAGGAATTCTGGGAGTTGAAGTCCACGAGTCATAAAAGAGCCGAGGTTGCCTACCCCTGGTCTAGCAGGTCAGATCTTCTGCAGGCAGGGACGCAAAGGAGAACCTCCTATTGCCTTGTGAGATAACAAGAGTCTCAGATATGAGAGCCATCTCAGCTTCTCCTTTCAGAGAAAAGGGATTGCAGAACGATGCTTCAATTGCAGATAATAATTGATTACCTTTGGTCCGTATGGACTCTTTATGTGCTCTCAAAGGTGTTGATTGGTGGTGCAAAGGGATACTCTCAAACCAATGGTTACCTTTACAATTACTACTAGGATGTAATCCATGATGGGTGGTGGTCCCTGAGACTTGCAGGGCAGAGGCTAGTCACCATAAAGGGAGACAGACTAGATGTGGGTTGGGGGCGGGGGGGGGGAAGAAAATTTAGAAAGAAAGGCAACACCATCTCGGCAAACAGTATTGGAACGTTTTGGTGCCAGACCCTATGAGTGAACCAGACAAGGGGTAAGTAAACAAATTGGCTCTGCATGAATCTAAAAAAAAAAAAGTTTTAAGGTTGGGAGAAACATTTCTTAAGCTATCATGAAGGGTTCACCTGCTTTATTTCCCCTCTTCTTCTAGGGTCGCAACACGTATGTTGTTCCGACGCAGCAGTATCCTGTCCAGCCAGGTGCCCCCAGCTTTTACCCTGGAGCCAGCCCTACAGAATTTGGCACTTTCGGTAAGTGATGCCTGCATACGCTGCTTGGGTTTCGCCCTAAAATGGCCGCCTTTTCCCTAGGGGAGGGTTGGGCAACTTTGGCTCTTTTGTGACTCGTGGACTTCAACTCCCAGAATTTTTGAGCTACTCATGCTGGCTCAGGAATTCTGGGAGTTGAAGTCCACGAGTCATAAAAAGAGCCAAGGTTGCCTACCCCTGCCCTGGGGGCTTGAAAGTGAGGGTAGTCCCCAACTTAGTGACCACAATTGAGCACCCCAAAGTTTTGCCCCATTTTACAACCTCTTGCCACCGTGAATGGTTGCAATTAGTAGCACGGTGGTTAAGTAACTCTGGCTCCCCCATTGACTGCTCGTCAGAAGTTCGCAAAAGGGGATCACACATGACCCCAAGGGGCTCTGCAGCGGGCATAAATATGAGTCCGTCCCGAAGTGGCCGGATATTGATCATGTGACCATGGAGATGCTGCAACGTTCTTGTGAAAAATGATCATAAGTTAATTTTTCTTCAAAAAGCGGTTGCATTTTCACACGTTCACTAAACAAATGGTTGTAAGTCGACAGGTACCGGTACAGGTAGCCCTCGACGTACGGCCAAAATTGAGCCCAAAATTTACGTTGCCAAGTGAGACGTTTGCTATGTGAGTTTTGTCCTGCTTTACGACCTTTCTTACCACAGTCGTTAAGTGAGCCTCTGGAGCTGTTAAGTAACCCGGGTTGTTAAGTGAACCTGGCTTCCCCATTGAATTGGCTGGTCAGAAGGTCGCAAAAGGGGATCACGTGACCCTGGGTCACTGCAACCGTCATAAATATGAATCAGTTGCCAAGTGTCTGAATTTGGATCATGTGACCCACGGGGATGCTGCAACAGTCGTAAGTGTGAAAAATGGTAACAAGACACTTTTTCCAGTGCCGTTGTATCTTCACAGTCACTAAACAAATGGTTGTAAGTTGAGAACTACCTGTGTATGGAAACGTATCTGGATCAGAGGCAGAACTGAGAAAGGTTAATGAAACATCAAGCTGTGCATTCTTGGTCTACCACTTAAATTAGCTCAGGGGTCTTCAAACTCGGCCCTTTTATGACTTGTGGACCTCAACTCCCAGAATTCCTCAGCCAGGCATGTGCCTGGCTGAGGAATTCTGGGAGTTGAAGTCCACAAGTCATAAAAGGGCCGAGTTTGAAGACCCCTGAATTAGCTGCTTCGAAAGCGTTGATGGCACCTCTATCCGGTTCTTCTTTAAGTTCTCACTTTTCAAAGTTTTTGTCTCCTGTTGTTTTAGGCTTTGCAATTTATCCTCGAATATAGTGGCTTTGCTCTGATACTGATTTATTGATTTATTTTGTTCTCGGTTGAAACGATTAAGGATAATACTTGGGAAGATAACACAGAGATCATGGCCAGAAAAACCTGGAGTGGAGAGGGAGCAAAATTTCTTGGTAGGAGAGAAGATTGGTTTGAGTCCTTGAAGGGAAAATAAAAAGCTGTGAAGAAGGAATTCTAGATAATTCTAGATAAGGAATTCTAGATAAGGAAGTCCTTCTCATCAAACCTAATACTCTTGTTTGGAATTTAAAAAAAAAACACCAGACACACATCAAAAATGGCCTTTCGTTGAATTTAATTCCTGGATACCGTCTTATGCATGGTTAATTGCTGTCTTTTTCTGGGGTGGCTTTTTTTCCCTTGTGTTCCAGCCAAATGTCCTGTATCGTCGTCCTCGACCTATGACCACAGCCGAGCCCCAGATTTCTGTTGCTAAGCGAGAATGGTTGCCAAGCGGGTTTTGTCCCATTTTCATTCTTGCCATAGTCGTTCAGTGAATCCCTGCCGTGTTACTAAGTGAATCCGCCTTCCCCATTGACTTTGCTTGTCAGAAGGTCACAAAAGGGGATCACACAACCTCGGGACACAATGGCTGTCATAAACATGAGTCCGTCGCCAAGTGGCTGAATTTTGATCACGTGACCACGAGGATGCTACAACGGTCCACGAGTGTGAAAAACGGTCCTAGGTCGCTTTTTTCCAGTCCCGTTGTAACTTCGAACAATTAGTAAATGAACTGTTGTAAGTCAAGGATTACTTCTAATGCCCAAGCAGTCCTTCCAAGTACTAACCATGTATGGCTTCCTGGATTGGCCAAGATTAATTGGGTTGGTACTGCCTCCCTGTGAAACTCTTGATTGGAATAGGCCAGGGGTAGGCAACCTTGGCTCTTTTATGACTCGTGGACTTCAACTCCCAGAATTCCTGACCCAGCCACGCTGAGGGGAAAGGGAGAGGTTTCCGAGCTGAGCCATGCCGGCTCAAGGAGTTCTGGGAGTTGAAGTCCACGAGTCATAAAAGAGCCAAGGTTGCCTACCCCTGGACTAGGCCTAGGCCGCTTTATGACTTGTGGACTTCAACTCCCAGAATTCCTGAGCCAGCCACGCTGAGGGGAAAGGGAGAGGTTTCCGAGCTGATCCATGCCGGCTCAAGGAGTTCTGGGAGTTGAAGTCCACGAGTCATAAAAGAGCCAAGGTTGCCTACCCCTGGACTAGGCCTAGGCCGCTTTATGACTTGTGGACTTCAACTCCCAGAATTCCTGAGCCAGCCACGCTGAGGGGAAAGAGAGGTTTCCGAGCTGAGCCATGCCGGCTCAAGGAGTTCTGGGAGTTGAAGTCCACGAGTCATAAAAGAGCCAAGGTTGCCTACCCCTGGAATAGGGGTTAAAATGGTGGTAGATTTCTTTAGTGTCTGATTCAAACAGCCTAAACAGGCAGTCCTCGACTTAACAACAATTCATTTAGTGACCATGTTGGAAGATACAACAGCACTGAAAAAAGGGACCAATGATCATTTTTCAGACTTAACGACCGTTGCAGCATCCCCACGGTCACATGATTTACATTCGGATGCTTGGCAACTGAATTTAGGACGGGTTGCAGCGTCCCGGGGTCATCTTTGGCAGTCTTCTGGCAAGCAAAGTCAGTGGGGCAAGCCAGATTCACTCAACAACCGCGTCACTAAATGGACAGCTGCAGGGAATCCCCTTTACAAATGTGACAAGAAAAGCCGAAAAAATGGGGCCAAACTCACTTAGCAAATTTCTCTCTTAGCAGCGTAAATCTGCGTTCATTTCGCCGGGACCTGAAAACCTGGCTTTTCGATCTATCAGGCCTGGACTGAAGGGGTTTTAGCATTTTAATATTGTTTTAATTGTTGGGCTTTAATTAATTCATTTTAATTTTATATTATCTTTTTATATTGTCTTTTATACGCTGCCCTGTAAACCGCCCTGAGTCCTTTGGGAATAGGGCGGTATAGAAAACTAACTAACTAACTAACTACCTAACTAACTAACTAACTAAATAAATAAATAAATAAAGGGCTCTGTGGTGGTCGTAAGTCGAGGACTACCTGTGTTTCATTTAAGCTTTCCATGTGTCACTCTATACACTGTTTCCCCCATCCCTTCTTTTCTCCCCCTTTATTCCAATCCATGCCTTCTCCTCTCCTCCCTGTGGAAGAGCCAAGAATGTGTTGTTGTCATTTGAGATGATCTTGAGCCAGTGAAATGACCAGGCAAATCTCACTTCAGTCACTTTTTTTTTTTTCCAAGAGGCAACTGGACTTCCTTAGTTTCTCTTCGAAGACGTTTCGCTTCTTATCCAAGAAGCTTCTTCGGCTCTGATTAGGTGGTGGGGAATGGAAGGATTTATACTCCTTGCAGACCCGCTGGTCATTTGCACACGCCTATACTCCGCAAGGAATGGAAATCCTTCTATTCGCCCACCATCTGGTCAGACCCGAAGAAGCTTCTTGGATGAGAAGCTTCAAAGAAAAACTTAAGAAAGCACCTTTGGAGCAACCGTGACCTTGGATGGCTGAGAATCTCCATAGACACTTTTTGTTGCAAACCATCGCTGCTATAGGCCCCCCCCCCTTGTTCTTTAATTGAGCTTTTGGGTTTCTCCAAAGACTATAGAAATAGGATCCTTTAGCTCGGAAAGGGAAACTATTCCAAAGATTCCGCAAGGTTTCTACTAACGCATTGACTATGCATTGATGGCAATAGCACTTAGACTTATATACCGCTTTACAGTGCTTTACAGCCCCTCTCTAAGCGGTTTACATAGTCAGCATATTTGCCTCCCCCAACAATCTGGGTCCTCATTTTACCGACCTCGGAAGGCTGAGTCAACCTTGAGCCAGTGAGGATCAAACTCCTGGCAGTGAGCAGAGTCAGCCTGCAATACTGCATTATAATAACTGCGCCACTACGCCTTCCTTCCTTCCTTCCTTCCTTCCTTCCTTCCTTCCTTCCTTCCTTCCTTCCTTCCTTCCTTCCTTCCTTCCTTCCTTCCTTCCTTCGCAGTAGCACATATACTGCTTCACAGTGCTTTACAGCCCCCTCTAAGCGGTTTACTGCAAATTGCCCCCAACAATCTGGCTCCTCATTTTACCTACCTCGGAAGGACGGAAGGCTGAGTCAAACCTTGAGCCAGTGGGAATCAAACTGCAGGTAGCCGACAGTCAGCAGAAGGCAGCCTGCAGTACTGCATGCCGTCCCTGACGTACGACCAGAGTTGAGCCCAAAATTTCTGTTGCTAAGCGAGGCAGCTGTTAGGTGAATTGTGCCCCATTTTACGACCTTTCTTGCCACAGTTGTTAAGTGAATCACTGCTGCTGTTAAGTTAATCAGACGGGCTTTTAAGTGACTCTGGCTTCAGATTTATGAGTCAAGCGCCTGTATTTTGATCATGTGACCATGGGGATGCTCGTAAGTGTGAAAAACAAGTTTTTTTTCTTTTTCTTTTTGTCATTTCGAACGATCACTAAATGATCTGTTGTAAGTCGAGGACTACCTAGGTAGAACAAAAAAAAGGAAGAGAGAACAATAAGAAAAGCTGGAATGGTCGAGAAGTACAGTGATATCTTGGTATTCATCATTAATTGGTTCCAGGAGGCACAACGAGTACCAGTTTTTTCCAATAAGGAATAATGTAGTGAGTCACAAGGCAGTTGTCACGGGCAGGTTTTAGCTTGTGCGTCAGGGACCAAACAAACGAAGAGTAGCGGGACACAATTTTGGCATCCAAATGCATTGAAGCCAAAATGGATGAGTTTTAAAGTGGAAGAGTACCAAGGTGCTTCTGTATTCCGTCATTGCGAAGAACTAAGATTTCATTCTATTTCCTGCAGGCGACGGAAAATGTAGGCTCTGAGAGAAGCATTCTGGGAGGAAGATGGAAATATGTAACTGTTCTAGGCTGAACACGTGCTGAGTTTGAATCCTGCCTTTGGGAATGTTGGGAACGCAAAAAAAAACAACAACACCCCAAGCGCCTGTTTCCTTCATTTTCATTCTAGCACCGCAAAAATAGAATACGGGTGTGCGATCACAATTTACGGATTGCTGCAGCTAGTCCTCCACTTAAAGTCATTTGTTTAGTGACTGTTCAAAATCACAGTGGCACTAAAAAGTGTCTTTTGTCCCTTTTCACACTTAACGACCGTCGCAGCGTCCCCCTGGTCATGTGATTAAAATTTGGACTTGACAAACTGGCATCCATTTATTTATAAGAGTTGCAGCGTCCCCGGGTCGCGCGATTCCCCTTTTGCGACCTTCTGTCAAGCAAAATGAACGGAGAAGCCTAATTCGCTGAACAATGGTGTTTCTAACTTTACAGCTGCAGGGATTCCCACTTAATCACAGTGGCCAGAAAGGTCGTAAAGCGGGGCAGAGCTAACAAAACAACCACAGGAATTTTGGTTTCAGTTGTAAGTCAAGGTCAACCCGTACTCGACCTCCAGTAGAATCGTTCCAAGGAATGATTTTATTTTATTTTTTATTAATTTAAATTTGTATAGTGGATGGAATAACTAAGCAGAAAGAAACATACCTTTTGCAATTCTGTCCTTATTTTTTTTTTTTCCTCCACAAATGAGGAAGCTGCTTTTCATCAAGGAACAAAACGTTACAATAAGCAGGAAGGAAAGAGGTTAGAAGGAAAGGGGAAAGTGTTTGGAACGAGGGAACGCAAAGGGAAGAGATTTAGTGTTTGCTGAGCTGGCAGATGTGGGCTTCATCAAACTGGGTGAGTCATTGGGCTGAATGCCCATCCTGGAAAAGTGGCACGTCAGATTACCTGCATCATGGAAAACTGGCTTGCAACTTAGCCTTGCTCCTGACACACAAGTAGCACAAGGTAGTCCATCCTCTACTTAACGTCCTACTTACGATTGAGTCTAAAATACACGCCAGTTTTGCCAAGCCTCCGGACTTTGATCACGTGACTTAAGGGGATGCTGCCGCGGCCATCAATATGCAAACCTCTGTCATAAGTCACTTTTCTCAGCGCCGTTGTAACTTCGAACTAAATGAACGGTTGTTAAGTTGAAGACTACCGATACACACGTCTTACGGAACGGCAGAACTCTGAAAAAGTGTTGAGCTACAGTAAGCTAATTTGGTTTGTCCAGTTGCTCCATCAGTTCGGCTATTTTTGTTCGGTGCCCTGCCTGTCGTAAAATCTCAAAAGATTCCTTTAATTGATTGGGCAACCTTCCCCCCCCCCCCCCCGACTGTTTAACCTTCCACCCGTTCATAGCTTGTTCCAGGGCATTTCCGGTCCAGCAGTTTCTTTTTAGCGATGGTTTCAAACATTAAAAACGAAAGAGATTTCTGCAAAGCTCCCAAGAGTGGTCTCTTGAGACTCATAGCCTGGCACCTTTGAAAAATTGTACCTTTTTAGGACATTTTTAACGCCTGGAGTAACTTGGAATATTGGTAGAACTGTTTGACTTGGTAGATCGTCAAATCTGCCGCAGGGAGATTTTGCAAGAGATCCCATGCAAATCCTCCACCACTTCCTTCGATGTACGTTCTTTGGTCAGCATTTAGTTTGTATATTTCTGGCCCTTTTTTTTTCATTTCCCCCTTCTCCAATATTTTTGCAGACAGAATCTTTCTTGGATCTCGTTTGTTCAGAAAAGCTGGGAAACTCGTCTCATCTTCTCTCAACCCCCCCCCCCCTTCCCCCCTTTCTTTCTGGTGGGACTAGTTTAATGTTTAACCGACCAAACAGAAGCCGGGCAGACTTTAACCCCGACTTGCTTGTCCCAGCTACAGTAGCCGTGAATCCAAAGGTGGGATTGTGGACGACTCCTGATCCAGTTGCACCTGTAATCTCTTTTAGGAGCTGTTTGAGGGCCAGTGAACACACACATGCATTCACGGATCAGGAACTGGCCTATTGAGAATGGTTCCTCTTGGAATTGGCGCTGTTCCTCATCTGCCCTGGACCTGATCATTGCTCCAACCCTCTTTGCTTCCCGACTTGACTTGTTGGCCGTTTGGATTCTTCTCCCCACATGATGCTCACATGCTCACTGACAGCTCTTCCTATATTTAGCCTGGAGCTGGCCCAGCAGCCTCCTGTAGGCTCAGAAATGTGAGCTGAGGCCCCCGCCCCACCCGCATTTCTGTTTCTTGACTAGTCCGACAGTGGTGGTGGTGGGGGGGAAAAACATCAGCTTGCACCCCTTACCGAAAGGTAGGTATGCTTAGCCCTTTGGTGGACGGCTACATTGACAGCAAGCGGGCTGAGTCTGGCCCTTGACTTCGACCTCTCGGCCTGGGCATAACAAGGTTTCTAGCAGTGGGGGTTTTTTTTTGGAAAAGAGAGTGGCAGGGTTTGTTTTGTTGTTGTTGTTGGAATCCTGAGATGGTTTAAGATTGGCAGGGCAAGGCGGTTGGGCTGGCAATCCCAGTTAGGACTGAGCTGGCAGGAGAAGGTAAATTTCGCCGTCTTTCTCCTCGCCGTCCAGTTCCTTAAAGCTGTGGTCCCCAAGCTTTCCAGCTTGGCGGCCTGGTGCGTGCGTGTGTGTGTGTGTTGGGCCCCCCCCTGTAAATTGCAGCCGCGTACACGCAGCTCTATTTGTGCAAGCAGCTCTATTTGTGCAAGCGGCACATGGGCACCCTCCAGTTGTGCGAATGGAGCTTTGCGCATGAGCGGAGGAGGGCAGGTGAGCAGCACGTGCGAGGGCCCTCTGTTCACACAGGGGAGGCTTCATGCGCAAGCGCCCCCTGCTTGCACGAGGGGAGCTTTGCCCGCGCATGCTTTTCCCATCTCTTGCAGCGGCCTGGTTTCGAACAGGCCGCATCCCGGGAGTGGGCTGGGGTTTGGCGACCTTTGCCTTAAAAGGTTGGACAAAGGTCATTTCCCCCCCCCCCCCATGGCAGAGATGTCCCCAATGGCTGGCTGAGCTGCTGCAGCATCCAGAGATGGCTGTTCATGGGTGTGTTTTACCCGCACTCAGCTCCCCACCCATAAAGTTTATTAGGCCAGATGACTCAGCAGAGCCCGGGTGCTGCCTCCCTCCGTGTGCTCAGAACAGGCTCAGCCAGTCATTGCAGCAGCTCAGCCTCTCTCTCTTCCCCCCCCCCCCCCCCCAAGGACTGAGATTGTGGCCGAGGAATTGCAGAGCACAGGGTGGCAAGTTTCTGAACAACAAGGGGAGATTTATTTATTTATTTTTTATTTTAATTCCATTTATATCCCGCCCTTCTCTGAAGACTCAGGGCGGCTTACAAGCTTAGCAGTAGCCTTCATTCTATGTTTATGCCTGCTTATTAGGGCTTTCACACACACCCCCAAGCGGCATTATTACAAAGTCAGCTTAATTGCCCCCAATAATCTGGGTCCTCATTTTACCTACCTCGGAAGGATGGAAGGCTGAGTCAACCTTGAGCCTGGTGGGATGCGAACCTGAAATAATTGCAGGCAGCTGGTGTTACTTAAGGAGGCATTAGCCCACTGCTCCACCAAGGCTCTTTTATGACTCGTGGACTTCAACTCCCAGAATTCCTGAGTCAGCTGAGCTGAGCACCGGCACGCGTGTGCGGGGGAACCTTTACCTTTACCTTTTTACCCTGTATGAATTCCCTGGCTCAGGAATTCTGGGAGTTGAAGTCCCCAAGTCATAAAAGAACCAAGGTTCCCCACTCCTGCCCTATGCCATTCTTATCCTCTAGAGTTAATGTTCTTTTTTTTTTACATTGCTTATCTCATTGTTTTATTATCTGACTTCTGTTTACATTCTTTTCCTTGTCCCAAAGGTGCCTTTTTCAAAAGGCAACTGGACTTTGCTTTTCCTTGAAGAGGTTTCGCTTCCTCATCCAAGGAGCTTCTTCGATTCTGACTTTAGTTATTCTTCGGTCCGCTTGGCAGCTGTCTCATATTTATGACGGTTGGAGTGTCCCAGGGTCATGTATTTCCCCCTTCTGAAACTGGAGGCTTTTAAGTGCACCATTGCACCTGTTAAGTTAGTAGCAGGGTTGTTAAGTCAACCTGGTTCCCCCATTGACTTTGCTTGTCGGAAGGTGGCAGAAGGGGATCATATGACCCCGGGACACTGTGACCGTCATAAATACGAGTCAGTTGCCAAGCCTCTGACTTTAGATCACATGGCCGCGGCGATGCTGCAGTGTTTTGGACGTGTGAGAAATGGTCATAAGCCGCTTGATTCAGTGCCATTTGTAACTTCCAATGCTCACCTGTTGTAAGTCAAAGACTACCTGGATTTATTTTGCTTTTGCCAGGATTGGAGCAGAGGGAGAAATTACAGTTTTTTTTTAAAAAAAAAGTGTAACGAATAAATGGAATGGTTCAGCCGCAGTATTATAAGGATCAATGGCTTGAACGGAGTCTGGCTGAAATTGGGGCGGGAAACTTGATTTCTATCAGTTTAATTGCATGACTTCTCAGATTCAAATGAGGATGCCCCCAGACACCAGCCAGTGGAGAAGAAGCTTGGAGAAAAGCTGTAACTGTATATGTGATCTTCCCTACAGGTTTTTAAGGTGGTTTCCACCAACCTGAAAAGCAGAACTTTACTTGTATTATTATGTGTACGTTGGGGGGCTGTGTAACTTAACAATAAGCCAATGTGAGGGGTGGGGGGGAAGTCTGGCTGATTTCAAAGACCTATTCTTTCCAGATCCTAAAGTCTTTCGAGAGATCAGGTTGCGGTTGAGATTGCCACCGGGGCAAGATTAGGTATGTTGCTTGATCACAGTGCCCACCATCCCCAGGCAACGCGACCAGTGGATGAGAATGTGAGAGTTGCAGTCCAAAATTTCTGAAGGCACCGAGGCGGTTTCTGAAAAGGGTTAGAGCTCCTGAACATAGTTTGGTTTAATGGTTAGGGCACCAGGCCAGAACGCAGGGGGGGGGGCGTGAATTCTAGTCCTTAGACATGAAAGCCAGCTGGGTGACTTTGGGCCAGTCACTCTCTCTCAGCCCAACCCACCTCTCAGGATTGTTGTTGTTGTTGTTGTGGGGGATACGTTTGCGAGATGCAAATAAATGCATTCCCAAAGCTGCTTTCTGTTCTAGTTCTGTCGATTTTCTCATAACGATGAAGATAATGTTTGAAGAGGAGGAGGATGAAAAAATGAGGATATTATTCATAACTCTTGGTGATTCTCTGGGCCAGGTCTGTCTCCACATCCTCTGACCTTGCACTACTTCTTTTGAGTTGTTCTATGCCCTGGTTGGTGTCAACTTTGGTGGTGTCCAGCCAGCCTGGTCGTTGATGGCCTGGCTTTCCTTTTACCGCTAACTCTTCCCAACATAATTTCTTTCTCCAGCGAGTTTTCTCTCGCAGGTCTTCAGCTGCGTGAAACTTTGTTTGCCCAAAATGCTCGTAAATCAAATCGAGGTTGAAAGGAGTAAGACCCACCACTTTTTCTTCTGCTCTCTTCCTTGATATCTGGGTGGAAGCCACCGGCTAGAGTTAGTTGCATTGGCTGGGTGCAAAGATAATAATAATAATAATAATAATAATAATAATAATAATAATAATAATAATAATAATAATAATAATAATAATAATAAGAAGAAGAAGAAGAAGAAGAAGAAGAAGAAGAAGAAGAAGTTGTTGTTGGAAGGGACCTTGGAGGTCATCTAGTCCAACCCCCTGCTCAGGCAGGAAACCCTATACCATTTCAGGCAAATGGCTGTCCAGTCTCTTCTTAAAAACTTCCGGTGTTGGAACATTCACCTCTTCTGGAGGCAGGTTGTTCCACTGGTTAATTGTTCTGACTGTCAGGAAGTTTCTCCTTAGTTCTAGGTTGCTTCTCTCCTTGATTAGTTTCCATCCGTTGCTTCTTGTCCTGCTTTCAGGTGCTTTGGAGAATAGCTTGACTCCCTCTTCTTTGGGGCAGCCCCTGAGATACTGGACCACTGCTATCATGTCACCCCTCACCCCTCAGATCTGCAGGGGACAGTTTGATTTTCCCAAGGAAAGTGCCAGGATGAATGCCATAGGCCTGGCAAGAAAGATGAGCACGGCACTTGGGAAAATAGCTGGAGGCACAGACGCATAATACGAGATGAGATAACTTTATTGTCATTTTTTACTGTGAGCACACTGGCCCTCATTAAAAATGAAATCCTGTTGCCTGCTCTCAAAAGAAAGCATATATCTACCCATACACATACATAACACACACATACACATGCTATATGCATACAGAACGTACATGTAGGAATTGAAGGGGAACTCATCAAATTTGCAGATGACAGGAGGAGCCAACACCCCAGAAGACAAACTCAGGATCCAAAAAGATCGTGACAAACCTGAACAATGGGCCCTGTCCAAAAGAGTGAGTTTCAATGTGGAAAAAAGCAAAGTCTTACATTTAGGCAGGAAAACTCAAATGTGCACAAGTACAGATTAGGTGAGACTTGGCTCAAAAACAGCAACTTTGAGAGGGATCTTGGAGTCCTAGTGGACGATCACTTGACTATGAGCCAGCACTGTGCAGCAGCAGCCAGAAAAGCTAATATAATCCTGGGTTGTATAAACAGGCAGAGAATCAAGAACACACGAAATGTTAGTACCGTTTTATAAAACCCTAGTAAGACCACACCTGGAATACTGCAGCCAGTTTTGGTCACCGTATCACAAAAAAGATGTTGAGAGTCTGGAAAAAATTCAGAGAAGAGCAGCTAAGATGATCGAAGCCCTGGAGACGGAAAACATTTTAAGAATGCTTGCAGGACTTGGGTTTGGCCAGTCTAAAGAAAAGAAGAAATAGGGGAGACATGATAGCAGTGTGCCAGTGTCTGAGGGGCTGCCACAAAGAAGAGAGGGTCACGTTCTTCTCCAAAGCACCAGAGGGCAGGACGAGAAACAATGGCTGGAAACTGACCAGAGAGAAACAACCTGGAATTAAGGAGAAACCTCCTAGCAGTGAGGACAATCAACCAGTGGAACAGCTTAACCCCAGAAATCGTGGGCGCTCCCATCGCTGGAGATTTTTAAGAAGAGGCTAGAAAGTCACTTGTCTTAAGATGGTATAGGTCAGGGGTAGGCAACCTTGGCTCTTTTATGACTCGAGGACTTCAACTCCCAGAATTCCTGAGCCAGCCATGCTGAGGGAAAAGGGAGAGGTTTCCAAGCTGAGCCAGGCTAGCTCAGGAATTCTGGGAGTTGAAGTCCACAAGTCATAAAAGAGCCAAGGTTGCCTACCCCTGGTATAGGTCCTCCTGCTTGATTAGAGGGCTGGACTAGAAGATCTCCAAGGTTCACTTCCAGCTCTATTCTATTCTGACAAACACATATACACATGTAAATATTAACCACTGTCCATTTTAAACGCATAGCGGAAAGAGGAAGCTTGAGAGTTCAGCAAGGTTGCTGCTATATGGACCCAAACTGACTGAATCTGGATGTTCTGCTTTGGATACTACGAAGCCCCCCTTTTCCCAGAAGGGGACAAGGAAAAAAAGGGGTCCTGGAGAGATGATGGGTAGTGTCCCAGACAATCCTGCCAACATTGAACTAACGATCTTCCTTGTATTAGTTTTCCTATTTCTTTTTTGCTTTTACTTCGGAAAAGCTTTGGGATCCACTCTGCCAGAACATCCTTCCAGATGATGGCCCTTGTGTGGTCCTCGACTTACAAAAGTTCATTTGGTGACTCTTCAAAATTACAACAGCACCTCAAAAAAAAAAAGTGACCTATAACCATTTTTCACGCTTAACAACCATTGCAGCACCACCACACCCCCGTGGTCACGTGATCAAAATTCAGCCCTTGACAATTGCCTCTTACGACGGTCGTCGTGGTGTCACAGGATCCCCTTTTCTGACCTTCTGAGGCGCGAAGTCGACAGGGCAGCCGGCTTCACTTAACAACTGTGTTACTTAACAACTGCACTGAGTCACTTAACAATAGCGGCAAGAAGGGTCATAAAACAGGGCAAAACCCACTCCACAAACGCTTCGCTCGGCAACAGAAATTTGGGGCTTAACGGCAGTCATAAGCTGGGGACCACCTGTGCTTTATTCTTCCTCCGTGCCTCCAGGTGTGTTTGTGAATTTAAGCATCGCCAAGCTTCGTGCTCAAGAATGCCTTGGCCTGAGTTGGGACGGGGTGTGGCAGCTTCAAATTAGGGGTTCCCCGGGTGGGGTGCCTTAAGGATGCTCAACCGCAGGGGACATTTTATTTGTTTGGCTTGTTGGTCCAGGTTTTTGACATTCCTGACCGATCCCAGAGATGTACGGGTTCTCCCACCTCTGCTAGGAGCTTCCCTAAGTTATAGGCCAGGATTGTTTGAGGATAGGGTTATCCGGTGTGTATGTGTGTGTAGGGCAAGAGTTGTCAGCCGATCCAGGGATAATCGCACCATTTTGCATCATGACTATAGAGGCGTGTGTCTCCCCACTTTGGTTTCAAAATAGCTGAAAAATGTTGCCCCTTTTTCCCCCCTCTCATCCCAAACTCACGCGTGATTTTGGCAGTCTTGCCTACGTTCTTCTGCAATTTGTCTGTGTGGAGAGACTTTAGCCAGCAAAAGAAAAGTCAATTTTTGTGAGTCTCAGAAATGAACCACTTTTCTCTTGTGGAATATAATAGAGCTGGAAGGGACCTTGGAGGTCTTCTAGT
The DNA here is from genome assembly GCF_964194415.1 of Vipera berus. Taxonomy (NCBI): domain Eukaryota; kingdom Metazoa; phylum Chordata; class Lepidosauria; order Squamata; family Viperidae; genus Vipera; species Vipera berus. The sequence continues at coordinate 7,352,480 of NC_138207.1, forward strand.
CCAGCCCCCTGCACAAGCAGGAGACCCTATACCAGGGGTAGGCAACCTTGGCTCTTATATGACTCATGGCCCAGACTGAGGAGGAATTTTTAATTTGGGGTTCTTTTTAACTGACTACAGGGTTAATTTAATATTTTTTAATTTGGTTCTTAATTTTTGTATTTTGGATTTTTAATTCCCTGTAAACCGCCCTGAGTCCTCAGGGAATAGGGCGGTATATAAATATAACTATATATATGTACTTCAACTCCCAGAATTCTTGAGCCAGCTGGCTCAGGAATTCTGGGAGTTGAAGTACATGAGTCATAAAAGAGCCAAGGTTGCCTACCTCTGCCCTATACTATCTCAGACAGGTGATTGTCTTAAAAACTCCCATGATGGAGCGCCCACTATTTCTGGTGGCAAGCTGTTCCACTGGTTAATTGTCTTCACTGTTAGGAAATTTCTCCTTAATTCCAGGTTGCTTCTCTCTTTGGTCAGTTTTCATCCGTTGTTTCTTGTCCTTCCCTCTGGTGCTTTGGAGAATGATTTGACCCCCTCCTCTTTGTGGCAGCCCCTCAAATACAGGAATACTGCTGTATGGGAGGCCAAACAGTGGTTTGCATCACAGGCTACACAATTGGTTTAGTGACCGTTCCAACAGGACTGAAAAAAAAGTGACTTACGATCAGTCTTCCCACTTAACAACCATTGCAGCCTGCCAGCCATCACGTGATCAAAGTCTGGGTGCTGGCAACCGGCATGAATTTTCAAACCGTTGTATCCTGGGGGGCGGTATGTGATTGCTGTGAATGACCTTCCCAGCCAACATCCAACAATCAAAGCCAGCCTCGCTTAAGAACTGCATGATTCATAACGACTGCAGTACTTTGCTTGACACCCGTGGCCAAAGGTGGTAAAATTTGGTGTGTGACTCAAGAATCAGCTTGCTTTCGCAATGGAGATTCTGGTCCCAATTGAAGCCATAAGTCGAGGATTACCTGTAGGCTACCTGAGAGGTGACTTTGTACTCTGCACGTTTGTACAGGTAGTCCTCGACTTACAAGAGTTTATTTTGTGACCGTTCAGAGTTACGATGGCAGTGAAAAGTTGACCTATGGCCGTTTTTCCACAATTTCGACCATGGCAGCATCCCTTTGGACACATGTTCAAAATTCGGCCGTTTGGCAATTGACTCATATTTACGATGGTCGCAGTGTCCCTGGGGATCACGTGATCCCCTTTGCCGACCTCACAAGCAAAGTCAATTAGGCGGGGGGAGAAATCCAGATTGACTTAATAACCGTGTTACCAACTTAGCCAATGCAACGGTTCACTTAACGACTGTGGCAAGAAAGGTCATAAAATGGGGCAAAGCTCACTTAGCAAATGTTTCACCTAGCAACGTAAATTGTGGTCGTAACATGGAGGACTTTACCTGTACAAAGTTTGTACCCTTCAGACATGCTAGAGACTCAAAGCCCAGCCTGCCTATATGATGCCCGTGCAATAACTTGGATTTTTTTCTTTTTTCTTTTTCTCCTTCAGCTGGCGCGTATTATCCTGCGCAGAACGTGCAACAATTCCCAACTTCCCAAGTCATGATGAACCCACAGCCACCGATCCCGCCAAAGCGAGAGCGCAAGACAGTAAGAAACGGGGGACAGGCAGCTTGGAGGGGGGGGGGAATAATAAAATTTCCATTATTTAGGCCAGGGGTCTTCAAACTTGGCAACTTTTAAGACTTGTGGACTTCAACTCCCAGAATTCCTCAGCCAAGGGCTGGCTGAGGAATTCTGGGAATTGAAGTCCACAAGTCTTAAAGTTGCCATGTTTGAAGACCCCCCGATTTAGGCCTTGTTTAGTTGGTTGGTTTTTTCCCCACCTGTCTCTCATTCCCTACTTTCACCTTCCATTACTTCCTGTTGATTATTTTTTTTTATTTCCACGATTTATGCCCTGCCTTTGAAACGAATACTGTATCGAAAGTTTAAAATACTGGTTCAGGTTGACAACAAAATCAATACTGAAAGAGAGAAAATGAACCGAGAAGGTCTTTGGGTTGTCCAGATCCTAACAATGTCAGGCAGTCATTTAAAATTCAGTTTTTTCGATATTTCTATCAAATATATTTATCTGTACACTCAGGTTCTAGTGTTTGTGATTCAAAGCTTTAAAACGAGAGGGACTAAGAATATTAGCCCAGATAGTCCTTGACTTGAAAGAGCTCGTTTAGTGACTGTTCAAAGTTACAACAGCAGTGAAAAAAGTGATTTATGACTCTTTTTTCACAAGGCTGTTGCAGTCTCCCCGTGATCACCTGATCAAAATTCAGATGTTTGGCAACCGACACATACATACGACGGTCGCCGTGTCCCTGGGTCACTTGAACCGCTTTTGTGACCTTCTGACAAGCAGAGACAATGGGGAAGCCAGATTCACTTAACAACTGTGTGGCTAACTTAACGGCAGTGATTCACTTAATAACCGTGGCCGGAAATGGGGCAAAACTCACTTAACACATGTCCCACTTAGCCACAGAAATGTGGGGCTCAATTGTGGTCATAAGTCGAGGATTACCCGCACTAAGGTTTATATTTAACTTTTTTAGCTCAAGGTGGTTTAATTGAGAAATCTGCCTTTATTATCACACAGCTATCCAATAAAGGTAAGTGGGCCTGGGACAGGGGTAGGCAACCTTGGCTCTTTTATGACTGGTGGACTTCAACTCCCAGAATTCCTGAGCCAGCCATGCTGAGGGGAAAGGGAGAAGTTTCCAAACTGAGCCAGGCTGGTTCAGGAATTCTGGGAGTTGAAGTCCACGAGTCATAAAAGAGCTAAGGTTGCCTACCCCTGGACTAGGCATAGGCCGCTTTATGACTGGTGGACTTCAACTCCCAGAATTCCTGAGCCAGCCACGCTGAGGGGAAAGGAGAGGTTTCCAAGCTGAGCCTTGCTGGTTCAGGAATTCTGGGAGTTGAAGTCCACGAGTCATAAAAGAGCTAAGGTTACCTACCCCTGGACTAGGCCTAGGCTGCTTTATGACTCGTGGACTTCAACTCCCAGAATTCCTGAGCCAGCCATGCTGAGGGGAAAGGGAGAGGTTTCCAAGCTGAGCCAGGCTGGCTCAGGAATTCTGGGAGTTGGAGTCCTCGAGTCATAAAAGAGCCAAGGTTGCCTACCCCTGGACTAGGCATAGGCCGCTTTATGACTGGTGGACTTCAGCTCCCAGAATTCCTGAGCCAGCCACGCTGAGGGGAAAGGAGAGGTTTCCAAGCTGAGCCATGCTGGCTCAGGAATTCTGGGAGTTGAAGTCCACGAGTCATAAAAGAGCTAAGGTTGCCTACCCCTGGACTAGGCCTAGGCTGCTTCATGACTCGTGGACTTCAACTCCCAGAATTCCTGAGCCAGCCATGCTGAGGGGAAAGGGAGAGGTTTCCAAGCTGAGCCAAGCTGGCTCAGGAATTCTGGGAGTTGGAGTCCTCGAGTCATAAAAGAGCCAAGGTTGCCTAACCCTGGTCTGGGAGAAAGTGATAACCTTCAGAATTACCTAGGCAGATGGATGCAGTTGGATACGCGGAGGTGTAAGGGAAGAAGAAAGACAACTAGGATTTAAATAGGGCTATATTCTTGTGTTCTGCAGTAGCTGATTTTTACGGTTTTGCATCCGCAAGAGAACAACTAGCCCGTTAAATACATTGCTTTAATCAGCACCTAACTACAGGTAGACATGCGTTTATTTGGCAACTGTTTGAAGTTACAACAGCACTGAAAAGAGTGACTTACAACTGGTTCTTGCACTTAACGATATCACGGCAGCCATCCCCATGGCAACGTGACTGAAAATGCAGGCACTTAGCAACTCTCAGGTATTTTACAGCTGCAGCATCCCAGGGTCATGTGGTCGCCATTTGCTTCGTTCCCAGCTGGCTTCCAATAAGCACCATGTGTGTGTGTGGGGGGGGGGGAGCTGGATTCGCTTAACAGCCAGGCGATTCATTTAACAGCTGCAGTGATTCGCTTAACAGTTGTGGCAAACTGCCGCCTGCCTTAGCGACAGAGATTCTGTTCCCAATGGAGGCCTACTGTAACCTGCTCCCTCTATTCTGTGTACTTGCAATGAAGTTTCAGTAAGAGGTTTATCCCGGTGAAACCACACCCTGCCCAACTTCAAATCTATAAAGACACCACGAGTACCGTGTACCAAATTTGGGCAGCAATCTTTTATGTCATTTGCACAAAGGCGTCATTACGTGAATCGGATCCTTGGCATGATAATACGCACACAACCCCCATTGGCACAAACGATGCCGTTTGTGTCATCTGCATACTGAGGTCGCTGCTGAAGGATTGTCATTCTGATTTTAATGGATAGCTAGAAATAATGGTCACCCTCGTGGCCCGACCTGGTCCCCTTAAATTAACTTTTATGTAAAAAAAAACCCCTAATATTCTCCAGAATGTTCCATTCATTCACTCTGTGGCTCATACCAATCCATGTTTTCCAGGGAGTGTCCAGCAGACGTCATTCCTCTGAATGAAATTGTTGGGCAACCCTTAAAAGTCAGCTTGGCATATTCTAGATACAGAACTGGGAAAGTTCACAAAAGGCCAGCCTTGGCATATCCTGGTTATTTCCCTTGGGGCTTTATGCAGTGATGCTTTTTCCTACCTGGTACAACAGGTGTGGTGAGCTAGCTATGTAGGTGATTAAGGCACCAGGCTACAAGCTGCGACACTTGACTTTCAATCCCGACTTAGGCAGGAAAGCTGGCTGGATACCTTTGGGCCAATCACCAGGCGATAGTGAGTTCTAGTCCCGCCTTAGGGATGAAAAGCGGCTGGGTGACTTTGGGCCAGTCACCAGAAGACTGTGAGTTTTACTCCCGCCTTAGGCGTGAAAGCCGACTTGAGTGACTTTGGGCTAATTACCGGGAGACTGAATTCTAGTTCTGCCCTAGGCATGCAAGCTAGCTGGGTGATTTTGGGCCAGTCACCAGGAGACTGTGAGTTCTAGTCTGCCTTAGGCATGAAAACCACTGTGTGACTTTTGGCCAATCACCAGGAGACTGGGAGTTCTAGTCCCATGTTAGGCGTGAAAGCTGGCTGGGTGCCTTTTGGCCAATCAGCAGGAGACTGGGAATTCTAGTCCCACCTAAGGCATGAAAGCTGGCTGGGTGACTTCCGAGCAATCACCAGGAGACTTTGAGTTCTAGTCCCACTTTAGGCATGAAAGCTGGCTGGGTGACATTGGACCAGTCACTGACTCCCAGCTCAGTCCCACCTCACAGGATGGTTGTGGGGAAAATAGGGGGAAGAAGGAATATTGTATTGGTCCACCGCCATGAATTATTTACAGAAATGATAAAGGTGGGATATAATAAATAGTATAATAATAATAATAATAATAATAATAATAATAATAATAATAATAATAATAATAATAATAATAATAATAATAATAATAATAACAACAATATAATAACAATAACAATAATAATAATTTTTAAAAAAATAGTAGTAGTAGTAGTAGTAATAATAGTTGTTGTTGTTGTTGTTTAGCCTGGTGGGAAGCAGTAGCTTCTTACCTTTGGAAGATTCCAGATGTGGATTTAGCAGAAGAAACAGGACCCGCCCTGTGTGTGTGTTTGTGTACGTGCTATTTGTGGGAAATGTCGCAAGATGGGTCAGAGTTCAGCGAGGTACAAGAGTCCAGAAGGGTGGACGGAACATGAGCCGTAGGAGCAGGCTGGGATTCTGCAGAGAGAAAGACTGTTGAATGCCGGACTGCTTCTCTTTTAAGTCCCGAATCCTGCAGTATTTCTGCCGAAGTTGCTCTCATGCCCCCTGATTTAGGTCCTTGTTGCAGCATCGGAGGAGAAGAATCAGGTGAGATAAATCAGTAATCGGGTTGTTGTTTTTCCCCCTTTGCAAAGGCTGGCACAATCCACCTTGAGGGGACCACTTTGCTTTTTCCCTTCCTTTGCTTAATTACTTTTTAATTTATATGTTATCTTTTAAAAGCTTTATCTCACCTTTATTATTTATCTAAATGACTCAATGCGGCCAACATGCCTAATATTCCTTCCTCCTGTTTATCCCACGCCAACCCTGTGAAGTGGGTTGGGCTGAGAGAAAGCGGTTGGCCCAAAGCTTTTAAACTTGAGTAGACAGGCTGAAAGAGCGTGCCCTCCTTCCACACAAAACTTGCTCCCAGTTTTAGCGAGAGAGGCTCTGTTTGAATTTCCTCTCTGCAAAAAAAAAAAAAAAGAATGTTTAAAGCCACTTTCGCAGTATAGGAAAATTACTGTTTTGGCCAAGTTTTTGGTGCTGTGCTTATACTATCACCGGCTTCAGGCTGGTTTTCATCTAGTGTCCTGACAATTTTGTAGGGAGTTTTGTGAATGTCTTATTCCTCTTTTTGAAGCCTGGTTTGTACTAAAGTGCCTTCACCGAGATTCTACAGTTAAGAAGTGAGAAAGAAACTTAACAGTAAATAAGATCTCCAAACTCAGTTCCATTCAAAGGACAGCTGGCTGCACGTGAAGCGCTTTCGGCAGTGGGTTTTGGACCGTGTGTCGGAACTGACACGGGTAGTCTTCGGCTTTCGGCCACAAATTGAGCCTCGCATTTCCGTTGCTAAGTGAGTCTTGCCCCATTTTACAACTTTTCTTGCCACATTTGTCAACAGAATCGCGGCAGTTGTTAAATTAGCAGCCCGGGTTGTCGGAAAGGTCGCCAAAGGGAATCGCATGACCCCGGGACACGGCAACCGTCATAAATGTGAGTCAGTTGTTGAACATCGGAATATAAATCACATGAGCCTGTGGATGCTGCCACGGTCATAAGCGTGAAAAATGGTCCTAAGTCTCCTTTTTCAGTGCTGTTGTAACTTCGAAAGGCCACTAAATGAACTCTTGTAAGTCGAGGACAACCTGTCACGTCAATCACCAATATTTTAGAGCAGCCCATATTGTTCAGGTGTTCATTTTCCAGGAGTAAGTTCTTGTGAAATAATTGGGCACTGAGGAAGCAATGATAGCATCCGCCTTAAATACGAAGTTAAAATCTGTGGTTCTCATCCTACACAATGCACCATTGTGTAGAGGTGGATATGTCCAGTGGGAATTTTCAGAAGCACTTGTCCACTGATGCTGCTGGCCTTTGGACATAGATGGGGGTTGAGATCAAATCCTATGGTGCTTTTTTCTTTTTAACTATCCTATGGTGGTAAAACCATGTGACGTACAATAAATGACGGATTTGTAAACAAAGGATGGTTCTATAAGATTTTTTTTCCAAGTGTTTATAGAGATTTTTATTCTTTTTCATGCTGTGAAACACAAAATTTAAGAAGCGGCTTTTATTTAAATCTCTTCCTTTAGAACAGGATGCCTGCCCTGTAATTCCCTGGTGGTTATTTTTTCTTTTTATTTTTTTAAAATAACAGCTCAGGCTTTCACAAACACACGGTGTCTGTCAGTTTTGCTTGTTCACTTTAGCTTTTGCAAACCTGTGGTTGCTACTTGATAAGCTAGCAGGTTTGACAACACCTGGCATACATAGATTATGGAATTTAATACAGGTAGTCCCCACCTTACAACCATTGAGTTATTGACTGTTCAAAGTTACAGCCACCCTGTAAAAAGTGACTTGTGACCATTGCAGCATCCCCGTGATCACCTGATCAGAATCCTCAGATGCGTGGCAACGGACTCATACTTACGACGGTCGCAGTGTCCCGGAGGCACTTGATCCCCTTTTGCGACCCTCTGACAAGCAAAGTCAATGGGGAGGCCCGATTCACCGAACAAAACCCGTGTTACGAACTTAACCACGGCAGTGATTCACTTAATAACTGCAGCAGGAATGGTCACAAAGTGGGACAAACCGCATTGTTTTGCTTAGAAGCAGACATTTTGAGTTCAACTGTGGTCATAAAGTTGGGGACTGCATGTACAGGCAGTGCCTTAGTTAAGAACATCCATCTTATGGGCAACCCTTAGATACAGTCGGGCTTCCTATTAATCAAAATGGTGGATGGCATTCTCCTTCTTTGAGCTGAAGCCTCATAATGCTTTCAGAGGGTGCGGAAGCCGCACACTTAATTTACAGCCTGTTTTCCGTGGTTCCTGAACAGTTTGCGTTACTATAGCCATCTGCCATTTTCAGTAGTAGGCCGTTTATGTGTAAGTACAACTTCTGACTTGCATACAAATTTAGGTTAAAGATGACTAAGGAACAGAACTTGTCCTTAATCCAGGGACTGCCTGTAATTAAATGTAGCCTCTTTTTATTTCTTGTCAATCATCTAATATTAATTAAATATGACTTTTGGGGAGCGTGGGGCTTCACACAACCACAAATTCATGGACTATTTTGGGGGAGATGCAGTACCGCAGAGTTTGAGAACCATTGCTTTAAAACAGAATTCCTCAACCTTGGCGACATTGAGATGGGTGAACTTCAACTCCCAGAGTCGCTTTTTTCCCCCAGTGCCATTTTAATGAATGATTGTAAATAGAATAGAATAGAATAGAATAGAATAGAATAGAATAGAATAGAATAGAATAGAATAGAATAGAATAGAATAGAATAGAATAAGGAAATTGATAGAATGGAATGGAATAGAATAGGGAATAGATATAGGGAATAGGAATAGAATAGAATAATAGAATAGAATAGAATAGAATAGAATAGAATAGAATAGAATAGAATAGAATAGAATAGAAGAATAGAAAAAAAGGAAATTAATGGAATAGAATAGGGAATAGGTATAGGGCACAGGTCTGCAACCCGCGGCTCCGGAGCCGCACCCGGAAGTCCTCTGAAAGGAGTCTTTAGATTGTGTCCACACAGCACGTGCCCTGGTTGAATTGAGCGGCCTCATAAAAGTCAATTACAGGTAGCCCTCGACTTAACAACAGTTTGTTTACTGACTGTTCAGAGTTACAACGTCACTGAAAAATGTGACTTACGACCATTTCTCGCAATAGCACTTAGACTTACTCCGTCCGTCCGTCTGTCTGCCCGTCCATTAACTATAACAGCACTTAAAACTTACATACTGCTTCCCAGTGCTTTACAGCCTTTTCTAAACAGTATACAAAGTCAGCATATTTGCCCCAACAATCTTGGTCCCCATTTTGCCAAACTTGGAAGGACGGAAGGCTGTGTCCAACCTTGAGCCGGTCAGGATGGAATTGCTGGCAGTCGGCAGAATTAGCCTGCAATACTGCATTCTAACCACGGCGCCTCCACGGCTCTTCATACTTAACGACCATTGTGGCATCCCTATGGCCACGTGATCAAAATTGAGACGCTTGGCCTTTGACTCATATTATGACCATTGCAATGTTCCGGGGTCATGTGATCCCCTTTTGCAACCTTCTGAAAAGCCAAGTCAATGGGGAAGCCAGATTCACTTAACAGCCGTGTTACTAACGTAACAACTGCATTGATTCACTTAACAGCTGCGGCAAGAAAGGTCATAAAATGGGGGGAAAGTCACTTAATCAATGTCCCACACAACGACAGAAATTTTGGGCTCAGCTGTGTTCGTAAGTCAAGGAGTACCTGTAATCGATGCTTAAGATCTAGTTAAAGACTCAACGCTTGCAGGCATGCACTCCACGCAAACTAAAAATCCTGTTTTTCTGTGTTTTGTTTTGCTTTGCTTTTAAATTTTCAGGCTGGCCTTCACTTGGTCAGCCATTTGGAACATTTTCAGGTGCAAAGTACCATTGCAAATGGGCCTATTAAACTGTCTGTCACTAAAGGGCCATCCCTTGGCAAACCCCCTCAGTCTCTGCAAAGGGACAGAATGCTGCAATTTTACTTCCGCCAATTTGGACCCGCCTAATAATGGCGGGTGTTTACATTGGTGTGGTTCCCAGCGCTGAGCTTCTTATAAAAGGATTCGAGCAATTCTTGCTTCAGATCCATCCTAAGTTTCCCTGGAGGAGCTACTAAATTTCATTTAGCCTTCCCCGAATATGCTTATCAGGCTAATTTTAAAACTGCAGCATACTCTTTTTTCATACATAACATACATTATTTTTTTTTGAGATAATGTAAAATAGAAATAGAAATATAGGTAGTAGGGAAGTGAGAAAGGAAAAGATGGGGGGGAAGAGAGCTGTAGGGTAAGTAGGAAAGAGGGGGAAAAGCATTGACCTCCAGCTTTTTTCAATCCAGTAAAACAAAATAGAATTACAGCCTCAACTTTTTATGTTTGCATCCTTAATAAATACTTGTGATTTCCTTATCAGCAAACTAAGTATTATTATTATTATCCTTACCTTCTTTACTGCAGCTCTTATTGGTATGATGATCGTTATTAGTGTGTTGCTTTGCATGTACACTAAGAGCTTTGGCACCAGAGACAAATTCCTTGAATGTCTAGTCACACTTATCCAAATAAAGTATTCTGTTCTATTCTGTTTGAGAAAACTTAAAAAGTCTGTCAGAATGTGCACAGTCTTATTGCGCGAGGAGTAAACACAGTAAACAGTGGTCTATAATAAATGGTGGTTTATCTTACACTATCCACAATATCATACATACACGTGTTCATATACATACACGTGTTAATACAGCAAGCTCCAACACACAGCAGTTACAGCCGGAAACAGAAGAGAAAGAGCACAGCAGCCTTCCCTTTCATACAAAGGCTCTTAAAGAGACACAGACCCTGCTGACTCTTAAAGAGACACAGACTCTGCTGAGTCATCTCCATCATTACATCTTACATTACATAAGCTGGTTAGCTTTTAAATCATTATCTTGACACTCCTCCCATGTAAAGCTAAACAGCTATTAACCGAAATGCTTTTACACACTCTTGACGCTTGCCTGCATTTTATGTCTACATGTTTGCTTCTGCTTCCCATGTGTTCTCCCGTTGCCATCTTTATACATGCGACGTTGTCCTCACAACACTGGCACAGCTTCTTTCACATCAATATGCACATTTCTGAGCAATTGGACATACCAAGTTAATTCAGAACATGCTTCAGACAATGCTATAAAGTGCTCCTGAAGATTGTTTTCTGGATTTCCATCCAATTACGATGCCAGCAAACAATATCGCAAACCCTGTGTTTGACTTTCTGCCATGCATATCATTTGCCCAGTCACTGCCTATATTTTTGTTGTTGTTGTTGCTAGTTGCGCAGTTGTGTCCGACCCAACGCGACCCTATGTTCCTCCAGGCCTTCCTGTCCTCTACCATCTTCTGGAGTCCATTTAAGCTCACGCCTCCTGCTTCATTGATTCCATCCAGCCACCTCATTCTCTGTCGTCCCCTTCTTCTTCTCTTGCCCTCAACCTTTTCCAGCATTAGGCTCTTCTCCAGTGAGTCCTTCCTTCTCATTAGGTGGCCAAAGTATTTGAGCTTCAACTTCAGGATCTGGCCTTCTAAAGAGCAGTCAGGGTTGATCTCCTCTAGGACTGACCAGTTTGATCGCTTTGCAGTCCAAGGGACTCGCAGGAGTCTTCTCCAGCACCACAGTTCAAAGGCCTCAATTCTTTGGCGCTCAGCCTTTCTTATGGTCCAACTTTCACAGCCATACATTGAAACTGGGAAGACCATAGCCTTGACTATATACACTTTTGTTGACAGGGTGACGTCTCTGCTTTTTAGTGTGCTGTCTAGATTTTCCATAGCTTTCCTTGCCAGGAGCAAGCGTCTTTTAATTTCTTGGCTGCAGTCCCCATCTGCAGTGATCTTGGAGCTCAGGAAAATAAAATCTGTCACTATCTCCATTTCTTCCCCATCTATTTGCCAGGAATTGAGAGGGCCGGATGCCATGATCTAGGTTTTCTTAATGTTAAGTTTCAAACTGTCTACATAGCATTTTACAATATCATTTTCTTTTTTTCTTTTTTTTTTTTTTTTGGAGCACCAAAGTCTAGGAGCAGTTTCCAAGTAGAAACATAGCTAGGTATATTCTTTTCTCTGTTTAAAAGAGTTAATGTTCCCATCTGTGTTAGCTCCCATCATTCCTTCAAAACTGTATTTAATTCCCAGTATTTTGTTTTATGCAAGGGGCGATTGCCAGAACCCCCTTTGGCAGTTCCTGAGACGGCTCCGTCAAAATTTTAATTAGGGACTGAATTTTAGCAAGGTAGTTTCTCTCCGTTCCCTGAAAATAAAATGTAAAAATGCTTCCCACGCCATCAAAAAAAAAAAAAAGCAGCCATTTGTAGTAAAACAGGTTTCGCCTCTGTGGCTGTTCAACAGGTCAGAAAGGGTTAAATTACTTCCCGGACACCTTACGAACTGGCTGTCCCTGTTTTAAGGTCAAGAGAAAAACGGACACCCCCCCCCCCCAGGTATGGCGGGAAGATGTTAACCTGGCAATACGATACTGAAAATAAATTCAGAGCCTCAGATAAAGTCAACACGAAACCAACCAGCGGAGACGAATCTTCTGAGATGATGATGATGATGATGATGATGATGATGATGATGATGGATGATTTAACCCTTCAGCCGAGTCCGACTCTGGGCGATGCTGTGGGCCGGATCTCTCTCTCTCTCCATCTTCTGATCTTTCGCTGCTACTTTTGAGTCGCTCTGTGCTCTGGCTGCTGTCAGCTGCGACGGTGCTCAGCCGCCCCGTCCATTTGCAGCCTGGTTTCCTTTTACAGGGAGTCCCCCCCCCACTTAACAATAGTCCCATTTATTGACCGTTCAAACTTGCAAGGGCGCTGGAAGAAAAAACAAAAGTGACTTACGGATGTTTTTTCACACTTAATTGCAGCATCCCCAAGGTCACGCAAAGAAAATTCAGGCGCTTGGCAACTGACTCACATTTGTGACGGTCGCCGTGTCCCGGGGTCATCTGACAATCCCCCCCTTTTTTTCGGAACTCCTGACAAGCCAAGTCAGTGGGACGGCCGGATCCACTTAACAACCCTGTGTCACTCGCTTAACAGCTGCAGTGATTCTCTTAACAAACGTGGCAAGGAAGGTCGTAAAAGGGGGCAGAATTCACCGAACCCCAACGTCTTGCTTAGCAACAGAACCTTTGGGCTCAGTTGTGGTCGTTAAATCGGGGACTGCTTGCAGCGTTAACTCATCCAAACAGAATGGCTTTCACCAGTGAATTCCTTTGCCTGACACAAATCATCTTAAAAGGCTGCAGAAAATAACAAGATTTACTAACTTAACAACTGCAGTCATTCACTTAACAATTGTGGCAAGGAAGGTCGTAAAAGGGGGCAAAAATCAGCTAACCCGCAGTTTGGCGGGTTGAATCCCGAGTGCCGCGTAACAGAGTGAGCGCTTATTACTCATCCCAGCTTCTGCCAACCTAGCAGTTCGAAAGCACGTAAAAATGCAAGTAGAAAAATAGGGACCGCTCCGGTGGGAAGGTAACAGCGTTCCGTGCGCCTTTGGCGTCTAGTCATGCCAGCCACATGACCACGGAGACGTCCTCGGACAAGCGCTGGCTCTTCGGCTTTGAAACGGAGATGAGCACCGGGCCCTAGAGTCGGAAAAGACTAGCACGCATGTGCGGGGGAGCCTTTACCTTTACCTTTTTATTGAACCTTCGATCAGGGGTCCCCAACCTTTGGGCTGCAGCCTGTTCGGAACTGGCGTCTCCCCTTGCGCCCACGGCAGGCTTCTCATCCAAGAAGCTCCTTCAGAAGAACTGAACTTCAGAAGAACCAAAGAAGCTTCTTGGATGAGAAGCGAAACGTTTTCAAGGGGGGGGGGGAAACAAAACTCCCAAGAAAGTCCAGTTTGCCTTTTGGAAAAGCACCTGTGGGAAATCCGTGACCTGGAAGATTGAGAATCTCCACAGACGTTCAGACAGTCGGTGATTGCCAATGCCGTTTGTATCGCGGTTAATGTATATCACGCAGGAATAGTGCACCTTATATATACTTTTATTGCTTTTTTAAAAAAAAATGTGTTAACAATTTCAGGCCTCTATTTGACGGTTGTGCTTTCTGCGGACTGGGAAGCTCGCCGCAACCAACTCGCCGTAGGACAACTCGCTGTGGGACGATTCCAACAGTTCAGTTTCACTATTTAGAATAATTAGAACATTTATTTTAAGTTTTGTCACTCCCGTTTCATTTTGTTCCTCCTTTGGCACCCTTTTCTTTAATGATTCTCTTCCACTCTTTTATTTTAATACTAGCGTAACTCTTGTCCCGTGGCGAGTTGTCCTGCAACGCGGTTGGCTGCGGTGAGTTGGCTATGGCGAGTTGCCAGTAGCAAGTTGGCCGTGGCGAGTTGTCATAGACCAGGGGTAGGCAAGCTCGGCACTTTTCTGACTCGTGGACTTCCAACTCCCAGAATTCCTCAAGCCAGCGTGCCTGGGCTGAGGAATTCTGGGAGTGTAAGTCCACAAGTCACGTAGGGGGCCATAGCTCCCCCATGCTGGCTCAGGAATTCTGGGAGTTGAAGTCATCAAAGAGCCGAGCTTGCCTACCCCTGTCGTAGACCCTGCTTCCTGGCCCTTAAGCCCTAATGAAGGTGTTGATTACCTCACTCAGCTGCTGTGTCCTTGTCTGCCCAACAGAGCTTGCTTGTGACCTCATCGGTGGCTGCTAAGGACCGCTCTCCCCTTTTCTTCCTCCTGCAGCCACCCACCCTGGGCGTTTAGGGCCAGGAGGAAGAAAGTGCTTCCTCCTGGCCTCAGCCCTGTGGTAGGGCGGGAGGAAGGGCCAGCCTGGAAGAAGTGCCAAGCTTTGAAAGACATGGCTGCCGCTGGCTTCTGGGAGGTTTAACCTCCTGTCATGGGTAGTGTGAGGCCCTTGCCAAGGACAAGTTGTCGTTGGTTGACTGCTGGCCTCAACGTGGACCACGGGCAGCTGGCCCTTCCCTTTTCTGATCTCCGCCTTCAAGACTGTCGCTACTTGTAAGATATACCTGGCGGGCCAGAATCTCTTTTCAAGTTGTTGGGGGAGCCGGGAAGGTGGGATTGGAGGAGTCCGTTAGAGGTCAGGAAATGAGCCCTGGTGGCACAGTGGTTAAAAGGCAGTACTGCAGGCTACTTCTGTTGACTGCCGGCTGCCTGCAGTTTGGCAGTTCGATCCTGACCGGCTCGAGGCCGACTCAGCCTTCCGTCCTTCCGAGGTCGGTAAAATGAGGAGCCGGATTGTTGAGGGTGGGGGGAGGCAAATATGCTGACTGTAAAACCGCTTAGAGAGGGGCTGCGAAGCGGCATATAAGTCTTGAGCGGCCGTCTGCAAGCCGTGATACCCACAGAGTTTTAACGACATCCCGAGGAGTGGTAGCTTGAAATAACAGCCGCTAAGGATCCACAGGCACCTTGCTGATATTTCTGTCTTGTCATTTTTTTGTAGGGCCATTCTTGGAATTAACTACGCTGAGCTGAAGAATTTGGGGTGGGGGGGGGGTTGATCCATTAAGGCAGAGTTCCCCAAATTTTTTCGGCTTTGTGGACCGGTTGGATGTGAGGGGAGATGGGGATGGTTCCAGGTGAGCAGCAGGCAAGGGTGTGAGCGCGCACCGTTACCATTTGCGCAAGTAGAGCACGGGGGCGCACACCTTTGCCCGCTGCTCGCGCAAGTGGGGATGTGCAGACGTGCTTGTTTTTACCCCCCGTGGATAGGGCTCGCAACTTGGGAGTCCTCCTAGATTCACGGCTTACCTTAGAAGACCACATAGTAGCCGTGACTAGGGGGGCTTTCGCTCAGGTTCGCCTGGTGCGTCAGTTGCGGCCCTATCTGGACCGGGATGCCCTGTGTACGGTCACTCATGCGCTCGTGACCTCTCATCTTGACTATTGCAATGCTCTCTACATGGGGCTTCCCTTGAAGACCACTCGGAGGCTCCAACTGGTACAGAATGCGGCCGCGAGAGTTGTCTTGGGAGTTTCCCGGTACTCCCATGTTACACCTTTGCTCTGCGAGCTGCATTGGCTACCAGTTGTCTTCCGGGTGAGGTTCAAGGTCTTGGTGATGGTTTTTAAGTCCTTACATGGCATGGGTCCGGAATACCTTGGGGACCACCTGCTGCCAGCGTCGACTCCCCTCTGCCCTGTGCGTTCCCACAGAGAGGGCCTCCTTACGGTGCCTCCGGTCAGGGAATGCCGGCTGGTGGCCCCCAGGGGGAGGGCCTTCTCTGTGGCCGCCCTGGCTTTGTGGAATCAACTGCCAGTTGAGCTCCGGATGGCACCGGATCTCCGCTCCTTCCGGCGCGGCCTAAAGACCCATTTATTTGAACAAGCTGGCCTGGCCTGATGGGGAGTTAACTTAGGGTTTTAATATTTGTATATTTTTATTGTTTTATTTGGGCAATAATTTAATTTTCTCTTAACTTTTGTATTTCTGTATTTTTATTATATGCCCTGTTCACCGCCCTGAGTCCTTCGGGAGAAGGGCGGTATAAAAATTTAATAAACTATAAACTATAAACTTCCATGGCCCAGTTTCAAATGGCTCAAGGGCCGGTAACGGGCCGTGGACCCCTGCATTAAAGGCTATTATTGTTGATGTCTGTATCCTAATGGTTGGACTAGCCCAGGGTTTTCTGCAACCTTGACAGCTTTTAAGGCTTGTGGACTTCAGCTCCCAGAATTCCTCAGCCATCTGGGAACTGAAGTCCACAAAGTTGTCAAGGTCGCAGAAACCCTGGGCTAGAAGACCCAGAATGCTTGTAGTAGGCATCTCTTCAAGCTTGGTCTCCCTGCGTATAAAGCATGTCTTCTCTGTTTCTCTCTCCCCTCCCCCCCCCCACACTTCTGGTCCGGCAGATCCGAATACGAGATCCGAATCAGGGTGGCAAAGATATCACAGAGGAAATAATGTCTGGAGCTAGGACTTCTTCTACCCCAACTCCTCCTCAGGTAAGGAAGTTGGTTTCCTCCATCCCATTCCTCTTCCGAATATGTCCCGCTTTGGCGGATCGTTGTTGTTGTTTCCCCCTCCCCCCCGGTGTTTATAATACAAAAGCTCCGGGATTCAGTCACAGCCAACGTTCGTTATGGGTGAGCCCTAGGAATCCATCTCTGATGCAGGAAGAATGACAAAATAACAAGAGTTGGAAGGAAGGGGCCCTGGAGGTCTTCTAGTCCAACCCTTGAACAAGCAGGAAACCTGTATACCATTTCAGACAAAGGGTTGTCCAATATCGTCCTAAAAACGTCCAATCCATAGCTCACACAGGGAGTCCTCGAGTTACAGCCGTTCATTTAGTGACGGTTCAAAGTTACAACGGCCCCGGGGGGAAAAAGCGACTTATGACCGTTTTTCACACTTTACGACCACCGCAGCACCCCCAGATCAAGTGATCAAAATTCAGCCGCTTGGCAACTGGTTCATATTCATGACGGTCGCAGCGTCCTGGGGTCACACGATCCCCTTTTGCGACCTTCTGACGAGCAAAGTCAGTGGGGAATTCGGATTCACTTAAACAACCACGTTACTGATTTCACAAATGCAATGATTCGCTTAACAACCGTGGCCAAAAAAAGTTGTAAAATGGGGCAAATTCGCTCAACCAGTGCTTCACTTAGCAACATACATGTTGGGCTCAATTGTGGTTGTAACTATTATAATAATAATAAAGTTGGAAGGGACCTGGGAGGTCATCTAATCCAACCCCCTGCTCAGGCAGGAAACCCTATACCAGTGATGGCGAACCTTTTAGAGGCCGAGTGCCCAAACTGCAACCCAAAACCCACTTATGTATCGTCGAGTGCCGGGTGGACGTGGCCCTTTGGGTGAGCGTGGCCCACTGGGTGTGTGTGGCTGTGGTGGTAATGGCAGACTGGGTGGGACTAAAAAGTTCAATCAATCAATTCCAACTTTGCGAGATCTTTTTTTCCCCGCGAGAAGTTGAAATTGATTGATTGATTGAACTTTTTCTCTCTTTTTTTGCACACGGTGGAGGCCTAAAGCGAAAAGGTTTTATAAAACCCAGCTGAAGGCTTAGGACTGGGGTGATGGCGCACGTGCCACCTGTGGCACGCATGCCATAGGTTCGCCACCACGGCCCTATACCATTTCAGACAAATTGGCTGTCCAATCTGTTCTTAAAAACTTCCAGTGTTGGAGCATTCACAGCTTCTGGAGGCAGGTTGTTCCACTGGTTAATTGTTCTAACTGTCGATAAGATAACTCAGGGGCTATCTGTATTTATCACGGTTGCCGCGTCCCGGAAGCATGTGATCACCTTTTGCAATCTTCTGACAAACAAAGTCAATGGGGAAAGCACATTCCCTTAACTTCTGCGTTACTAACTCAAGCACTGCAGCTGTTTTTCCAAACCCTTAAAGTTAGCGTAACGAATGGATGAAGCTGTCCCTTCCTCTGCACACAGCCAAGCGGTGACTCTGCCCAGATATTGGAAAGTCCATTCCTCTCGATACTCAAAATCGCCTTGCCAGCTCAGCTTTAGCCAGTCCCACACCCTAGAGTTGTGTCGAATCTCATCTGCTCTCTTGGAATTCCTAGCCAGAAAAATTCCTGGAACTGCAGTCCCAACACCTAGAAGTTTGGTTCACGTACATCTGATAATAGCTACCGATAGGATAAATCATCTGCTTTGCCCGTGTGTGTGTTTCTGTGTGTGTAAGAGAGAGAAAGAGAGAAATTTGTATTTGTTTCGGGGACTTATTAATCCTCCTTCCCCCCCCCCTTCTGTTTTCCCAGGCCGGAAGCGGTTCAGAGCCACAGGCCAACGGGGAGACACCCCATGTAGCAGTTATTGTCCGCCAAGGTACGATGGACCATTGATATATGGCAGAACTGTTTGGTGTGTGTCTGTGTGATAGTGCATCCACAGCCCTACTTTGTAAATAATAAAGTTGGAAGGGACCTTGGAGGTCATCTAGTCCAACCCTCTGCTCAGGCAGGAAATCCTATACCAGTGATGGCGAACCTTTTAGAGACCGAGTGCCCAAATCACAACCCAAAACCCACTTACGTATCGTCGGGTGCTGGGTGGGTGTGGCTGCGGTGGTAACGGCAGACTGGGTGGGACTAAAAAGTTCAATCAATCAATTCCAACTTTGTGAGAACTTTTTTTTCCCCGCGAGAAGTTGAAATGGATTGATTGAATCTTTTTTTTTTTTTTTTTGGTACACGGCAGTGGAGGCCCTAAAGTGAAAACTTTATAAAACCCAGCTGAAAGTCTAGGACTGGGGCAACAGTGCGTGTGCCCACAAAGAGGGCTCTGCGTGCCACCGGTGGCACGCGTGCTATAGGTTCGCCACCACAGTCCTATACCATTTCAGACAAATGGCTGTCCAGTCTCTCCTTAAAAACTTCCAGTGTTGGAGCATTCACAGCTTCTGGAGGCAGGTTGTTCCACTGGTTAATTGTTCTAACTGTCAGGAAATTTCTCCTTAGTTCTAGGCTGCTCCTCTCTTTGGTTAGTTACTTTTGTCTGTCTTATTTGCCTCTGTGGAGCTGGCACTTACAGCAGTTAAGAGGTTTTCGCTTTTCCTTTTGTCATTCCAAGACTTTTGGAAGATGCTTAGTGACCGTTCTGAGTTGCAGCGGCACTGAAAAAATGGACTTAGGACCCCTTTTCACACTTAACAACCATTGCAGCATTCCGACAGTCACATGTTTAAAATTCAGACGCTTGGCAACTGACTCATCTTTATGACGGTTGCAGCGTCCCGGGGATCATGTGGTCACCTTTTGCCACTTTCGGACAAGCAAAGTCACTGGGGGGGGGGAGATTAACAACTGGCAAGAAAGGTGATAAAGTGGGGCAAAAATCTCACTTTGCAAATGTCTCCCTTAGCAACGGAAATTTTTGGGCTCAGGTTGTGGTCGTAAGTCGAGGACTACCTCTGCAACACAATCCCGAATCCTAGGATTCTTGGTCCATTTGGAATCTTATTACTTGGAACAAAAGGAAATGATTTGCCCGTGGATCAGCATGCAAAGTATCTGTGGAAGGCCCAGCTAATTAAATTACTGGTGGTGGAATTCAGTTTTGTCTTGTGGTTTCAAGCAGAGTGTCACCAAACGTTTTGGCTTTGTGGACCGGTGGGGGGGGGGAGAGGGGAGGGAGAGGGAATGGTTCTGCACAAATGGTGGGCAAGCGCACATGCGCAGCTCCATTTGCGCGAGTGGCAGAGGAGCGCGCCCACCACTTGCGCAAATGGAGAGCGCAGGTTCGCCGGCCGCCGCTCATGCAAGTGGGAATGCGGGCGTGCTCTCCCACCGCTTCTGGGGCCTGGTTCCGAATGGGTCATGGCCCGGTATAGTGGGCTGCAGCCCAGGGGTTAGGGACCCCTGGTTTAGAGCAGCAGTCTCCAGCCGTGACAGCTTTAAGACTTGTGGACTTCAATTCCTAGAAGCTGAGGGATTCTGGAAGTTGAAGTCCACAAGACTCAAAAGGTTACCAAATTTGAAGAACAGGGGTCTTCAAACGTGGCCCTTTTATGACTTCTGGACTTCAGCTCCGCTGCCTGAGGAATTCTGGGAGTTGAAGTCCACAAGACTGAAAGGCTACCAAATTTGAAGAGCAGGGGTCTTCAAACTTGGCCCTTCTATGACTTGTGGACTTCAACTCCGCTGCCTGAGGAATTCTGGGAGTTAAAGTCCACAAGACTGAAAGGTTACCAAATTTGAAGAACAGGGGTCTTCAAACGTGGCCCTTCTATGACTTGTGGACTTCAACTCCGCTGCCTGAGGAATTCTGGGAGTTAAAGTCCACAAGACTGAAAGGCTACCAAATTTGAAGAGCAGGGGTCTTCAAATGTGGCCCTTCTATGACTTGTGGACTTCAACTCCGCTGCCTGAGGAATTCTGGGAGTTAAAGTCCACAAGACTGAAAGGCTACCAAATTTGAAGAGCAGGGGTCTTCAAACTTGGCCCTTCTATGACTTGTGGACTTCAACTCTGCTGCCTGAGGAATTCTGGGAGTTGAAGTCCACAAGTCATAAAAGGGCCAAGTTTGAAGAGCCCTGCTCTAGTCTACGTATGGCCACTAGGAGGCAGACTCTTCTAAAATGGGTCAGCTGAGACCGGAGTGAGAAATCACTGTACAGGGACTCCTCGACTTAATGGCCACAAAGCTGGCCGAGGAATTCTAGGAGTTGAGGTCCACAAGTCTTAAAAGTTGCCAAGGTTGAGGACCGCCCCTTGCTCTAGAGGACTCAACTTGCTTCTTTCTCTTTCCCACCAGATGACCGTTCCAAGGCCAGCCCAGTCGTAAGTAAACCGGTATCCTTGGAGACGAGTAAATCCGCTTCCCCGTCTCCCCCTCCGCCCCTGACCGAGGTGGAGCCTGTGCAGCCGGCCGCTGTGACGCTGGTGCGCCCAGAGAGCCCTGTTGCTGTGGACACTAGAGAGGAGCTGCTGGAGGTCCCTGAAGACATCCTTGAGCCCATTAGCGCCACCACTACAGTGCCCGGGGGTCTTGTGCCCCCTCCGGAGTCCTTCGTTTTGGACACAGAGCCTCGGGAAGAGGTCGCTGCTAGCCCCGTTTTGGAGATTCCTCCCCAGCCGCTCCCGGAAACGCTGGTGGATGAGGAAGTGGCAGCAGCAGTAGCAGAAGAAGAGACGGTGGTTACCCCCCAACAGGAGGTTTTTCAACCCGAGGAGCCCCCCCTAACGCTGCCCTGTGCGCCTCCCGTTCCTTCTCCTTGCCCGGAGGAGGTGGCCGAAGGGGCCATCGAGTCAAATGGAGTCTTAGAAGAGGAGCTGCTGGAGGCGGTGGCTGAGGTACCGCCTCCCTCCCAGCCGGAACCGGCCATGGAATCCCCCATCGCTGAACCGGAAGAGGAGGTGGAGGAGGAGGAGGAGGAGGAGGCCGTGCCTTGCGGGCTTGGGACCCCGGAGAAGCAAGAGGCTGAAAAGCCGGAGGAACCGCCCGAATCGGATATCAGCCCCATCTCGGAACCCGAAGAGGCAAAGCCCGGGGAGGTGGTTGTCCCGGTGGCTGCCACGCCTGCTGTAGGAGAAGAGGAGGCCGAGGCCGAGGCTGAGGAGGAAGTGGAGGAGACGGCCGAGGTCCCGGAGCAGAGTGCCCAACCGGCAGCTGCCCAACCCTTGGAGACCACGGAAGTGACGACGCAAGGTGAGTACCCACAGCGGCCTCCCACGCAGATGGATGCAGTCTTAGCCTTTGAGATGTCCGTGAGGTGCAGAGTGGTGCTCTCTGAGCCTCGTTGCCCAAACGAGGTATAACATCCATCAGGGCTGGGCAAGCACTGATGATGCTACTGTTGTTAGTTGCGAAGTCATGTCCGACCCATCGCGACCCCATGGACAACGTTCCTCCAGGCCTTCCTGTCCTCTACCATCTTCTGGAGTCCATTTAGGCTCACGCCTACTGCTTCAGTGACTCCATCCAGCCACCTCATTCTCTGTCGTCCCCTTCTTCTATTGCCCTCGATCTTTCCCAGCATTAGGCTCTTCTCCAGGGAGTCCTTCCTCTTCATTAGGTGGCCAAAGTATTTGAGTTTTAGCTTCAGGATCTGGCCTTCTAAAGAGCAGTCAGGGTTGATCTCCTCTAGGACTGACCGGTTTGATCTCCTTGCAGTCCAAGGGACTCGCAGGAGTCGTCTTCAGCACCATACTTCAAAGGCCTCAATTCTTTGGCGCTCAGCCTTTTTTATGGTCCAACTTTCACTGCCGTACATTGCAACTGGGAAGACCGTAGCCTTGACTATACGCTACCAGGTTTGGGTTAATGAAACGTCTGCAAGGAACTTGGAGAGCAGCAAGGACCCCTCCTACCAATATATTATCCTTTATGGAGGGTGCAGGCATCTTTTGTTTTTCCTTTTGCAACAGAGAGATGGAAACCTCCAGTCTTCCAGGTTGGAAGCATCCAGTATCCATCCGCAGGTCAGGCTGGGCGGGGCTATTGAGAGAGGTGGTTTTGGACCATCTCAGAACATTTCCCCTCGAGCAGTTCACAGGATCCGTTTGGGCCCAGTTAGGATCTTTCCCTGAAGCTTTAGCTTTGCGTGGGGTTTGGCAAGGTGCCATGCTAGATGATTCTTCCAGTTGTGCCTGTGGGCGTTGGGTTGGTTACTCCTGTGCCTCGCCCTCACGGGCTGCTACACATGGGTAGTACAGGCCGTCCTCGACTTAACAGCAGTTCATTTAGTGACCAGTCAAAGTTACGACCTCACTGAAAACAGTGACTTAAGACTGACTGTTTTTCCACACTTAACGGTTGCAGCATCCCATGGCCAGGTGAGCAAAACACGGCGGTGTTGCAGCTGACTCGTACTTATGACAGTTGCCCTGTCCTGAGGGGGGTCACAGGATCCACTTTTGCGACCTTCTGATCAGCCAAATCAGTGGGGGAGTAGATCCACTTAACAACAGTGTTACTACCTTTAACACACACACACACACACACACACACACACACACACACACACACACACACACACACACAGTGATTGGCTTACAAACTGTGGTAAGGAAGGTCGTAAAATGGGGCAAAACTCACTTAGCCAATGTCTCGCTTAGCAATGGACACTTGTGGTCGTAAGTCGAGGACTACTTGCATTTGTGGGGCCCTCGAGGCTCTCTGAGCTTAGTTGGCAGATCCTGAGTTGGTAATTCTTGAGTTGGCACTATCAGCGCAGTAAGCAACAGCTAATCAAGGAAGCACCAAGCACGCCCGCCAACATTGACAGAGGAAGTCATTTGTATAGGCCAGGGGTAGACAACCTTGGCTCTTTTATGACTGGTGGACTTCAACTCCCAGAATTCCTCAGCCAGCTTGGCTCAGCTTGGAAACCTCTCCCTTTCCCCTCAGCATGGCTGGCTCAGGAATTCTGGGAGTTGAAGTCCACAAGGCCTAGGCCTAGGACAGGGGTAGGCAACCTTGGCCCTTTTATGATTTGTGGACTTCAACTCCCAGAATTCCTGAGCCAGCATGGCTATGCATGGAAACCTCTCCCTTTTCCCTCAGCATGGCTGGCTCAGGAATTCTGGGAGTTGAAGTCCACCAGTCATAAAAGAGCCAAGTTTGCCTACCCCTGGTATATAGAGAGAGTAAATTCCACTTCCTTCTAGCAGTGAGGTTGTTAACTAGTTGGATAATGAAACATCTGCAAGAAAGCGTTCAGCCCTGAGTTACAAATATTCTGTGGATGGTATTTCCTGTAGACCAAGGGTCCCCAGCAACATGTCCGCACAAACAAGCAGAGCCCCCTCCGTGGGATGCAGGCAGCACACAAAACCACGCACTTTCCAGTCCGTGGAAAAACCTTTCTCCGTGGAACCAGTCCCTGGTGCTCAAAGGTTTTGGGACCTGTGCTGTAGACTAAGGAATTTATTGTCTTCAGAAGATTTAATAATATAATAATACTAATACTACTACTACTACTACTACTAATGATGATGATGATAAGTTGGAAGGGACCTTGGAGGTCCAACCCGCTGCTCAGGCAGGAAACCCTATACCATTTCAGACAAATGGCTGTCCAGTCTCTTCTTAAAAACGTCCAGTGTTGGAGCATTCACAGCTTCTGGAGGCAGGGAGTTCCACTGGTTAATTGTTCTAACTGTCAGGAAGTTTCTCCTTAGATATTGGAAGGCTGCTATCATGTCCCCACTCGCCCTTCTCTTCGGTAAACTAGGCATACCCAATTCCAGCAACCGTTCCTTATATGTTTTAGCCTCCGGTCCCCTAGGCACTTCTGCCTTTGATGCCTTGGTCCATTTCAGTCTTATGAAAGGTTCAAGGGCTGCTGTCCCATAGTATCCTGAGTAGATGGTATGGAGGCCATAACTTCATCCCAGGATGCAACATCCTCTATTTCTGTCATGAGTGACGCTCCTTTTACCCTCCAAAAATGTCTTCAGAGAAGGACTCTGCACTAGCTTGTTGCTTGGAGTGTCTCCCTGCCTCGTCGAGACATAATCCGTAACTCATGTGTCTCCATCCCTCTGTTTAATCCCCTAGTAGCCGTATCGGTGCCAAAGAGGAAGCGAAGGTTGAAGGATCTGAACAAGAAGGAAGCTGTTGGAGATCTGTTGGACGCCTTCAAAGAGGTCTGTAGCCTGCATATTGTTAGGGAAGACAACATGTTCCCCCCTGTGGATTAATGCACTGTTTCCCAACCTTCGCAACTCTTAAGATGGGTGGACCTCAGCTCCCAAAATTCCTCAGCCAGCAAGATATGGCTAGCTCTCCCCATGGTCACGTGATCAAAATCCAGACGATTGGCAACCGACCCATATGTATAACAGTTGCAGTGTTCTGGGGATCACGTGATCCCCTTTTGCGACCTTCTGACAAGCAGAGTCAATGGAGAAGCCAGATTCACTTAACAGCCGTGTTACTAACTTAAGCACGGCAGTGATTCACTTAACCTCTGTGGCAAGAAAGGTCGGAAAATGGGACAAGACTCCCTGAACAAATGTTTCGCTTATCAACAGAAATTTTGGGCTCAATTGTGGTCGTAAGTTGAGGACTACCTGATTATACGTACACACAATATATACCTATAACTATATGTCTGTCCATCCGTCCCATCGATTATCTATCTATCTATCTATCTATCTATCTATCTATCTATCTATCTATCTATCTATCTATCTATCTATCTATCGTAAGCTTTCCCTCCTGTTAAACAACTCGCCAAATTCTTATCTTTTCTTATTTCAAAACAGCCTTGAGAGACGTTCTTCCTACTCCCCCCAGCATCAACTAATTCTAATACTAAAAGTAAAACACACAAGTTTTAAAGAAGCAGAGCTGCCTCTCCACATGTTGTCAAAGCAAGAACATCTGATGTTAGCAGCATTGACATCTATCCTACCTATCTATGCTACCTACCTATCTATCTCCATCTATCATCCATTCGTCTATCGTCTGTCTGTCTGTCTATATCTCTCGTCTATCTTTCTATCTATCTATCTATCTATCTATCTATCTATCTATCTATCTATCTATCTATCTATCTATCTATCTATCTATCTATCGAGCCTTGGTGGAGCAGTGGGCTAATGCCTCCTTAAGTAACACCAGCTGCCTGCAATTAGTGCAGGTTCGAGTCCCACCAGGCTCCAGGTTGACTCAGCCTTCCATCCTTCCGAGGTAGGTAAAATGAGGACCCAGATTGTTGGGGGCAATTAAGCTGACTTTGTAATAATGCCGCTTGGGTGTGTGTGTGAAAGCCCTAATAAGCAGGCATATACATAGAATGAAGGCTACTGCTAAGCTTGTAAGCCGCCCTGAGTCTTCGGAGAAGGGCGGGATATAAATGGAATTAAAATAAATAAAAATAAAATAAAATCTATCTATCTTATCTATATCATCCGTCTGTCTGTCTGTCTATCTATCTCTACCATCATCCATCCATCACAGTGCTTTTGAAGTCATCAGCTGCCCACGAATCTTGTGGCCTTCAACTGTGATCGCGGTGTTTGTGAAGAAAGCACCGATTTTGTTTTGAGCTTGGAGGTGCCAGATGATCACAGCTCCTCCTCCGGAAAGAGCCGTTTGTGGCTCCCTACTCCTGTCCTTCATAGCATCTCCTCGGCTTTCCCTCTTAGGTCAGCGAGGGGGGCTCCGAGACAGAGAACAACCCCCCAGTGCCAGCCCCGGAGCCCGAGGAAGCTGTCCCAGCTCGTTCCCAGGAGGAACCGGAGGAGACTTGGGAACAGAAGGAGGATAAGCTGGATCCGGAGAAGGTCAAGCAAGCCGATCAGAAGTATCGCTACAAGGAAGGTGAGCCAGACCTGAGCAGCAGTTGCGGTGTGGGGAAGGTGTGTGTGTGTGTGGGGGGGGAAACTTCCCGTTGAGCCTTCTGTGATGACCTCCATTTTGAGCCATCGTGTCTGGGCCACTGAGGATAACTCTGTGATGGAACTGAGGATCTGAGGAGACTCACCAACCAGGGAACGAACAACGGTTGGCGTTTCTTATGTTACCGCCGTGGCTTCCCAGGACTTTCCAGCCAGTCATTTTGAGTGTCGAAGCCGGTAAACATCTAGATCAGGGGTGTCAAACTCGGATCGCGTCGCATGATGTATCACGACGTGATGGTTTTGTTTTGTGTTTTTGCCTTTGCGGGGCCGGGGTGGGCGTGGCCTGTGCGGGACGCATCCACCATTTTGACAGCCCCGATCTAGATCATTGTATCTCGACTTCAGCAACTTTTAAGATGTCTGGACTTCAACTCCCAGAATTCCCCAGCCAGCACAGCTGGCTGGGGAATTCTGGGAGTTGAAGTCCAGACATCTTAAAAGGGCTCGTGGTTGAAAAAACACCTACCTGGAGTCTACAAACTACTTGAAGGCCGCTCTGCTTTCAGCTCTGCGCTCTCTTCTCTTCTTTCCCTTAACAGAGCAGTGGAAGCCCTTGAACCCGGAAGAAAAGAAGAGATACGATCGGGAATTTCTGCTGGGATTTCAGTACATACTCGCTAGCATGCAAAAGCCGGAAGGCTTGCCCCACATCAGCGATGTGGTCTTGGAAAAGGTGAATGAACGAACCTTTATTGTCCAAGTACAACCATGTATGCATTGAGATTGGCTGAGCCTCCCTTCGTGCCCCCAGCTTACAGTGACACAAACCCACCATCTTGTTACACCACGTGAGCTAATTGCACAACACACTGGCCTTGCAAGTCAGTTATGCATAAAGTTTATAAAAATTATTTCCCGTTCAAAAGCCTAACAGCCCATGGATAAAAGCTGTTTTTCAGCCTGTTGGTGCGGCTGGCTATACTCCTATATCTCCTACCCTATGGTAGGAGAGTAAAGAGATACCGTCCAGGGTGTGAGTTGTCCCTGAGAATTTTCCTCACTCTGTCCTCCAGTTCATTTTCCTCAGATGCCCATCAGAATCCTCTTGTTGTTGTTGTTGTTGTTGTTGTTGTTGTTTGTATAAGATGATCGAATAATTCCTTGGCTAGCCTCTTTAAAGCAGAAGCCAACGTGCAGGTTGCATCTGCTCCCCAGCAGCCCAACAAGACTGAATCCCCCCCCCCAGCAAAAGCTGATAGCGAAGTGGTCGACTTTTAGACATACAGTTTTTCTTTCTACATTTTTCCCCCTCCCCGCAGAGGAGGGTCAGATGGGTAGCAAGAAAAATCTGGGGAGGGTTCTCCAAAACAATCCTTCAATCCACCACTGACGTGTGGTCGGATTGTGCTGTAATCTCAACCACAGAACCTGTGGATTCAGCAGTAGGATGGCCAGTCGAAATGGGCGTGGTTTGCCCTCCAGAATTTCCCGCGCCCGCTAAAGAGCCAGTTTGGTCTAGTGGTAAAAGCACCAGGGTAGAGCAGGGAGGTTGTGAGTTTTAGTCCTGCCTTAGCACGACAGCCAGCTGGGTGACTTTGGACCCATCAGCGGGAGACTGTGAGTTCTAGTTGTGTGTTAGACGTGAAAGACTTCTGGGTGATCTTGGGCCAATCACCAGGGGACAGTGAGTTCTAGTCTTGTTTTAGGCATGAAAGGCAGCTGGGTGACTTTGGGCCAATTACCACAGGACCTGTTTTAGCCCTGAAAACCAGCTGAGCGACTTTGGGTCAATCACCAGGAGACTGTGAGTTCTAGTCTTGACGTAGGCATGAAAACCAGCTGAGTGACTTTAGGCCAATCACCAGGAGACTGTGAGTTCTAGTTCTGTTTTAGGCAGGAAAGCCAGCTGGGTGGCTTTGGGCCAGTCACCAGGAGTTGGTGAGTTCTAGTCTTGCCATAGGAATGAAAACTGGCTGGGTGACCTTTAGCCAGTCACACTATCTCAGCCCAACCCACTTCGCAGGGTTGTTGTTGGGGAAATGAAGAAGAAGAATGTATGCTGAGTTGTGGCTCTGCCTCGAGTTATTTCTAAAAACAGTAAAAGTCAGGATGCAATTAAATGAAAAAAAATGTCCTCCTCCCCAAACTAGGAAACAGACACGACAGGTTCACCTCCCTCCCTCGCAGGGATGTCACTCAGAAGCCTTAGCTGAGCCAGGAAGTGAGTGGCGGTCTCTGACCAAGGGAAATTGCCTGTCTGCCTTCTAGGCAGTGCCGTACGTTAAATGCAGTCCTCTTGGGGTGGTGGGACAAAGAACGCCCTGCTGTGATCTGTCCCAGGAAGTTGTGACCATCTGCAGTCCTTTTTGAAGTCACGGGATTTGAGACCAGGTTTATAGGCCAGTGATGGCGAACCTTTTAGAGACCGAGTGCCTAAACTGCAACCCCAAACCCACTTATGTATGGTTGGGTGCCGGGTGGGCGTGGCCCATTGGGTGGGCGTGGCTGCGGTGGTAACGGCAGACTGGGAGGAACTCAAAAGTTCGATCAATCAATTCCAACTTTGCGAGATTTTTTTTTCCTGCGAGAAGTTGAAATTTTGATTGATTGATTGAACCTTTTTGTTTTGTTTTGTTTTGCACACGGCGGCGAAGGCCTGAAGCGAAAAGGTTTTATAAAACCCAGCTGAAGGCCCAAGACTGGGGCGTGCCCACAGAGAGGGCTCTGGCGTGCCACCTTTGCCACGCTTGCCACGGGTATAGGGAATCCACTCTTCCGCAAGCGACAAGACTTTCTTGATGTTAATTTTCCTGCCTTTTGGACTTACAGGTGAATAAGATGCCGCTGCGGCCCCTGGACCCTGTCCGCTTGAGCACTATGAACTGTGGACCGGACTTCACACCCTCTTTTGCCAACCTGGGCCGCCCGGCCCCACCCAACCGTGGGCCGGTACGTACCTTGGGAGGCTTGGCCTGCCTGGCGAGGCGTTTCCTGCCCTCTGGCTTTGCGTGATGAACTCCTAATTAGTGCCATCGTGTCTGGGCCACTGATGCTCCGTGATGGAACTGAGGAACTGATGAGGCCATCCGGGTTTTCTTTTGGGGACCGAACACGGCTGCGGGGGGGGGGGCAGAATAACTTCCATCTATGGAGCCTGTGCTTCTGTTTGAGCAGGCTTGTCTGGGCGAGACGAGCTTCAGAGGCCATCTTTGCAAAAAATAAAATAAAATCCTGATCTTTCCCCCCCTCCCTCTCTCTCTCTCCCTCTCCCTCCCCCTCTCCCTCTCTTGTTCGTGCATCTCAGCCTGCTGGGCCAGGACAACGGCGTTCCCAGCAAAGCCTGCGGAAGGAGCCCCGGAAGATTATTACCACACTGTCTCTAAATGAGGACGTCAAGCTGAACAAGGCTGAGAAGGCTTGGAAGCCCAGTAGCAAGCGGGCCAGTGAAGTAGAAGATCCTGAGAACGTAAAAACCCAGGTAGGCATCCAACGGTCAATCAGTCAGAACAAACCTGGAAGGGGAATTAGAGGTCTTCTGCTCCAATCCCCTGTTCAAGCAGGAGAACCTACGCCCGTGGTGGAGAACCTACGGCACGGGTGCCAGAGGTGGCACGCGGAGCCCTCTCTGTGTGGGCACGCGTGCCCTCGCCCCAGTCCTAGGCCTTTGGCTGGGTTTTATAAAATCTTTTCGCTTTAGGCCTTTGCCGCCGTGTGCGAGGGGTAAAGGGAAAGGTTCGATTGATCGATCGATTTCAACTTCTTGCGGGGGGAAAAAAAGATCTCGCAAAGTTGGAATTGATTGTTGTGATTCAGGGTCAGCCTGTGGGTTCGGCAGTTGGGTCGGACGACTCAGAGGAGGAGGGGGGTGTTGAAGACCTTGCTGATGATAGCCCTCAGGCAGGCCCCTCCCACTTGGTCACCATGGAGACCCAGCTGTGTGAGCCTGACAGTGTGGATGAAGATGACCCACAGCTGGCCCTGTTCAAGGACGCCCGACGCAGGAGGCAGTCAAGTAGGAGTAAACAGAGGAAGGCAATGGGGCTTCTCGGAAGGAGGGAGAGAGAAGCCACGCCCTGAACTCTTTATAAAGGACTTGTGTGGGGAGGGCTGGTTTGCTGAAAGCAACCGCTCAGATAGTGTTTCAAAGCTCCTGTATCTTGGTTCTTGTCTTGTTTGTTTTTGTAATAAATTTGGCAGACGTCATTCCAGCCAAGAGTGCCGTTTGTAAAGGGGTTGCCTTTTCTGCAAGGCCGGTAGCAGGCTGGTACAGAACATTGATTGATTAAACTTTTTAGTCCCACCCAGTCTGCCGCTACCCCTGCAGTCACACCCACCCAATGGGCCACGCCCACTCGGCACCCGATGATACATAAGTGGGTTTTGGGTTGCGGTTTGGGCACTCGGCCTCTAAAAGGTTCGCCATCACTGCCCTATACCATTTCAGACAAGTGGCTGTCCAGTCTTTTCTTAAAAACCTCCAGTGATGAAGCACCCACAACCTCTGGAGGCAACTTCTGTTCCACCGGTTAATTGTTCTCCCTGTTAGGAGGTTTTTTTCCCCTTAATTTCCAGGTTGCTTCCCTCATGGACTTTGCTATCTCTTCTTGCAGCTGAGGCTGCTTTAGTGCTTTTATCTCTTAATTGCTAGTTCCCTGGGACACAGGCATTTGGCTTAGGAAAGTGAACCAAGGATTCACATCCTAAGATTTCTAAAGTTAAGGTCACCGAAGATGAATGAAGATGTAATGAAGAGAAGGATTAGAGGTGACACGATAGCAGTGTTCCAATATCTCAGGGGCTGCCCCAAAGAAGAGGGGGGGTCAAGCTATTCTCCAAAGCACCTGAAGGCAGGAGAAGAAGCAACGGCTGGATACTAATCGAGGAGAGAAGCAACCTAGAACTAAGGAGAAATTTCCTGACAGTTAGAACAATTAATCAGCAGAACAACCTGCCTCCAGAAGCTGTGAATGCCTCCAACACTGGAGGTTTTTAGGAAGAGACTGGACAGGCATTTGTCTGAAATGGCTTTCCTGCCTGAGCAGGGGGTTGGACTAGAACAGAGGTCCCCAACCTTTTGGGCACCAGTTCTGTGGAGAAAAGTTTTTCTGCAGACCGGAGGGTGTGTGGTTTTGTGCGCTGCCTGCATCCCACAGATGGGGCTTTGCTTGTTTCTGTGGACCAGTTGCTGGAATACCGTGGCCTGGTACCGGTCCATGGACCAGAGGTTGGTGACCCCTGGACTTGAAGACCTCCAAGCTCCCTTCCAACTCTTTTATTCTATTCTAAGATGTCCAAAGACAGACTGTTTCTCTTTGGGGACTCTGTTTCCCAAGTGCAGCGTGAACCCACAAAAGGTTTGGGATTTGCTGAGAGGGTGTGACGTGAATAAGCCGTGGCTGAAAATTAGAAGAAATTAAACTTAGGCCGTTGGATTGCAGCTGACAACAGGAAGAGAGCAGGAAGGAGGTGGGACGCTGAAGTGTGAATGCTCCTTACACACACAAATCCAGTGTTGTGATGTAGCTGATGGGCTGCCTCCTTGCTTTACAGCCCATATAACCATAGACAGGTAGTCCTCAACTTAACAACCACAATTGGGGCCAGGATTTTGGTTGCTATGTTAAGCGAGCTGTGCCTGATTTTAGGACTCGCCTTGCCGTGGTGGTTAAATGAATCACACCGTTGTTAAGCAGATCCAGCGTCCCTCATTGACTTTACTTGTCGGAAGCCAGCTGGGAAGGTTGCAAATTTATTTATTTATTTTATTTTAATTCCATTTATATCCCGCCCTTCTCCGAAGACTCAGGGCGGCCAAATGGTGGTCACATAACTTGAGGCCAGTGCAACCGTCATAAATACATGCTGGTTGCCAAGCGCTCAAAATTTTGATCACCATGACTGTGGGGCTGCTGCAACAGTTGCGAGCACGAGGACTGGTTATAAGCCACTTTTTTTTCGTGCCGTTGTAATTTCGAATGGTCGCTAAACAAACGGTTATAAGTCGAGGACTACCTATATGTCTTGACATTCTAGGCCAGGGGTAGGCAACCTTGGCTCTTTTGATGACTCGTGGACTTCAACTCCCAGAATTCCTGAGCCAGCATGGGGGAACTATGGCCCCTTCATGACTTCTAGACTTCAACTCCCAGAATTCCTCAGTCAGACATGCTGGCTGAGGAATTCTGGGAGTTGAAGTCCACGAGTCATCAAAGAGCCAGGGTTGCCTACCCCTGTTCTAGGCCAATCAGATGCTCTCTCTCGCTCTCTCTCTCTCTCTCTCATCACGGTTCTTTCCACAACGAGCGGTCGTGGTGCTTTTTTCAGGACAAAAAGATTTAAAAATCTACTTTGTTCAGAAGTGGAAAGAAGCTGTTTGCTACTCGGAGCTTGGTAATGAACGTTTTGCCTTTCTTCAATCCAGGCGGAAAATAACACTCAGTCTCCAGTCCAGTTAACATTAATTTTTAGAAGCAACATCCTGCTTTGCAGAGCCCCTCCCCCCACTCTCTTTCTGTGCGTGTGTGCGTGTGTGTGTTCAGCTTCATAGAAACAGAAATCGTTCAGTCTTGCCTCTTTGATGTCGCCTTCCGAGTATCTTCTGCAATCCCCGAACAGGTCATTTCCGCGAAGTTTGAGAAGTGAGCAGCAGGTGAAACAACGCCAGTGGTGTTTCCCACCCTGAGGTCCTCTCATTCCCTCTTCCCTTCCCGCAGGAGCTGTTTCGGCGGGTGCGCAGCATTCTGAACAAGTTGACCCCGCAGATGTTCCAGCAGTTGATGAAGCAGGTCACCGAGTTGTCCATTGACACAGAAGAACGTCTCAAGGGTGTCATTGACCTCATCTTTGAGAAGGCCATTTCTGAGCCCAACTTCTCTGTTGCCTATGCCAACATGTGCCGTTGCCTTATGGGGGTAAGTGGCCCAGGAGTCAAGGGCCCACCGATTCTCACACGCACAGCTCGCGCCTTCTGATATGCGGTGGATTTAGGAGCCTTCCAGGATAGGCTGTGGAGATATTAATAACTGATGGTTGTTAAATAATATACTGTAGCATCTCCACTTAGATACTATAGATAAGCAGGAGAGGTCCATGCTCAGAATTTGGAAGTCCCCAATAACCGAGTTGCTAGAACAGGGGTAGGCAACCTTGGCTCTTTGATGACTCGTGGACTTCAACTCCCAGAATTCCTCAGCCAGCTGGCTCAGGAATTCTGGGAGTTGAAGTCCACGAGTCATCAAAGAGCCAAGGTTGCCTACCCCTGTGCTAGAAATTGCCTAATTCAGGAGTCCCAACCCCCAGGCTGTGTCCCATTCAGGAGTCCTCAACCTACGGGCTGTGGAAGCAGCAAGTGAACATGCGTGTGTGTGTGTGTAACTCCATTTGTGCGAGCTGCACCTGCGCATGCCCACTGTGTCAACACTGCTAACATTGAATGTTATTGCTTGACAAGAGATGAAGAAGTAGCCATTTCATATGTTAAACGTGTGTATTGCTTTAAGAAATTGAGTTTAAGGTTGGGAGGGGGGACTAGTAGGATTGTACCTTCAAGGCCATCTCTAACTAAAGAAGATAAGACCTTGGCAGGTTTTCTAACAGAAGGGAAACTTGATTCTTTAAATTAATTGGAGAATATAATTAATGACAAAATTAGAAAGGTGGAGAATTGTGTTTTAATATATTGTGCAAGAGACTTGGTGGAGAATTGTGTTTTAATATATTGTGCAAGAGCCTTGGTGGAGCAGTGGGCTAATGCCTCCTTAAGAAACACCAGCTGCCTGCAATTAGTGCAGGTTCGCATCCCACCAGGCTCAAGGTTGACTCAGCCTTCCATCCTTCCGAGGTAGGTAAAATGAGGACCCAGATTGTTTGGGGCAATAAGCTGACTTTGTAATAATGCCGCTTGGGGGGGGGGGCGAAAGCCCTAATAAGCAGGCATATACCTAGAATGAAGGCTATTGCTAAGCACATTGATTTGTGCTTTAAATTGTAAGCCACCCTGAGTCTTCGGAGAAGGGCGGGATATAAATGGGATTTTTTTATTTTTTTTTTAAAAAAAATTCAGATTCCAGCTTGATGTCAAGTTTCCGACGTATGGGCTTTCCCAAGTGAGTCTGAGGCATTGTTTACCTTAAAAGTCCTTTATTAGCCTAATACACCGGCAAATGCTTGCTCGAAGGAATCTGGAATTTGAAATCTCCGCCCCTTGGACCATATATTAAAACACAATTCTCCACCTTTCTAATTTTGTCATTAATCATATTCTCCAATTAATTTAAAGAATCAGTTTCCCTTCCTTTAGAAAACCCGCCAAGGTCTAATCTTCTTTAGTTAGAGATGGCCTTGAAGGTACAATCCTACTCGTCCCCCCTCCCAACCTTAAACTAAATCTCTTAAAGCAATATACAAGTTTAACATATGAAATAGCTACTTCATCTCTTGTCAAGCAATAACATTCGATGTTAGCAGCGTTGACACACTGATTGCATGGAACCATTCACCACCACCACCGTCAGCAGTCCACAAAACTGGAAAGGTTGGTGACTGCTGGCGTAGTTGGCTCTCCCATAGCATGTAACCTGGCTAGAATGAACCTTGGTTAGGATTTCTGTGGCTAATGTATGTATGTATTAGTGTATTGAGGAGCCCTGAAAATGGACATTTAGTATACAGGTTAATGTGGTATGAGCATAAACCATATGTTGTAATATGATTGTGACCAGATCATTGATTTCTTGTGTATGGGTCCTTGGACCAGTGAGTGTTAGGAGAGCTTACCGGGATGGCATCTCATGGTGATCCTCAACTGTCTCTTTAGCTGAAAGTCCCCACCACCGATAAACCTACCGTCATGGTGAACTTTCGCAAAGTACTCTTGAATCGCTGCCAGAAAGAGTTTGAGAAAGACAAGGATGATGATGAGATTTTTGAGAAGAAGCAGAAGGAGATGGATGAAGCGGCTACCGTGAGTGGGGCTTGAACTTACAGTTCTGGAGCTTGGGTTCTGAGACCAAAAAGATTCTGATATTTTCAGCTTTTTCCTCCTCTCCTCTCCTCTCCTCTCCTCTCCTCTCCTCTCCTCTCCTCTCCTCTCCTCTCCTCTCCTCTTCCCTTTCTTTTACTTTACTTCAATTTACTTTACTATTTTCCTTTCCCTCCTTCTCTCCTTCCCTCCTCTTTCTCTCTCATCTGTCACTATCATTTATCACTTATCTATCACGGAGAGTGGGAGGGAGGGAAAAAAGAGAGGAAGGAAGGAACGGAGGGTGGGAGGGAGGAAAGAAGGAAGGAAAAGTGTGAGAAAGGAAAGAAGGGTGGGAGGGAGGGAAAAAGGGAGAAAGGGAGGAATAGGGAGGAAGGAACGGAGGGTGGGAGGGAAGAAGGAAGGAATAGAGGGAGGGAGGGAGGGAGGAAGGAACAAACAGAGGATGGGAGGGACCGTGTCCCAGCACTCACCCCGGTCCCACCCTCCTCCACCGGAGACCCTCAAATGTGCCCCGGTCCTGCCCAGGCACCCCTGAAGCGAGTGATGTGAAGCTGGCCATTTCCACACGGTAGGCCATGCCCATCCTGGCCACACGCCCCCCCCCCAGGGCAACCACAATGCTGATGCGGCCCTCAGTGAAGTTGAGTTTGACACCCCTGTCCTATTGGGAAGAGGTAGGGGGTGTGGTTATGTTGGTATTGGTTGTATGTTAGGAGCATTCCCATGTGTCACCAGAGATGCTTAATACAGAAATCTTGATTCTACCGTGTTTCCCCAAAAGTAAGGCCTACAGCAATAATAAGCTTGATTTTTGAGGGTGGGCCTAATATAAGCCCTATCCCAAAAATAAGCCCTAGTTTTGGTGTGAGGCACACCTAAAAATCAAGCTAGGGCAAGGGTGGGGGTGTGGAGCTGCCCCACCCGCCCTGCACCCGCTTACCTTGCAGCCAGGCCTCTCCTTGCTGGCCCAAGTCTTCTTCTGAGGCCTCTTCTGCAGCCCGGCCTGCATTTCTCAGTCACATGGTTTTCTGGAAGGCCTGTGCGGCCAAGAACCGAGCTATGGATTCAATCCGTTACCTCAATTGTGGAAGATCTCAGCAGCCGAGCACCAAGCTATGGATTGAATCGGTACTCGGCTGCTTAGGCCTTCTGGAAACACCTGACTGCAAACTGCAGGCCCGAATGCAGCTGCAGAACTTCGGCCCCAGAAGAAGTAGACCGGCTGGGTGGGGCTGTCGGTGCTGGAGGTGAGGTAAGGCCTATCCCGAAAATAAGACTTGGTGCCTCTTTTGGAGGTTAAAAAAAAAGACCCAGTCTTATTTTTGGGAAATACAGTAGGAGCTGAAGTCCATAGTCTCCTGTTGGAAAAAGAATTGTTTTGAACCTCATTAACCTTAAATGGGCAGCTTATCAAGCCATGTCGATTGGTGGCCCCCAGGGGGAGATCCTTCTCTGTGGGTGCCCCGGAGCTATGGAATCGGTTGCCGGTTGAGCTCCGGATGGCGCCCGACCTCCGCTCCTTCCGACGCGATCTGAAAACGCATTTGTTTGAACAAGCCGGCTTGGCCTGATAGGGGGTGGGTTGGGTTTTTTATTGCTCTTAACATTTGTATTTATCGTTTTTATTTGGACATTATGTTTAATTCCTTTTTAACTTTTGTATTTTTTGTATTTTATACATCTGCCCTGTTCACCGCCCTGAGTCCTTCGGGAGAAGGGCGGTACATAAATAAAATTAATAATATAATAATAATAACTCATTCATTTTATATGCAACTTCTCTGGATTTGAGGTTGTTAAAAATGACCTGAATGAATAGTTTAAAGTTGAGAATTTTAAAAAGTCCACAGTCAATCATAAATCGCAATTTATGATTTATTGAGCCTTAGGAATAATGCTCAATAAAAATTGATGGTTCAAACTGGAACACCTCAAACTTTTTGAAATGGTTGGATTGAAATCATTGAAATTTGTTGTTTGCCTGCACTAGCATTGCTTCCTTTGAAAGGTTTTTTCCAGCTTTTTCCCCCGAGATTTACTTTTTTTCAGCTTTATAATCTGAGATCATATTTTTACCATCCAACGGTATAGCTGTGTGAAGAGCTCTTCCTTCTCAGCTGAGTTTTTACTAAGATGAAAAAGTGTCTATAGCAGGGGTAGACTCCCTTGGCTCCTTTCATGACTCGTGGACTTCAACTCCCAGAATTCCTGAGCCAGCCACGCTGAGGGGAAAGGGAGAGGTTTCCAAGCGGAGCCATGCTGGCACAGGAACTCTGTGGGTTGAAGTTCACGAGTCATAAAAGAGCCAAGGTTGCCTACCTCTGGTCTATAGAGTATGGGCTAAAAAGGTGGCATAATGCTGGGGTATCTGGATTGGGGCAAAGGCATTTGGTTCAGACACCCCAGTCTGTCCTAAAGCTCTTTTGTGACCTTGAAGCAGATATGATATCTCTGTTGAACTGTTGTGCAGGAGTTGTTGTCTGACAGAGAGATGCAAACTCTGCCTTTTCAGGAACACAACTGTTTTGTGCATTGGTCATCATCAGTGGACCGTGTGCTAGCAGTAAGGAAAGCTTCATATGGGCTAGCGCATGAATTACAGATGGACCTCAACTTACAACAGTTCATTTAGTGACCATTTGAAGTTACGACAACACTGAAAAAAGTGACCTACGACCATTTTTCACACGGCCGTTGCAGCATTTCGGTGATTACGTGGTCAAAATCGAGACTTTGGCAATTGGTTCATATTTATGACAGTTGCAGTGTCCAGGGGTCACGTGGCCTCCTTTTCTGGCCTTCTGACCAGCAAATGGGGAAGCCAGATTCACTTAACAACCGTGTCACTAACTTAACAACTGCAGGGATCCCCTCAACAGCTGTAGCAAGAAAGGTCATAAAATAGGGGCAAAGCCACTTAACAAATGCTTTGGACAGCAACAGAAATTTGGGGCTGGATCGTGGTCATAAGATGAGGACTTACCTGTACTTAAAAAACTCATATTTATGTCATGTAACCTTACATGTTATTAATCTCCTCTCCTGTTTGCTCGGTAGCCTGAAGAGAAAACGCGTCTAAAAGAGGAGCTGGATGACGCCCGGGACAAAGCTCGCCGTCGCTCTCTCGGCAACATTAAGTTCATTGGGGAACTCTTCAAGCTGAAGATGTTGACCGAAACCATCATGCACGATTGTGTGGTGAAGCTGCTGAAGAACCACGATGAGGAGTCCCTTGAGTGTCTGTGTCGACTGCTCACGACCATTGGCAAAGACCTGGATTTTGAAAAGGCCAAGGTACTTCCACCCCCCGCGGTGGAAGGGAGAAAGCAGCAATCGTCTTGCTTTTGAGGAGCGTCAAATGCCACTTGCGTTGGTTACACACACACACACACACACACACTTTAGGATGGGTGCCGAGAGCACATCATAGCGCAGAGAGGGTCAAGTGTGGCAACTTCATAACCTGTGGACTTCAACTCCCAGGATTTCTGAACGCAGCATGTCTGGCTCAGGAATTCTGGGAGTTGAAGTCCGCGGGTGGTAAAGTTGCCGTCGTTGCCCATCCCTGTCATAGCATGTACAGGGTCCGTGGTTAAATCTTCAGTTTGAGCACCTGCCAAGAAAGCTTAATGGGTGTGGCCAGGAAGACAGCAGGAGACTACTTTGGTTTGGAGGAGACATCCCTTTTAATATACAGCCCACAAAAGCAAAAGAGGGGCTTCTATCAAATCAATCTCCTTCACCTTTCAAATGCCAGCTTCGAAGCCATTACCTTAGGAGCCCTGGTGGTGCAGTGGTTAAAATGCAGCATTTGCAGACTAATTCTGCCGATTGCTAGCAATTCGATCCTGACCGGCTCAAGGTCGACACAGCCTTCCATCCTTCCCAGATGGTAAAATTGAGGACCCAGCTTGTTGGGGGGGGGGGCGCAATATGCTGACTTTGTAAACCACTTAAAGAGGACTGTAAAGCACTATGAAGCAGTATTTAAATGTAAGTGCTATTGCTATTCTCAAAGTGTATATAAAGATAAAAACTAAAGACTTTTCTTTTGGGTTTATTGGATAATGACTTTGAAAGAAAAGTGGAGACTTTGATGCTATATTATGTTGACAGAAGCAAGATTATGCACACACAAATAGAAGGACATAATAACAACAACAACAATAATAATGGAGTTGAAAGGGACCTTTGAGGTCTTCTAGTCCAATTCCCTGCTCAG
The DNA here is from genome assembly GCF_964194415.1 of Vipera berus. Classification (NCBI taxonomy): domain Eukaryota; kingdom Metazoa; phylum Chordata; class Lepidosauria; order Squamata; family Viperidae; genus Vipera; species Vipera berus. The sequence goes on from NC_138207.1 coordinate 7,392,334, forward strand.
GCAGGAAACCCTATACCAGGGGGTCTTCAAACTTGGCCCTTTTATGACTTGTGGACTTCAACTCCCAGAATTCCTCAGCCAGCATCCGTGCCTGGCTGAGGAATTCTGGCAGTTGGAAGTCCACAAGTCATAAAAGGGCCAAGTTTGAAGACCCCCTGGTATAGGGTTTCCTGCCTCAGCATCCGTGCCTGGCTGAGGAATTCTGGGAGTTGGAAAGTCCACAAGTCATAAAAGGGCCAAGTTTGAAGACCCCTGCCCTCTACCATTTCAGACACACAATGGACCTGTTAAGCTTGAACAGTCAGTAAATGAATGCTGGTAGCTGGAGAACTAGCTGTCCTGTTTCTTATCGCTCCATTTCCTGGCCGTAAATAAAAACAAGCTTCTTCATTTCTTGCCTTTCAGCCTCGAATGGATCAGTACTTCACCCAGATGGAGAAGATAATTAAGGAGAAGAAGACGTCCTCGCGTATCCGGTTCATGCTGCAGGATGTGATTGACCTCAGGCGGGTAAGGTGCAGCGGGCAGCTCCCTTTTGGACCCTGGGCTAGATGGCAGTGCCATTCCCCCTTTTCTGAGGCAGGCCTGCAATTCCCTCCCAAGGCTAGCTGGCTGGGTGGGATTAGGGGTCCTTGGTGCTCTCTGAGTCTGGATGTTTTCTTGCAGATGTTTCATTACCCAAACTAGGTAACATCCCCGGTGCTAGTGTGGAATTAGTAATCGTAGAGGTCAATACTGGTTCCTATCCCCTGATACAAGTATTTCTCAACCTAAGCAACTTTATGAGGTGTGGACTTCAATTCCCAGAATTCCCCAGCCAGCTTTGCTGGCTGGGGAATTCTGGCAGTTGAAGTCCACACCTCATAAAGTTGATAGGGTTGAAATACACTGCCTTATATTTTGTCCTGGCCTGTAGTTCTTGGCTTCTGCACTGGGCTGATGCCATTTAAAGACGGTTGTGATACGAAAAGGTTCCCATTGCTGACTCTTCCTGTGCCATAGGCTGCTACCCACTTCATCTCCACCTGGCTAAGGGTGCTGGCTGAGGTATACACAGTCTTTTCCTGATCGTTGTTAACGCTCAGACGCCTTGAGATGGCCACTGCCATTATCCCAGAATTATTTCAGCCTTTGGACAACTGATTTGCTTTGGATTGGCACCTGGACCGCAAAACACCCCCTCCTCTGAAACAATGGACAATGTTTCATAGAGGTGGGTGTTTGCTTACAAGTGGGATGCAAAGAATGCAACCAGCAATCAGCTAATATTTCAGTATACTTTTTACAGATGTTTGAATGGGAGATGGGGAGCACAAGCTGTAGCCGTTTTGTTTTGTTTTTTGACGCAAGAGTTTTTAAGGAGTGGCATGGGTACCGTAAGGCTTGCAGGAGTTTAAGGCACCCATTTGTATCTTACAACAAATGGAACTAAGCAAAAATTAAGATCTGGCCTCGCTCGTATTTGAGCTTAGCCTGCTTCACAGAATCTCATTCAGCCTTCAAGCTGACAGGTGTTACGTGCCCCTGACATAGTGATAGGCAAGTGGGTTTTCCAGAGGTGTCAGTCTTGTCCTGACAAGGTGGACTAGAAGCAGATAAACCACCATGGAAGGATACGAGAATTTCTACTAAGTAGAGTAATTGTATAAGACCTAAATAAGCCTTTGTTGTTGTTGTTGTTAGTTGCGAAGTCGTGTCTGACCCATCGCGACCCCATGGACAACGTTCCTCCAGGCCTTCCTGTCCTCTACCATCTTCTGGAGTCCATTTAGGCTCACGCCTACTGCTTCAGTGACTCCATCCAGCCACCTCGTTCTCTGTCGTTCCTTTCTTCTCTCGCCCTCAACCTTTCCCGGCATTAGGCTCTTCTCCAGTGAGTCCTTCCTTCTCATTAGGTGGCCAAAGTATTTGAGTTTCAAATTCAGGATCTGGCCTTCTAAAGAGCAGTCAGGGTTGATCTCTAGGACTGACGGGTTTGATCGCCTTGCAGTCCAAGGAACTCGCAGGAGTCTTCTCCAGCACCATAGTTCAAAGGCCTCAATTCTTTGGCGCTCAGCCTTTCTTATGGTTCAACTTTCACAGCCATACATTGCAACTGGGAAGACCACAGCCTGGATTATACGCACTTTTGTTGGCAGGGTGATGTATCTGCTTTTTAGTGTGCTGTCTAGATTTGCCATGGATTTCTTCCCGAGGAACAAGCGTCTTTTAATTTCTTGGCTACAGTCCCCATCTGCAGTGATCTTGGAGCCCAGGAAAATAAAATCCGTCACTACCTCCATTTCTTCCCCATCTATTTGCCAGGAATTGAGAGGGCCGGATGCCATGATCTTGGTTTTCTTAATGTTTAGTTTCAACCCAACTTTTCCACTCTTCTTCACCTTCAACAAGAGGCTCTTTAGCTCCTCTTAACACCGGCCTCGCAAGTCAATCGTGCATAAAGTTTATAAAATTATTTCCCGTTCAAAAGCCTAACAGCCCATGGATAAAAGCTGTTTGGTGCAGCTGGCTATACTCCTGAATCTCCTACCCGATGGTAGGAGAGTAAAGAGATACCGACCAGGGTGTGAGTCGTCCCTGAGAATTTTCCTCACTCTTCCAAGGCAGCGAGCCCTGGCGAGGTCGTCCAGTGGTGTTAGGGCACAGCCCACGATGTCTTGTGCTGTGCTCACCACCCTCTGTAATGCTTTCCTATCCGCGGCTGTCAGACCAGCATACCAAACCACAATACAGTACGAGAGGACGTTTTCTATGGTAGACCGGTAAAAGAAGGTCATTAGCCGTTGTTTTACCCTGTTCTTCCACAAGACCCTGAGAAAGTGAAGTCTCTGTTGGGCCTTTCTGGCCACCTGGGTTGTATTAACTTTCCAGGTCAGATCTTCGCAGAGGTAGACTCCCAGAAATTTAAAGGAGGAAACTCTCTCCACACAGTCCCCCCCCCCGATGTAAAGTGGGGCAGGTTCCTCCTTTTTTCTCCAGAAGTCTAGCACCATCTCTTTCGTCTTGCCGATGTTCAGGTGCAAGTTCTTGTTACAACACCATGTGGATAGTTTTTGTACCTCATCCCCACCATAGTTTCCCCCGTCTCTCGTTTTGGTATCTGACAGATAACGTATCAGACTGTTTTTCTCGTAACCGTACGAGACCTTGGTCTCATGCCAGCATGGAGATCCAGACAATTAACTCCCATTCAGTTATTCTCACGTTTTGTCACGATATGTAATGTGCTAAGGACTGTTCAGAGCTTCAAAATCCACGAGCCTTTGTAAGAACAGGTAAATGTCGTCTAGGTGTTGCCCACTGCCTTCAGAGCGTGGTCCGCCTCAGCCGTTGGCTTTGTGTCTGCAAAATGGTAGCTTTTATCAACCTTGTATCATATTTACTCAAAAGAATCCAGTGAACGTTCTTGCCTGTCTGATCTGCAGTCCTGAGGTGCGCAGGCATTTTTCCCTTGGGGATCAGGCAATTATTCCTCGCTAAGGAGTAGAACTCTTTTGAAATCTTGCATCAGGTAGCATGCATCCTTAATGTGTAAAAAAAGAGAATAATTCTGATGACGGATCTGTCCTCTTTCCCCAGAGGCAAGGAGATCACATCATCCTGTAACAATAATTTAGGTATCTGGGTAGGGCAACAACAAAGCCTTATGAAGAGATGAAATTTCTGATACTCCCAACTTAGAAGTTTAAATAGGTTCCTTATAGTCATAGCATTGTGATGAGTAACGTGCTGCTGTGCTAGTTCAGAGCAAGCCTAGGAGCCTTTATGGCAGGGCTTTTCAACTTTTCACCCATGGTACCACTTTTAGGATATGGCAACATCAGAGTACCACCAGTCGCCTAGCAAGGTGCCAAAAACATGACCAAAAAACGAGAGAAAAAAATAAAGGAAAAAAGTGATGAAGTACAGGTAGTCCTCGAGTTACAATAGTTCGCTTAATGACTGTTCGAAGTTACAGTGGCACTGAAAAAAGTGCCCCCCAAGCCATAGCTGAGCAAGACACCTGCCTGCCTGCCCGGCGGCGCTCTTCCTCCTGTCTGAGCTTTTCATTGTGAGCATTTCTGTTGAGGATTGGCAGCAGGGATGGGGTGGGGGTGTTTGGTTTTTATTTCCCCCCCTCTGCTGGATGGTTGCAGCAGGTTTTGGTCACTTCACATGACCCTGGGACACTGTGACCGTCATAAATATGAACCAGTTGCCAAGCATCTGAATGTAAATCACAAGACCCTGGAGATGCTGCAACATTCCAGCTGATCGGCGATTCTTCTGGGCTCAGCAGAAGCACCGGGATCAGCGCTGAGCTCCAGTTGGAGCGTGGTGCTGATCCTGGCGCTTCTGCTGAGCCCTGACAGCCCTGCAGCTCCAGCCGTCTCTCACTCGGGCTTGTGCGGTGCTGCCACCGGTTCAGCTCATGCCCCTTCTCCGCTACCACTTTTCTAGGATGGTCACGTACCACCTGCCAGGTGCCAATGTACCACAGGTGGTATCCAGTAATACTGGTTGAAAAGCCCTGCTTTATGGGATAAATCTATAAACTAGAGGGGGTCCTTAGTTCCTGGATATTCCTCTGCCCCAATTTCAATGTCATGTCCCAGCTGAGAAGCCCAACGAAGCAAAACACCAGAGATATTGCGATCTCTAATGTAAACTTTATTAGGTATTAGCAAACCGGTAAGATAGAAAGAAAGCTAGCTCTGAGAATATGGCAGGAAACAGATAATTAAAACGGCGAAACTTTCCCTCCTCTCTCTCTTGACAGTTCAGGTCACATTGTCCAAAATGTCTTCCAGGAATTGTTCTGAGAAGAAACTTTAGTTCGTCAATGGCTTCTGCTCTCACATTGATAAGGAACACCTGTGGATCCCAAACTCCCGTCTTCCCAGTAGATTTTGTAGCTTGACATTGGATATACAAAAGTATCCGTGACACTGATCTATCATGGGGGAAAGTATATCCAGCCCTTAGGCTCATGTAAATGAAATGAGGTAGTGGGAAGATCTTTAATCACTTTTGATATCGAGGGCAACGAAATAGTTACGGAGATAATTTTAAAACTGCAGTATCTACATATCCATTTCATCTATTTATTTTTCAGAAAATTTGTATGGCTGCCCACTCATTCTCGGTGACTTTGGGCGGCTTACAAAAATAATTACATGGCCTCCAATATCCAAAGTACTTAACCATTTTTGTTTCTGTCCTCATATTCTAGAAGTGCAGACCCTTGATGAATGACTGTAGGTGGGGCTGGCGACCCCATTGCTAAGCAGAAAAATCACATGACCGTAATGGGTTTAACAACCGGACTTCCCCTTCGGTCGCTAACCAAGTCATTGTGGTTGTTAAGCGAAACATCACAGGACAGTGACTTACGATTGTGCTTCCAACTTCTCTGTTAAATCTGCTGCAAGCCAGCTGCAAATACATTTTTTAAATTGTTTGAGAGCGCCAGACGGCAGTCATGTGACTGCCGGATGCTGTCACCGAGGCGGCGACAATGTGTGTCGCTGGTTGCCAAACACCTGAATGGTAATCGTGTAACTGTGGGATATTGTAATGGCCGTAAAGGCGAGGATTAGTTGCAAAGCTCTTTATTATTTTTTACGCCGTCATAATTTTGAACGTTTGCTAAATGAGGCAGTCGTTAAGTGAGGACTCGGCGGCCAAAAAACCCCCTATTTGATAACGCGGTGGATGGTTTTGAAAGCAATACCACATCAGTGCAGAACAACATTGCAGCCTCAGCGTGATCAACAGTCTGGATTGATAGCACTGCTGTAAGCTGGTGCTCTCAAGTTTTAAAACAGGAGTGTCCAACCTTGGGAACTTTTAAGACTTGTGGACTTCAACTCCCAGAATTCCCCAGCCAGCATGAAGTCCGGAAGTCTCAAAAGTTCCCAAGGTTGGACACCTCTGGTCTAGCACAGACTCACATAAAAGTGCAAAGAGCAAGGTGGGAGCGTGAGGGCACCAGTCACCAACTTGGCCACCCTTGGGCCAAAATTAAAATTCTTTGGGGCAAAGAAGCGGGACAGATAAGATAATCTTTATTGTCATTTTTTTTTTACTGTGGGCACAATGGCGCACATCAAAAATGAAATTTAGTTGCCCGCTCTCAAAGTGAGACACATACACGACACACACCTAAAACATACTACATACAACATATGTATAGACCCATGCCCCCTACATATACATAACAATAAAATATTAAATACTGTAACCAACTTGAATATATGACGGAAGGAGCACAGGGAGGGAGACATCTAGCTAGGAAATTCTGCCCTAAGCCACCTTTACCCAAAAGAGACTGAGATACTTGTTGGAAATTGTCCTTCCAATGCTTGGCTGGGGAATTCTGGGAATTTTTTTTTATTTTATTTTTTATTTTAATTCCATTTATATCCCGCCCTTCTCCGAAGACTCAGGGCGGCTTACAAGCTCAGCAGTAGCCTTCATTCTATGTATATGCCTGCTTTCACACACACACACCCCAAGCGGCATTATTACAAAGTCAGCTTAATTGCCCCCAGCAATCTGGGTCCTCATTTTACCTACCTCGGAAGGATGGAAGGCTGAGTCAACCTTGAGCCTGGTGGGACTCGGACCTGCACTAATTGCAGGCAGCTGGTGTTACTTAAGGAGGCATTAGCCCACTGCTTCACCAAGGCCACAAAAGTTTTAAAGAGGTGCCCAGGTTGGGCACCCCTGCGGTAACGTCTCCTTGCTATGAAGAGTTGAAGTGCAGTTGATAAGGGAAGGGAGAAATACGGCTAGGACTGGGGTAGGCAACCTTGGCTCTTTTATGACTTGTGGACTTCAACTCCCAGAATTCCTGAGCCAGCTATGCCTGGCTCAGGAAATCTGGGAGTTGAAATCCACGAGTCATAAAAGAGCCAAGGTTGCCTACCCCTGGGCTAGGAGCTATGTGGTCCCTGACCCTTCCTCTCATCCCTGGTCCGCCATTGTTGCGATCCGCATGCGGTAATGCCTCTCCCTGCTTTTCCTTATGCCTTTTGCAGAACAGTTGGGTGCCAAGGAGAGGGGACCAGGGTCCTAAGACCATTGACCAGATCCACAAGGAAGCCGAGATGGAGGAACACCGGGAGCACATTAAAGTGCAGCAGCTGATGTCCAAGCAGGACAAGAGGAGAGGGCCTTCAGGCCCATCATCCACAGGTGAGGCGGAATCCCAAGAGAAACATGGTCTCAGCGTTCTCTCTGCCGTTGTAACTTTGAACGCTCACTAAATGAACTGTTGTGAGTCGAGGACTACCTGTATTGTTTTGCATGCGCTAACTCTCAACTGAAGGCAACTGCATCTTTTTACACCGAGTCTATGGGACTCGTGCGGTTTCTTCCCACGCTAACTTCTTCTTCTTTTTTTTCTATTTCAACATACAATGTTCTTTCCAGTTCTTATGCTTACCTATTACTGGATGCCTTATTTCCCTGAGGTAATGGGGCGAGATACATTCTTTTTTTTCCTTTCCTTTTTTTTAAGAAACGTTTTATCGATTTTTTTACAGTAAACAATCCTTAGTGCCTAGCGTACAGTGTGTTGTCTTGGTTCAGATATTTTGGAAAAAAACAATAGCAGTTAATAGTCAACCGTAATTAATTTTTGTAATTCCATAATTAGTGTTTCTTTGATCTTCCCTTCTCCCAATAATATTCTCCTCCTTCAACCTTAAATACATTTTCAATGCATAAACCTTTTTTTCATGTTTGTACATATAATAATGCTCATGTGTGACATTTTTTCTTATCAACTTGTGTTATTATTCTAAAAATCATCAGTTCACCATATATCCTATTCTCATAGTTTTTATTTAAACTTAAATTTCCCCTTAATATTCAGACAATTCTTATCAGTCATAATTTGCTCAATATTAATCATCTAAATATCCAGGTTTTCCGTTTAGATGCACCATCCCAATGTTTTCATATTTCATGCGTTATAAAAATGCTATGCTGCTTATCTATCTTACGACATCTACCTATAACATCTTCTCTGATCAGTTTATATTTCCCTTATATTTGTAAAAGTTAATTTGTTAAATCACTATGTATCTTTTATACGTTCTTCTTTGCCAATCAAGTTTTTCTTTGAACTTTCTTGTGCAAAAAGCAAATGTGATCCCTTTGCTCCAGATTTTCTCTCTGCTGCAAAGAGCGAATCCTTTCGATTGAAATGTTTCCAATAATGAATTGTGTTAAAATGATATTTCCAACCTCAGTATGCTTAATTGGAGTCTAATATGCCAAGACAGAGCCTAACGCCAGATTGGACTGTGAATACCCTTTCCATTGCACAGTGATAAAATAAACCAATGCAGTTAGTTCTTGACTTACGACAGTACATTTAGCGACTGTTCGAAATCACAACAACGCTGGGGAAAAAAAGAGTTATGATAGTTTTTTCACACTTGTGACCCTTGGCAACTGACTCATATTTATGACGGTCACAGTATCCCGGGGTCATGTCATCCATCCTCCGCGACCTTCTGACAAGCAAAAGTCAAATGGGGAAGCCAGATTCACTTAACAGCTGCAGTGATTTGTTTAACAACTGTGACAAGAAAGGTCGTCAAATGGGGCAAAATTCACCTAACGGCTGTCTCGCTCAACAACAGAAATTTTTGGGCTCAGTTGTGGTCATAAGTCGAGGACTGTGTACTCCAAACAGTAGCAAATTCTTGGCTCTGGTGGAAATAACAGTTTTAGCTTTCCCCAAGGGCGAACTTGCCCTTGGGAACAGCTGGCGCTCTCAAAGAATGAGACGTATTCTTGATTTGGGTTTATCTCTACAGGGGGACGAGGAAACCTAGTATCAGATGATGGCTGGAATACCGTTCCCATCACCAAGGGCAACCGGCCCATTGACCCCAGCAGGTTTAGCAAGATCACTAAGGTACATTGCTGACTGGTTTTGGGTACTAGTAAAATAGAGGGGGGCGGTGTCTTCTTTTTCTAGATGATGGAAGATAAAGTCCACAGACCCCAAATTTTTGATAGCTTTTCGTTACCATGCTCTAGTTTTTATTTTTAAAAGGTCAAGGCTCAAAAGTTGTTTCTCATGTTACAATGATCTTTGAAAACATATCCGGCCTATCTTTCAAATAAAACTGCACGAATGTGTTAAGTGAATAAGTTAAATTTGTGAAGTAAAGTAAGACCTTCATCTGAGAGGTTGATAGAGATTCTCAGTCATCCAGGTCATGGTTATCCCAAAGATGCTTTTTCGAGAGGCAACTGGGACTTTCTTGTTATTCTTTGAAGGCGTTTCCGCTTCTCCTCCGAGAAGCTTCTTCAGCTCTGACTGGAGGGTGGGGAAAAGGGAAGGATTTATACTCCTTGCAGACAGCTGGTCGTTTGCCTTCTTTTAGAGAGTCGTTGAGGCCACTTGGAGGTTTACCTGTGTCCTCAGGGTCACCTGAGTGGTGCAAATGGGTGTGGAGCCTTAAGCTGAAAGCACAGCTCCACACCCACTTGCACTACATAGCTGGCCCTGAGGACAGAGATAAACATCCAAGTAGCCTCAACGACTCCCTAAAAGAATGCAAATGACCAGCTGTCTGCAAGGAATTTAAATCCTTCCGTTCCCCACCACCCAGTCAGAGCTGAAGAAGCTGCTTAGATGAGAAGCGAAACGTCTTGAAAGAATTACAAAACAGTCCAGTTGCCTCTCGAAAAAGCATCTTTGGGACTTCACCTGGGATGAATGAGGGCGCTGAGTAGTACTCTGAATTGCCACAAGTGTGTCTTTGCATTATATTTGACGGATTTTGTGCTGCTTTAGAGGTTTATTGAGGCCGTGTTAGGCGTTTGCCTGTGAGATGGAGGCAGAACAATTAAGGTGGCAGAAAAGCATGCCTGCTAAATAGTAAGCCAACGAACTGTGTCTTTTTCTCCTTCTGACAGCCTAGTTCTATTGACACTAATAGTCAGCTCTTTGCACCTGGCGGACGGCTGAGCTGGGGGAAAGGCAGCAGCGGCGGTTCGGGTGCCAAACCTGCTGAACCGGGTAAGGTGGCAAACCGGCATAAACGGGAGTGTGGTGAAATGGGCGGTGATGCCTTGGTGTTCCGTACTCGTCCAACCCTGCCATATTCCTTCCTGCAGCTTCTGACGCCAACCGTCCGGCCACGAGTACTTTGAATCGTTTTTCAGCCTTACAACAGTCGGCTCCTGCAGAGAGCCAAGATGTTCGGCGTGTGGTACAAAGGTTGGTTGTCTTCTCTACGGGTCTGTTGGCAAAGGATTTCCTCTTGTGTTTGGGGCTTGCTTAAGAGAAGCGTGGAAGGGCCTATCCTGGGGTTCAGGACCCTCAATAACAATGTGGTCGCTTCTCTGGGCTCTGCAAGCTGGTGGGTCGAAGGGGTGTGGGCTACACAACGGGGCTGTGCTCACACAGCACCCTTAACCCAACGACTGAATTAACCCATTAACAGTACATTAAAAGCTGACCTTGTCAAAATGGGCTGGGTTTACACAGCTACACAATCTAGCCAAGATTAATGGTAACCAAGCTGGAAACAGGTAGTCCTCGACTTACAACAGTTCACTGAGTGACCAAAGTTACAATGGAACTGAAAAAAAGGTGACTTAACACAATTTTTCACACTGACAACCATTGGGGCATCCTCTTGGTCAGGTGATGAAAATCCAGATGTTTGGCAACTCACTCATATTTATGACAATTGCAGTGTTCTGGGATCACATGATCCCCTTTTGCAACCTTCTGATAAGCATTCCCTTAACAACCACGGTACTAACTGAACGAGTGCAGTGATTCACTTAACTGTGGCAAGAACGGTCGTAAAATGGGGCAAGACTCGTTTAACAGAGGTCTCACTTAGCAGCAGAAATGTTGGGCTCAATTGTGGTCGTAAGTCAAGGACTACCTCTATAGAAAGAAACAGAGCAATTCAAACCTTAAATCTTGGCATGCACGAGCCACAGATACGCAATCACCATTTTTAAAATGCACCACATTTTCCCCCACTGACATGCTGTTGAAAACACAACGTACAATAAAGAGCACTTAATCCCAGAGACTCTCTTTTTACGACCCTGTAATCCCACAGGCACCCAGGCAGAATTGTCATCCACAGCTGCTAAAGTGTTGATTAATACTGGCCGTCATAATAAGAGCGTGTCAGCCAAGCAAAGGATTACCGTCAGATTCCAAGTTGCTTGCAAATATTGGTCAAAACAATCATGGCTTGACACTATCGGTAATGAATGGTGCAATTTAAATGCTGCTTACTTCGTGAATCCAATCTGCAAAACAGAATTGGAAATCCAGACTACTTCCACACGAAATATTTGCATTTCATCTGCTTGGTACAAAGGGAAGGGAATTTTGCTAAAACTCTGTGGCTTTCTCCATGCAGTTTAAAACAATAGTTTCTGATGGTGTTTTCGTTCCCTTGGGAAATGATAGGTGTATCGTTCGCATCTGTATGTATTTGTATGATATCACGTGTGTCATAACTTCATTTCGACCGAAGGAAGTTAGTTGGATGAGTAACGAAACACCTCCAGTTTAATCAACTTTGTTCCAGTCGCCATGATTTAATCTCTGGATGCTTTTGGCCTGGATGATTGAATCTTCATTTACCCATTGCATTTAGAACAGAATAGAATAACAGCGTTGGAAGGGACCTTGGAGGTCTTCTAGTCCAACTCTCTGCTTAGGCAGGAAACCCTACAACAATTTCAGACATTTCATTTGGGGGAGAAACCCCTGCAGTCGTGTGGCAAGAGTTAGTACATTCCAGCGACTCTCTGCCTAACCAAAAATTTTCATTTTGACTGAAGGGAGTTACTCGGATGAGTAAACGAAACGCCTCAGTTTAATCAACTTTGCTCCGGTTGCCATGATTTCCCCTTTTTTAGATACTTCTTGTAGATTTGAGATTGCCTTGGGAGTTTTTGTTTTAACTCTGGCCCCTTCCGTTGTACCACTTAATGCAACGGGGACCATTCAGTGATGGGTGAGGTGACCCTTTTCCCTCCGGCGGGGGAGATTTCCGGATTCTTCCGCAAGATGCTGGGAAGGGGGCCCTCGCCTAAAGGGAGGCACTTTTGGGTGCTGCCTTTGCAGAAGTAGCAGCAGCCGCGACCGCTCCGAAAAAGGCAGCGAGCGGAGCGAGCGCTTGGAGCGGGCGGAGCGAGGCGACCGCGTGGAGCGAGGCGAGAGGGTAGAGCGGGCGGAGAGAAACCGAATCCCGGTCACCAAGCGCAGCTTCAGCAAAGAAATGGACGACCGGAGCCGGGAGCGCGAACGGGAGCGGCAAGAGGTCCTGGAAACGGTGCGCAAAGTGGCTAGCATGACAGAAGAACGGGACCGAAGCAGGGAACCTGGTAAGTGGGAGTAGTGTGTGTGTGTGTGTTTGTGTGTGTTACAAATAAGAAATGAAACAGGGACAGGATTCTGTCTCTCTTTCCTCCTTCCCCCCCCTCCCATCCCAATTTCAGGCCGGAAAGAGCTCTGATTTTATTTCTTCTGTCTTCCTTTTTTTTTCATTTCAAAATTTTATCGGTTGATCAAAATATCATGTAAGGTACAGAATTACAATAGGAAGACAAGGGAGGGAAACAGGAAGAAGAAAAAGGTGTAGGGCACTGGGGGTGGGGAGGAAAAAAATGTTGACTTCTGACTCCTTTTGGTGCAGTAGAATGAGGGGCTGGCACAAAACCTCAGCTTTTTATTTTTATATAATAATATATACTAGCCATTTCTATAACAACAAACCCATGTAATCAGCAAAAACCCCAAATCAGACTTTCATTTTTTTTCCCACCTCTTGGTTTCTTTCCAAGTAGAAACAAAATTGTTTTCTTTAATGAAAGCAGTCGATTTAGCCATCTCGGCTAGCTCCATTAACTTTAGCAGCCAATCGTCTGCTGTTACGCATACAGTAATCTTGCTTCCGTCAACATATAGCATCAAAGTCCTAAATTTTCTTTCAAGTCGTTATCCGTTAAACCCAAAAGAAAAGTCTCTGGTTTTATCTTTATACTCACCTTGAGAATAGCAATAGCACTTAGATTTAAATACCGCTTCCTAGTGCTGTATGGCCCTATCTAAGTGGTTTACAGAGTCAGCATATGGACCCCCCCAACAATCTGGATCCTCAATTTACCGACCTCAGAAGGATGGGAGGCTGAGTCAACCTTGAGTTGGTTGGGATCAAACTGCTGGCAGTGGGCAGAATTATCCTGCAATACTGCATTCTTAACCACTGCGCCACCAGGGCTCTACAGAATTCTACAGATTATTATGATGTGAATCCTCCAATATTTCTTTCTCTTTCTCCGCCTTTCTCACATTCTCACTCTCCCTGCAGCAAAGCGTGAGCCAGTGGCTCCCGAACCGCCCCCCAAACCTGTCTTGTCTGAAGAAGAGCTGGAGAAGAAGGCCAAGGCCATCACTGAGGAATACCTACACATCAATGATCTGAAGGTTTGTTTTGGGCTGTGATAGGAGGAACATAAAGTAAAAACCGACCTAGATTTTTGGCAATGGGAATGGCGATTCGGCAGTTGTGGCGTTTCGGAGAATGTGAGGCCACAGGTCCTTGGATAAACGATGAGCTTGTTGTGATTCAGGGTCAGCCTGTGGGTTCGGCAGTTGGGTCGGACGATTCAGAGGAGGAGGAGGAGGGGGGTGTTGAAGAGCTTGCTGAGGGGGTTGGAGAGCTTGCTGATGAGAGCCCTCAGCCAGGCTCCTCCCACCTGGTCACGATGCAGACCCAGCTGTGTGAGCCTGACAGCGTGGATGAAGATGACCCACAGCTGACCCTGTTCAAGGACGCAGGAGGCAGTCAATTACTGCTTAGCTTGTAAGCCGCCCTGAGTCTTTGGAGAAGGGCGGGATATAAATGGAATTAAAATAAATAAAATAAATAAAAATCAGGACTAAACAGAGGAAGGCAATGGGGCACCTCGGAAGGAGGCAGAGAGAAGCCACGCCCTGAACTGTATAAAAGGGGAATGCGTGGGAGGGCTGGTTTGCTGAAGGCAACCGCTTGAATAGCTCCTGTTTCATGGTTCGTGTCTTGTTCTGTTTGCTTTTGTATCCATAAATTTGGCAGGCTTAGTTCCAGCCTCTTGCCTTCTTGTAAAACGGGTTGTCCCTGCCTTTTCTGCAGGGCCGGTAGCAGGCTGGTACAGAACAGAGCTTAGCACCAAGCTAGGGTGTTCTTTTCCTGCTAGGTCTGGCAGAGGAAATTCAGAGGCGGCTCAGAATGTGTGTGTTTTTTTTATTTTAAAAAGTTTTTTTATTTTACTCTGCCTTAGGAAGACTTGGAATTTCAGGTTTTCCTATCAGTGTAAACCACAAGCGAAACCACCTCTGGATTTGCTTCTTTGCTTCTGACTCAGGAGCAAGCAGCAAACAAAAGTAAGCAAGCGAAACCCTCTGCCTGGTTGAAAATATTGTACTCCCCCCCCCAGGGAGTGGGTAATGTGAAGAACAGGCCTATTAATTCAAAATGTTCCTGTGGATTTAACAGGAAAATATGCCATTTGATTTAAGCAATGTGTGAATTGACTGGTGACCGACCCTACAGTGGTAGCCAGGGTGCTGTTGTGAATAGAACCATTGAACTAAGGAAATTTGCATCCTACGTCAAATCCTTGTTCGTTCTTGAAGTTCTCTTCAGTTACCCTTATAAACTAGGTGGATTTGAACAGCACATTTAATCTGGTTTCCCAAGTAACTTAATTCTCTGGGTTTATGCAAAACATGGGTTGGAGTTCATACGACACTTCCAGGCCCAAGTGAACAAAACGTAACAGGCTGTGCCCAAATAAGTTATACAAGTAGTTCTTGAATTCACAACCATTTGTTTAGTGACTGTTTGAAATTACAGCAGCACTGAACAAACTGCCATACTGCAGCATCCCCATGGTTCACGCGATCAAAATTTGAACGCTTGGCAACTGGTTCCTATTTACGACGAGGCCCCAGGTGATCCCCTTTTGCGACCTTCTGAGAAGCAAAGTCAGCGGGGAAGCCAACTTCACTTAACACCCGTGTTACTGACTTTTTAACGACTGCAGTGATCCCCTTCACAGCTGGGAGAAAGGAAGGCCGTTAAAATGGGAGCAAAGCTCACTTAAAACACTCTTTGCATAGCTACAGAAATTTTGGGCTCTGTTGGGGCCGGAAGTCAAGGACGACTTGCATTATGGTTTATTACGATGGCCTTCCTCACTCATCACAATATGAGTCGGGTCAGGGCTTTAGGTTAGACCAGCGTTTCCCAACCTTAGGAACTTGAAGATGCGTGGACTTCAACTCCCAGAATTCCCCAGCCAGCTATGCTGGCTGGGGAATTCTGGGAGTTGAAGTCCACGCATCTTCAAGTTCCTAAGGTTGGAAAACGCTGGGTTAGACGACAGACAAAAGCGTTTTAATTTGAACGAAGCATTATTGTGCTAGCGTAGAGTCTTTTCTTGATTCTTCACACACCACACTCCAAACCCAAGTGAGCCAAACACAACAGACCGTGCCTGGTAGCAATGACATTTAGAGTTATATACCGCTTCACAGTGATTTGCAGTTCACACGGTCAGCATATTGCCCCCCACCCCCAGCAATCTGGGTCCTCAGTTTATAGACCTCAAGAAGGATAGAAGATGGAGTCAACTTTGTACTGGTGAGAATCAAACTGCTGAACGACTGGCAGCCAGCAGTCAGCAGACGTGGCCTGCAGTACTTCATTGCAACCACTGCACCACCACGGCTCTTCCTGGTAACGCCTTACTCGCCTTCCATAGTTCCAGGGCGGTCTGTGGCGGCTGCTTTGCTGGGAGGGAGCAGACGTCTTGAGGAAGCCGTTCCTCCGTCTCCGTGTAGAGTCGTAAAGCGGGCGGATGCTGGGTGGTGAATGGTGGCCTTTTGATCGGGTTTCGCTGACCTAAATCAAGGAGGGAAGCAACCTAGAACTTCGGTAGGAACAACCAACCAATGCAATGGCTTGCCTCCAGAAGTTGTGGGTGCTCCATCACGGGAGGCTTTTAAGAAGAGAATGGACAGCCACTTGTCGGGAACGGTATAGGACAGGGGTCTTCAAACCTGACCCTGTCACGACTTTGTGGACTTCACCTCCCAGAATTCCTCAGCCAGCGTGCCTGGCTGAGGAATTCTGGGAGTTGGAAGTCCACAAATCCATAAAAGGGCCAAGTTTGAAGAGCCCTGGTGTAGGATCTCCTGCTTGTGCGGGAGGTTGGACTAGAAGACCTCCACGGTCCCTTCCAGCCCTGTTATTCTGTCTTGATCTTGGTCTGCTGGTGTCATCTGCAGCAAGGTCTAAAGCCTCTCCTCCCCCTCCCCCCAAAAAACTGCTTTCTCTTTCCAGGAAGCTCTGCAGTGTGTACAGGAACTGGGTTGTCCAACTCAGCTCTACATCTTTGTCCGGAATGGCATCGAGTCCACGTTAGAGCGGAGCACCATCGCTCGTGAGCACATGGGGCTGCTGCTCTACCACTTGGTCAAGGCAGGCCACCTCCCCAAGGAGCAGTACTATAAAGGGTAATGGGGCCTGCCTCTTTCTCTCACTCTCACTCTCACCAGGAAGAGCTGGGGAAGGGTTGCCAGAGGGTTGGGGAGCAGGACGACGGGCGGGCAGGAGTCCTAGAGCTGGTAGGATCCTCACGCCTGGCTTTTGACTTCCAGACTGCATGAGATCCTGGAGATCGGGGAAGACATGGAGATCGATATACCCCATATATGGCTGTACTTGGCAGAGATTATCACTCCCATTTTGAGAGAAGGCGGGATTTCCATGGAGGAGCTCTTCAGGTAAGCTGAGTGACACCCCTGCGTATTTTGTCCCAGAGGTGCTTTTCCAAAAGGCAACTGGACATCTTGGTTTTTTGTTTCCCCCCTCGAAAACATTTTGCTTCTCACCCAAGAGGCTTCTGAATGGTGGAGGAATTAACGTTTTCATATGTATGTATGTGTATGTGTATGTGTATATATATATATATATATATATATATATATATATATATATATATATATATATATATATATATATATATATATATATATATATATATATATATATATATATATATATATATATATATATACACACACACACACACACATATATATACATACATATATATATATATATACATATATATATACACACACACACATATATATATACATACATATATATATACATACATATATATATATATATATATATATATATATATATATATATATATATATATATATATATATATATATATATATATATATATATATATATATATATATATATATATATATATATATATATATATATATATATATATATATATATATATATATATATATATATATATATATATATATATACATACATACATACACACACATATAGAAGATTGGCAGTTTGGCAGGTCGAATCCCGAGTGCCGCGTAGCAGAGTGAGCGCCTGTTACTCGTCCCAGCTTCTGCCAACCTAGCAGTTCGAAAGCACGTAAAAAATGCAAGTAGAAAAACAGGGACCACTACGGTGGGAAGGTAACAGCGCTCCGTGCGCCTTTGGCGTCTAGTCATGCCGGCCACATGACCACGGAGACGTCCTCGGACAAGCGCTGGCTCTTCGGCTTTGAAACGGAGATGAGCACCGGCCCCTAGAGTCGGAAATGACTAGGACGCAAATAGGGTGGGATTGGGGTTAGGGTTAGGATTTGTTAAAATAACATTCTTAATATTTAGCATATAGCATGTTGTCTGGGTTCATGTATTTTAAAAAAAGAATGAATAGTTATTAATTATAATATGTTAATTAATCACTCAATAGTCTTCATCTTACTAGTATATATTCAACGTTACATCACATTCCGTTTTTCATGGGATAAAAATTATCCCATGTTCTAAAATACACTGAATCTTCTTTCTCTTTTATCTTTAAGGTCAGTATATCCATTTCTGCACACTCTTAAAATTTTCTTAATTCTTTTTCAGCTGGTAAATTTTCATGTTTCCAATGTTGGGCAAATACAATTCTTGCTGCAGTTAGCACATGTAAAATTAAATACATACAGTCTTTCTCATAACTTGCTCCTATTATTTGTAACAAAAACGAAGCAAAACATTTTCAGAGAAAAAAGAAAGAACGGGGAAGTCCAGTTGCCTTTTTGGAAAAGCACCTGTGGGATAAACGTGACCTGGATGACTGAGAATCTCCATAGATACGCCTGCGTTCTCTGCTGCTGTGTCCTGTTGCATGACCTTCTTTCCCCCCACCCCTCTGCTTTTTTTCCAGGGAGATCGCCAAGCCCCTAGTCCCTATTGGCAAAGCCACGACTCTATTGGTGGAGATCCTGGGCCTGCTTTGCAAAGGAATGGTATGTTCTGCAAGCAACCCATCTGCTTATTGGCCTCTGTGAAGGATTGAGAAGACTAAACATTGTGGGTCATGTGTTCACTTAGCACCGTCATGTGCGCCTGCCATTGGGTTACCTTTGTTGGTTCTAGGACAGGTCCTCGTTGGCTGGGGAATTCTGGGAGTTGCAGTCCTCAAGTCTTGTAAGTGGCCACGTTTCAGGAGTCCTGTTCTAGGAGAAGCCTGTTCAGATAAATCAGCCTCTATGAGGCCCTGTCTTTCACAGTTTTTGGTTCACTTGATCCAAAATGACATCTGACACAGTCTTTCACTCTCCTTCCACCTCTAAAGAAAAGCTGTGAGCTTGGAGCAGGTCGTTAGTTGGGAGTTGAGAGCAGGGGTAATGGACAGGTAGTCCTTGACTTTAGGACCACAATTGGGATCAGAATTTTTGTGGATCACCAAGGTGGTTGTTAAATGAACCGCAAAGTTGTTGAGCAAATTCAGCTTCCCCCATTGACTTTGCTTGTTAAAAGCTGGGTGGGAAGGTCACAGATGGCAATCACATGATCCTGGGGTGCTGCAACCATGGTAAATACATGCCGGTTGCCAAGCACCTGATCACATGACTGGGGAGGCTGCAGTGGTCATAAGGGAGGATTGCTATAAGTCACTTTCTTCAGTGCCATTATAGCGTTAAGGAGTGGCTAAACAAATGGTTGTACATCAAGAACTTCCTGTATTCTATCTGACCTTCTAGAATTAGGACAAACCCACCCATGATACTTTTAGACTTTAGATATACCGTGTTTCCCCGAAAATAAGACCAGGTCTTATTTTCCAGGTAGGCCTTACCTCACCTCTGGCACTGACAGCCCCACTCAGCCGGTCCACTTCTTCTGGGGCCAAAGTTCTGCAGCTGCATTCGGGCCTGCGTTTTGCAGTCAGGCCTTTCCAGAAGGCCTAAGCAGCCAAGTACCGAGCTATGGATTCAATCCATAGCTTGGTGCTCGGCTGCTGAGATCTTGCACAACCAAGGTAATGGATTGAATCCGTAGCTCGGTTCTTGGCCGCACAGGCCTTCCAGAAAGCCCCCTGACTGAGAAATGCAGGCCCGGCTGCAGAAGAGGCCTCAGAAGAAGACGTAGGCCGGCAAGGAGAGGCCTGGCTGTAAGGTAAGCGGGTGCGGGGCGGGTGGGGCAGCTCCACACCCCCACCCCAGCTTGATGTTTAGGTGTGCCTCACCCCAGAACTAGGGCTTATTTTTGGGATAGGGCTAAGACCCACCCCCGAAAATCAAGCTAGGGCTTATTGTTGGTGTAGGCCTTACTTTGGCGAGATGCTGTTTTTGAGTCTATGCCCCTAACACACGACTCGGCATCTGTGGTGTCTCCCTTCCGTGTAGGCTTCATGACAAAGCAGAAGGACAGCTCAGTGAGGTTGTATGCAAAATGGTGCAAAGATTGTCTCTCTTCCCTGTAGAGCCACAAGAAGGCAGGAACATTATGGAGAGAAGGTGGACTGAGTTGGAAAGAGTTCCTGCCGGAGAACCAGGATATCAATAAGTTCATCACAGAGCAGGTAAGGAGGAAGTGCTGGGTAGTAAGGTTGGTGATAGTATCCAAAACAACAGAAAATTAAGATGAAAAACTGCTTTAAGCCTTCTGTTTCCTCATTGCTCACCTGATCTAGAGTAAAGTCTGGCAATATTATTCCCATAGGAAGCTTATGGGTCTCTGACAAGGAAGACATAAAAAAAAGACTTTACTACTTTTGGGAAAAACAGCATAATTTGGTCTAGTACAGGGATCTTCAGACTTGGCCCCTTTACGACTTGTAGACTTCAACTCCCAGAATCAAGTCGTAAAGGGGACAGGTTTGAAGACCCCTGGTCTAGTAGCAGCAATAGCATTTAGACTTATGTACAGCTCCATAAGAGGGACGCGGTGGCTCAGTGGGTTAGGACGCTGAGCTTGTCAATCAGAAGGTCGGCAGTTTGGCGGGTCAAATCCCAAGTGCCGCGTAACAGAGTGAGCGCCTGTTACTCGTCCCAGCTTCTGCCAACCTAGCAGTTCGAAAGCACGTAAACATGCAAGTAGAAAAATAGGGACCACTACGGTGGGAAGGGAACAGCGTTCCGTGTGCCTTTGGCATCTAGTCATGCTGGCCACATGACCACGGAGACGTCCTCGGACAAGCGCTGGCTCTTCGGCTTTGAAACAGAGATGAGCCCCTAGAGTCGGAAACGACTAGCATGCATGTGCGGGGGAACCTTTACCTTTACAGCTCCATAATGCTTTACAGCATCTCTTGGGTTAAATGACTTTTATTGTTTTATCAGTATATAAAATAACAAAGAAAAATAAAAATAGGAAATTAAGGGAAGGGAAGAGAGGGAGAAAGATGAGGTACAAGGGAAGATAGAAAACAAAAATGTTGACTTCTGACTCTTGGCACAGTATAGGGTAACAACATTACAGCCTTAACTTTTTACTTTTACACTTTAGCATATAGCTAGCCATTTCTGTAACAACAAATCCATCTAATCGGCAAAATCATATCAAGATTTCATTTTTTTCACACAAGCACCATTTATATTAACAAAAGTCACTACATTTTTTCAAATTCATTTTGAAAGACTAAACTTCTTCAAAAATATTTCTAAAATCAAAACTTCCTAGTTCATCTTTTTAAACTTCCTCTTAACATCCATACTTTGAAGTTCACTATTAAATTTAGATCACTTCCTCTAAGTTACCCTTATAGAATAATTTTTTCTTGCATACAATCTTTTTAAAACTCTAAACTTTTCTTTAAACTAATACATCTTTTTCTTTAACTTTCTGTTAACACAGATGCTGTCAAGCACACTTTCTATAATATTTTACGAACTTTAGAAATTATTTAAGCATTATATATAAAGGAGAATTACATTTCCAAACTTTAGATTAAGACTTTCAATTACAACAATTAAAACGGATAAAAATCCATCCTAATTCCAATTGACTGATTAAGTTTAAGTTACTCCTTCCAGCTCGTCTTCATGGAATAAAATCTTTTTCTTCTCTGGAATATCTTATTAAGTAGTTATAAGCTTCTCTTTTTCTCAGGGATTTCTCTATGAGGAAAAAAAAAGTCCCAAACTTGCCCTTTGAAAAGTTGCAGATTTTCTCTGAGCTCTTCTTTCAATTGTGTTGGGAGATTTATATTTAAGCCATCGTAATAATAATTGGTGTCAGGTTTATATTCCAAAATTGCAATTGACTCCTGCATCGTCAGCTGCTTGTGAAATTGCCTTGATGGTTTGGTAACTTTCTGTACATATCTCTGAAGTAGTTTGAGTATCTCTGAGTAGTTTGAGAAGTTTTTTTAACATCCTTGGAGCTTAGCTGATCTATGAACTGATAGATTTTATTTAAAGATTGTTCAAATATATCTAATAATTTGCTCCTCTATCATCTTCTTAGCATTCTTAGCATCACTTAAGAATTGCTGGCTAATCAGGGATCACGAAAATTGGAAAGTTTTAGCCACGCAGAGCAAAGCAGACCAAGCTACAAATTACTAAAAATAAACTAAAACCACATTTTCCTGCCCTTATATTTCTCCATTAACTTTTTTTTTTAAAAAAGATACTCAACACTTTTTTATTTTGGCTTGCCCTAGTAGCCTTCTTCCTTGTTTAACAAGAATAAATTCCCAAAATGGGGCAGATCTTCAAAAAGGAATAATATGCTGTGGCTGAAGAGAGCCTCTTTTCGCTTCATAAAGATTAATAGCCCTTAAAAATGATTAAGAAATAAAAGGCACAATTTACTGTCTGTTTGAAAAATAAATCCCAAAGGGGCTGCTTCTTCAACAACAAACTGATTGCAGCCCCATTCTCCAGCTTTCGGCACACTGGCTGCTTCGAAGCACCGCTCCTGAAGCTACTTGCAGACCTTTGCAGTATTGGAGGATCTAGGATGGGGGTCTTCAAACCTGGCCCTTTGATGACTTGTGGACTTCAACTCCCAGAATTCGCCAAACCTGGCCCTTTGATGACTTGTGGACTTCAACTCCCAGAATTCGCCTGGCTGAGGAATTCTGAGAGTTGAAGTCCACATGTCATGAAAGGGCCAAGTTTAAAGGCCCGACTTTCCCTAACCCAGGAGAGTCACATAAACTAAAAGAATGCCAGTTCCTTTTGTTCGTAATTGAAAAAAAACTACAGCTCAGGAAAAGTCCCTTCCGGGATTCTTCCCTGGGTGTGTAGTCAATTGGCCATCTTTTCACCCGATTTGCCAGCATCTCTGAACAGAGTCAGCATATATCACACACACACACACACACACACACACACACACACACACACACACACACACCAGCAATCTGGGTACTCATTTTTTATTTTTATTTTTATTACATTTATATCCCGCCCTTCTCTGAAGACTCAGGGCAGCTTACAAGCTTAGCAGTAGCCTTCATTCTATGTATATGCCTGCTTATTAGGGCTTTCACCCCCCCCCCAAGCGGCATTATTACAAAGTCAGCTTATTGCCCCCAACAATCTGGGTCCTCATTTTACCAACTTTGGAAGGATGGAAGGCTGAGTCAACCTTGAGCCCAACAGGATCGAACTCTGCACTGTGGGCAGAGTTTGCCTGCAATCCTGCACTTTAACCACCGTGCCACCAGGGGTCCTAGTATTAGCTAAAGTGTTGGATCAGGAGAGAAAGAGAGAGAGAGAGAGAGTCACCACGATAATCACTATGGATGGTATATTTAATGATTTTTATTATTGGAACAAGAGGTAGAGTATCAATCTAAGCCTCATGCAGCGATTTTGCAGTTCTGGGCACATGTTCACTTGCCCACGTGCCCTTCTCTTCGCAAGCTGCCGTGGCTTCTGGGTGCTGTTTAGGGTGCTGGCTGCCATCTTAGAAACCCCTGCCTGGGCACTGAGCCAGGTTGCTTGCAGGACTGCCTACCTGCAGTTGTTTCTACCAGCTCTGGCCGAGTGCATACACTTGGGGCCCCGTCGATTAAGCAGCGTCATTCCCAGAAGGCCGTGTCTTCTCTGCTGTAGCACATTCCCTCTCGAAATGCCGTCCCCTTGAGATTTAAGACAGCCCTGCTCTGTTCGCTTTCTGGAAGGCTTGAAGAATGAGATTTCTCCCACTTCTGAGCCAAGCGTTAGTGGGTCCACAATGCTGCTTTTAAATCATGCGCTAGGAGCAGCTTTTTGACTTGGACTTTGAGTTGCATTGTATTCTATTGCATGGTGTTTATTGTTAGCTGGCCAGAGTCTAGCCTGAGATGGGTGGCCTTATAAATAAAAGGGATGAGTGGGGAAACAAAAGTAAATACGTTTGTATGAACCCCGCCAAGGGTATTGAGATGCATTCAGTTTTCAATATGGGCGGTAATATCTAGCCTCATTTTCCCACAAGTCTATTTACACATGTTGTTGTCGTTAGCCGCAAAGTCGTGTCCGACCCATCGCGACCCCATGGACAACGTTCCTCCAGGCCTTCCTGTCCTCTACCATCTTCTGGAGTCCCTTTAAGCTCACGCCTACTGCTTCAGTGACTCCATCCAGCCACCTCGTTCTCTGTCGTTCCTTTCTTCTCTCGCCCTCAACCTTTCCCGGCATGAGGCTCTTCTCCAGTGAGTCCTTCCTTCTCATTAGGTGGCCAAAGTATTTGAGTTTCAAATTCAGGATCTGGCCTTCTAAAGAGCAGTCAGGGTTGATCTCCTCTAGGACTGACCGGTTTGATTGCCTTGCAGTCCGAGGGACTCGCAGGAGTCTTCTCCAGCACCATAGTTCAAAGGCCTCAATTCTTTGGCGCTCGGCCTTTCTTATGGTCCAACTTTCACAGCCATACATTGCAACTGGGAAGACCATGGCCTTGACTATACACACTTTTGTTGGCAGGGTGATGTTTCTGCTTTTTAGTGTGCTGTCTAGATTCTCTTTACACATACCCCTCCCCATTGTAAAACTGTCCAGATTTGAGGGGGGAGGGAGCAGTGCTTCATTGTGAAAGAACTTTCGTAATTGAACTCTGCACATGGATCAGTTCTAAATTGCTGGCTGTTCAGGTCCTGTTTTTTGCAAGTGAATTTTCCTTTTGCTCCAGACAAATGCGTAACTTTCTACATCTCTTGCCTGGCCCCTGTGCATGGTTCCCCATTTGTTGACACTTGACATTTATTTTTATTATTTATTAAATTTATTTGCAACCTGTGTGGTTGCCATGTGACATTGCATTGTAAGTTACAACGACCGGGTTTTTTCTTTCTTTAATGCAATTGGCATGGTTTTGTTTTAAATTTTCGATTCTTGGCTTCCATTAAGGAAGCTGACTCTTCTGGGCCGGTCTGTCTGATCTGTTTCTGTGTCTCTTTCAAAATTTATAAGGCCACTCAACTCTGTAGGTGATCAAGGTGTGTCCCTCATAAGCGTGCAAATCTCAGAGAAGAAGGAAGAAAAAAAACTTGACAGCAAACTAATAACATAAGTAATAACTAATAACATTAGTGCAGGTTCGCATCCCACCAGGCTCAAGGTTGACTCAGCCTTCCATCCTTCCGAGGTAGGTAAAATGAGGACCCAGATTGTTGGGGGCAATAAGCTGACTTTGTAATAATGCCGCTTGGGGGGGGGCGAAAGCCCTAATAAGCAGGCATATACCCATATATACTTGAGTATAAGCCGACTCGAGTATAAGCCGAGACCCCTAATTTTACCCCAAAAAACTGGAAAAAGTTATTGACTCGAGTATAAGCCGAGGCTGGGAAATGCAGCAGCTGGAGGCTGGATCCCCCGAAAGACGTCTCTGCTGAGATGAGAGAACGGGGTGGCAAGCCGCCGAGAGAATGGGGCGGTGGAGTGCTCCGCCGAGAGAATGGGGCGACTTGCTGTTCTCTCGGTGCAGCACGGCAGAGGCTGGATCTCGCGAAAGAAGTCTCTGCCGAGAGAATGGGCGGCAAGCCTCCACC
The DNA here is from genome assembly GCF_964194415.1 of Vipera berus. Classification (NCBI taxonomy): domain Eukaryota; kingdom Metazoa; phylum Chordata; class Lepidosauria; order Squamata; family Viperidae; genus Vipera; species Vipera berus. The sequence goes on from NC_138207.1 coordinate 7,417,686, forward strand.
ACCCCATTCTCTCAGCGGAGCGCTCCAATGCCTCATTCTCTCGCTCAGCGGAGACTTCTTTCGGGGGATGCAGCCTCTGCCGCCCCCGAAAGAAGTCTTTGCCGAGAAAATGGGCGCTGAGACGCCTCATTCTCTCAGCTGCCCAGGCAGCTGAGAGAAGGGGGCGGCAGAGGCTGCATCCCCCAAAAGAAGTCTCCGCTGAGCGAGAGAATACGCCTCATTCTCTCGCTCAGCGGAGACTTCTTTCGGGGGATGCAGCCTCTGCCGCCCCTTTCTCTCAGCTGCCCAGCTGAGAGAAGGGGGTGACAGAGGCTGCATCCCCCGAAAGAAGTCTTCGCCGAGAAAATGGGTGGCAAGCTTCCACCGCCCCATTCTCTCAGCGGAGGCTTGCAGAGGTGGCGGCGGAGCTGCGCGCGCAGCTCTCCAAACCGCCGCCGCCCGTTTGGAGAGCTGCTGCCTTCGTCCATGTTTGATGAAAGCAGCAGCTCTCCAAACTGGGGGGTGGAAGTTCTTTTTTTTTTTGTTCACTGGAGTATAAGCCGAAGTGGATTTTTCAGCCCAAAAAAGTGGGCTGAAAAATTCGGCTTATACTCAAGTATATACGGTACATAGAATGAAGGCTATTGCTAAGCACATTGATTTGTGCTTAGATTGTAAGCCGCCCTGAGTCTTCGGAGAAGGGCGGGATATAAATGGGATTAAAATAAATAAATAAAATAAATAAACGAAAATCTGAAATGTAGACTAACAAGCAAGACTAGAACAAAGCAAACCTAACGGGCTCTATGAAAAGAGCCGGGTCTTAAGAACTTTCTTAACCTCAAGAAAGGTTGCGATTGTTGTATATTTGTGAGGAGGGAGAAAGATTGTTTCCAAGAGTAGGAATAACTACAGAAAAGTCCCACTTAAGTGTGCCCTGCCCGGGGGGGGGGAGCGTGTGGAATGGGCAGATGTTTTTAGGTGAAAATGGACGTTCAAGCCATTCCTATATCTTGGCTAATTGATCCAATGCAGTTGCCTAATATTTATTTTATTACATTTCTTTATGCTGTCCATCACCCCCTATGAGATAATTCTGGGCAGCTGTCTTTGGGGCTGTTGCCCTCCTGTGGGCTGCAGTGGGTTTGTCATCCAGGGGTGCCTGTTAACCTGGTTTCCTAATCTGATCTGCTCCCCTTTTGTTTCTGACTCCAGAAAGTCGAATATACCATGGGCGACAGTTCGGATGCTCCTAGTCGGAAGGAGCTCACCTCTGAAGAACTCTGCAGACAAATAGATAAGCTATTAAAAGAAAATGCCAATAACCAAAGAATATACGATTGGATTGAGGTGAGGAACGCTTTGAAGGACTCGTACAGGACCTTTTAGTAGGCTGCATCACTATTATCCTTCTCGTCTTCTCCTATTTCCTATTTCCTTCCTTCCTATTTCCTTCTCCTACGGGCATGTTATGATTTATCACTTGTTTGTATCTTAACGATTAATGATTATGATCTGTGAACCTATCACTTCGTTGTTTGTGTGTATACTGAGAGCTTATGCACCGGAGACAAATTCCTTGTGGGTCCAATCACACTTTGGCCAACCAAGAATATTCTAGTTTTCCACAGGGAAAGCAGAGTGGGAAGGACGGGCAGAATCCACTACTGGTAGTTCTCGACTTACAATTCTGGGAGCTGAAGTCCACACATCTTAAAAGTTGCCGAGGTTGAGAAACAGTGTCTTAGACCAGGGGTCTTCAAACTTGGCCCTTTTATGACTTGTGGACTTCAACTCCTAGAATTCAATAAATCATAACATGCCCTTTTATGACTTGTGGACTTCAACTCCCAGAATTCCTCAGCCAGCAAAGCTGGCTGAGGAATTCTGGGAGTTGAAGTCCACAAGTCATAAAAGGGCCAAGTTTGAAGACCCCTGTCTTAGACAGTTCTGCCATTTTGCTCAGAGATAAGAATGGCGGTTCCCTTGCTCCTTTTTTTTTGTGTTTCAAGGACTGACCAGGCTGTAACGTGCCGCTATAAAGGTTGTCCTCAGCATAACGGCTGCAACTGAGCCCAGTGTTTTATGTTGCTAAGTGAGACATTTGCTGAGTGAATTTTGCCCCGTTTTTATGACCTCTCTTGCCAACGCTGGTTAAGTGAGTCACTGCAGTTACTAAGTTAGCAACACAGTTGGTAAGCGAAATCGATTTTGCTTGTTGGAAGGTCGCAAAAGGGGATCACGTGATCTCGGGACACTGCAGGTGTCATAAGTATGAGTCAGTCGTCACCCGTATGAATTTTGATCGTGTGACCCTGGGGAGGCCCCAGTGGTTGTAAGTGTGGAAAATGATCATAAGTCACTTTTTCCCAGTTCCATTGTAACCTTGAATGGTCACTAAGTGAACTGTTGTAAGTCAAGGACTGCCTGTGTTACAATTTCCAGCTTGGTTAGCATTAACCTTGGCTAGATTATATCACTCAGTGTGTAAACCCAGCCCAGAAGGTCGCAAAAGGGGATCACATGACCTGGGGACACTGCAGCCATCACAAATATGAGTCAGTTGCCAAGTGTCTGAACTTCGATCACCTGACCACAGGATCGGTCATAAGTATGAAAAATGATCATAACTCGGGGTTTCGGGAGTTTTTTTCCCCACTCCTGTTGTAATTTTAAACGGCCACTGTTGTAAGTTGAGGATTACCTGTATATGCTTTTAGTTCTTACAATATAAAAACATTTTGGCAAGAAAGGTCAAACGCTCACTTAACAAATGTCTCGCTTAACAACAGAAATTTTGGGCTGAATTGTAGTTGTAAGTTGTATTATAACTGTACATTAAGCCCAAAATGAACTATACCAGGGGTAGGCAACCTTGGCTCTTTTATGACTCATGGACTTCAACTCCCAGAATTCCTGAGCCAGCCATGCTGAGGGGAATAGGAGAGGTTTCCAAGCTGAGCCAGGCTGGCTCAGGAATTCTAGGAGTTGAAGTCCACCAGTCATAAAAGAGCCAAGGTTGCCTACTCCTGGCCTAGGCCTAGGCCGCTTTATGACTCGTGGACTTCAACTCCCAGAATTCCTGAGCCAGCCATGCTGAGGGGAATAGGAGAGGTTTCCAAGCTGAGCCAGGCTGGCTCAGGAATTCTGGGAGTTGAAGTCCACGAGTCATAAAAGAGCCAAGGTTGCCTACTCCTGGCCTAGGCCTAGGCCGCTTTATGACTCGTGGACTTCAACTCCCAGAATTCCTGAGCCAGCCATGCTGAGGGGAATAGGAGAGGTTTCCAAGCTGAGCCAGGCCGGCTCAGGAATTCTGGGAGTTGAAGTCCACCAGTCATAAAAGAGCCAAGGTTGCCTACCCCTGAACTATACTTTCAATCTGTGGTTTGTTCATTCCTTTATTCAATTTATTGTAGCTTCCCATCTCGTTTTTATGAGTCCTGTTATGGTTGATCACATAGTCAAACAAATGTTCAGACTGGATTTGGCATTTTATTATTTGTCTGTTCACATAGTCAAACAAATGTTCATACTGGATTTGGCATTTTATTATTTGTCTGTTCACACAGTCAAACAAATGTTCAGACTGGATTTGGCATTTTATTATTTTTCTGTTGCCTTGCCTGTACATGGAGTGCTTTTGTACCAGAGACAAACACCTTGTGTATCTAATCACACTTGGCCAAATAAAGTATTCAGTTCAGTTCAATTCAATTCAATTCAAAAAGGTTTTCCAGAGGTTGTGCTAAGCCTGGCAAAATGGAATACAGGTCCGTGCTCGACTTACGACCCCAATTGTGTTGGTGAAGTGAGAAACTTGTAAAGCGAGCTTTGCTCCATTCTACCACTTTTCCTTGTCACATTTGTGAACTGAATCGCTGCAGTTGGTAAATGACTCACCCGGTCGTCAATCTGGCTTCCCCCCCATTTTAAATTTTTTTATTTTGCTTGTGGGAAGGTTGCCAAAGGGCATCGCGGGATCCCGGGGCACGGCAACCGTCATAAATGAAGAGTCGGTTGCCAAACATCAGAATTTTGACCGCGGGTGGGGGAAGGGATGCAGCAACGGTCCATAAGGGTAAAAAATGTGGTCATAAGTGACTTTTTTTTCAGCGCTGTTGTAACTTCGGTTGGTCGCTAAATGGAACAGCTGAGGACTACCTGTATTTCTGAACCACTGATTTTGAGCCTTCTTTTTTTTTTTCTTCTTCCTCTTGCCAGGTAAACCTGAGTGAACAGCAGGTCTCCTCCAGTATGTTTATCAGGGCTCTAATGATGTCAGTGTGCCATTCCGCCGTCGTGTGTAAGCCTTTCCCCTTATCAAAGGGCAGACGGGGTGGGGGTCTTTGGGGGAGGGGCACCTATTATGGGAATCCCATGCAACCAAATTGGGTGAAGTGGCGCTCAGCTGAGACGTGCAGACACCTGTCAATCAGTAGCATTTCTTAGTTTTCTGGAAACCCCCACCCCCCAATATGGGTTGGGGTACTGGCGGTGGTGTTGACAAGGCCCCTGAAGGGGGCAGGAAAGAGACCTGGAAGGCAAAGCTGTCATCCTGCAGAATTCCAGCTTCCAGGAACCCTTCACCGTTCTCGTGTCCAGCTGGCTAGTACCGGAGCTGTATATCTCCACCTTAAGGAGAGGTCTCTGTGGAGATTCTCAAATCATCCAGGTCAGGGATCTTCAAACTCTTGGCCCTCTTATGACTTTGTGGACTTCAACTCCCAGAATTCCTCAGCCAGGAATTCTGGGAGTTGAAGTCCACAAAGTCATAAGAGGGCCAAGAGTTTGAAGACCCCTCTGATCCAGGTGATGCCTGACAGATTCACCCAGGTGATGGTTGTCCCAAAGGTGTGCTTTCTCCATTCCAGATCTCTCTCTTTCTCTCTCTCTCTCTCTCTCTCTCTCTCTCTCTCTCTCTCTCTCTCTCTCTCCCTCCCTCCCTCCCTCCCCCTTGGCTCTTTTATGACTTCAACTCCCAGAATTCCTGATCTGAATTCCTCAGCTATGCTGGCTCAGGAGTTCTAGGAATTGAAGTCCATGAGTCATAAAAGAGCCAAGGTTGCCTACCCCTGGTCTAGCCCAGCAGTGTGGCTTATCATTGAGGCAGAAATGGCCTTGGGAAGGCAAGACAGCTCAACTACGATGTGCTGAATATTTGTTTATTAAATTCATCGGCTGCCCATCTTACCATAGGGTAACTGGCTGGCTTACAGCCATAAAAATGTAGCTGTATGTATACATCAAAACATAAATGAATTTAAACCAGTCATTAAAATCTTAAGGACGGGGGGGAGGGGGGATCCGTTGTTAACTCGGTGAACCCTTTCCGCTGTGCTGTTTCCGCATCGGAGGCCCAGGTTTTTAAACCCTTAACGAAAAGATAAGGTTGAGGCCAACCTCACATTGGGGGGGGGGGGCAAGATGTTCCAGAGGGCAGGAGCCAAAGCAGAGAAGGCCCTCCTGTTGGACCCTGCCAGCCGGAATAATCGGGCTGACGGGAGCCACAGCAGGCCGCCTCTGCCAGCACAAGTGGTACGGGACAATCCCAGTGGGGGTGAGACGTTCCCTCAAGTAACCTGGGCCCGTGCCATTGAAGGGCTGTGGTTGGTGAGGTACGTGTAAAAGCGAAGCTCAAAGCAAACCAGTTGCATTTGGGCTCACCCTTGTTGGCATAGCCCACCATTAAAGGGCAAAGCAAAGGGGTTTAGTGGTTCTCCAAGTTGGAATTGGCTTCACTGCCACATCCAGCTATACATATATGCAAGAAGTTCCTCTCTTCCTCTTCCACCCCCAGCCATCACCTCTTGGCTAGGGCCAAGCCCTGGAGATTACAGCAATAGCTATAGCACTTAGACTTCTATACCGCTTCGCAGTGCTTTACCACCCTCTCTCGGGGGGGGGGGGGCGGTTAACCAGAATCGGCCTATTGCCCCCAGCAGTCTGGCTCCTCATTTTACCGACCTTAGAAGGATGGGATAGCTGAGTCGACCTTGAACCGATCGGGATCGAACTGCTGGCAGAGGGGCAGATGTAGCCTGCAATATTGCGTTACAATACTGCAGTCCCCTCTTGCTGTTTTCTCTCTTCTCCCCCCCCTCCCCCCCCGCCACGACCCCCAAGTTCTGACACGAGCCACAGGAGCAGAGAGGAATAAAAAGGTCTTGCCAGCACCGAGCGGTGTGGGCCTTGGCGATTCCCCACAGTGTGAGAGGCGGAGAGGACAGGTGCAAACCCCCGGCCAAGTTTTTAACTCTTCCACCAAATCAGGTCGTGCTAGCCGGGGTTGATGGGAACAATCCAGAGTTAGAATAGATTGTTCTCTTCGCTCAGCGGGCAGGTTGAGGAACGGGACCCTGACACTCCCAGGATCCTGTTAGAAGCCGAGGGAGGGTGGCGGGGAAGAGGTTGTGAATCTTGCTAACGTCGTCCTTGGTGTGGGGGGGGGGCAGGCGTAAAACTCTCCACTGAGCCCTTTGTTCAGCCGTCCTCTCTCTTTCCTCCTCCTCCTCTTCTGCAGTCGAGAATCCTTACCGGATGGACAATCTTGTGATTAACAACCGAGCTAAGCTGCTGCAGAAATACTTGAGCGATGAGGATAAGGAGCTGCAGGCCCTTTATGCTTTACAAGCCCTAGTGGTGAAGCTGGACCAGCCAGCAAGTAAGTCTCCTCGCGGTTCTGGAAAAAGATCCTAACCGGGACAGGGAAGGGTGGGAGGGTGTCAGAATCCATTTATATCACATTCATAAATGTATGTTTAAAACATTATCCCCCCCCCCCCATGGATTCTGCCATCTCCCGAGGAAGGAGGAGCGGATGTGGATTCAGCCTGCCTTAGGTTATTTCAAAGAGCAAGGGAAACCTTTTGAACTGGGAGAACAAAATGGAGGGTTAGGGCATCTGACCTGTGTCTCCATTTGAATCTGTAAAGGAAGAAAGCAATAACCATAAAGATTCGAAGTTCCTTTTTTCCCCATGACAGGAAGTAAAATGATGGGGGGCTGACCAAATGGGGTTGAGGGGAGGGGGGTTGAACCGGGAACTCTTTATAAAGTTTCAGTTTGTAAAACAATACCAAGTCCTGTCTTGTATTCCCACAACCAAGCATGTCCTGGTAAAAATTCCTTTTGGACTAGAACTGACTCCCAAGAGTTTTTGTTTCCCTAAGACGTGGATTGGGGTGGGTCCTGACAGAGGGAAGCAAAGCCATGAAGTCAGTGGCGTGAATTCCCCATCCAGAAATGTGGAAACCGAGCAGAATTCATCCTGAATAGCAAATCCGAACTCCACGGAGCTGTGCTCACTCATCCTGCTTGTTTTCTGTCTTCTGAGAATTGGACTTTGAATCTTAAAAAGAGATTGGAGATTGCCAATCCTCCCAAGTCAACAGTTGTCCCAAAAATGCTTTCCCCCCCCAAAAAAAAAAGCAACTGGACTTTCTTGGGTTTTTTTGTGTTTTTTTTTTAAACGTTTCGCTTCTCATCCAAGAAGCTTCTTCAGTTCTGAACTGAAGAAGCTTCTTGGATGACAAGCGAAACGTTTTCAAAGTGGGGGGGGGAGAAAAAAAAACATCCGTTGCCTTTTGGGAAAAGCAGCTTCGGCATGAAAGGACCGGTCACCTGAAAACAAAATTCTTGAGCCACCCTGATGCCCATATGATCTGGCCATGTTTTTTGGATATGTTCTACAGGTAGTCCTTGACTTACGACCATAATTGCGCCCCAGATTTCTGTTCCTAAGTGAGATAGCTTGTCAAGAGAGCTTTGCTCCATTTTACGACCTGTCTTGCTGCCACGGGGCTTCACTGAATCACGGCAGTTACTGAGTTAGTAACACGGTTGTTAAGTGAATCTGGCCTCCCCATCGACTTTGCTCGTCAGAAAGTCGCAAAAGGGGATCACGTGATCCCGGGGCACAGCAACCGTCATAAATACATGCCAGTTGCCGAGCCTCCGAATTTTCATCACGTGACCCAAGGGGACGCTGCAAATGTCGGCAAGTGTGAAAAATGGCCATAGGTCACTGTATTCAGTGCCGTTGTAACTTCAAACGGTCACTGAGCGCTTGTACGTCCAGGAGTACCAAGAATGCCCCCCTACCCCCGTCCCACTTAAAAAAAAAAAGGCGGGTGATTGAAAATCCCCCAAAGTGGTGAAGCTGTTTGTTTTGGGAGGAGAGGAATGGTTGGTTGTATCCCTTTTAACTCAGAAAATGTCTGGAATTGGAAGCTTAGGAATGGTGAATTGAAGCTTAGGAAATTAGGCAAGCTTGTAAAACCTGGAAGAGTATGGAGAGAACGGGGCCAGATTAAGGCTTCATTGCCTTAATAACAATAAAACTGTAGTCATGACAATGGCAAGAATTAAAATGAGGAGCTTGTGAGAAAGCCGAGATGTTTCTCATCAAGGGTACAACTTGGCAGAATTTGCTTCCTTAAAATAAGCCTAGATTACTTTCGATGCTGTTGTTGTTAGCTGCGAAGTCGTGCCCGACCCATCGCGACCCTATGGACAACGTTCCTCCAGGCCTTCCTGTCCTCTACCATCTTCTGGAGTCCATTTAAGCTCAGGCCTACTGCTTCAGTGACTCCATCCAGCCACCTCATTCTCTGTCGTCCCCTTCTTCTCTTGCCCTCAACCTTTCCCAGCATTAGGCTCTTCTCCAGGGAGTCCTTCCTTCTCATTACTTTCGATAGTAAGCCTATTAAGAGCAGTTGATGGACAATGCTAGTAGTCTATCCGCTAGGATACCACAACTGTGCCGGTATTCCTCAACAATCACAACGGAAAATTTCTGTTGTTAAGGTGAGCGTTGACTCATTTTACGACCTTTCTTACCATTGTTAAGTGAATCGCTGCAGCTGTTAAGTTAGTAACACATTTGTTAAGGGAATCTGGCTTCCTCATTGACTTTGCTTGTCAGAAGGTCACAAAAGGGGATCACCTCTCTCTCTCTCTCTCTCTCTCTCTCTCTCTCTCTCACACACACACACACACACACACACACGCACACACATCAGGGACACTGCCACCGTCATAAATCTAGAGTGATCACTGCTTTTCGCTGCTGTGAAAGCCAGAACGGTGAAAAACGGCCCGTCAAGTCACTTTTTTCAGCCCTGTTGTAACTTGGAACGATGACTTCAGTCGAACTGTTGTAAGTCAAAGGATTACCTCTGCTTTACCCGATCCACTAGATCTCTGAAATAATCAGTTGCTTGGATGAAGAGGAAGCAGAACGAAAAAAAAAATCCCATCCCTCTCCTCCACACACACACACACCCCAGCCAGTGGGCCTTTAAAAAATGCTGCGTTTCCATTCCCCCCCCCCTCCTAATTCTCGTCCTCCTTAGACAAGCTAGTTAGCAAATCGGAGCACTGAGGCAGAAGGCGTCGGAAAAGGGGTAAATTGCTCAGATACCTCAGGAACCAGCTGCGCTCTTCCACTTTTATCATCTATTGACATAGCGGGATTTTGATATTTTTGGCAGGAGACAACGTGGGCCTGATTATAATGGAGGGGGAAATTACAGGCGTACAGAAGCATCCTTTGATTCGGCATGACAGAAAGCGGTCCCAAATTGTCAGGCCTTAAGGCTGAATTTTGAGGGGGGGGGGGAAACGCTCTGGCAGATGGTTTGCAAAAAAAAAAAAAAAGATAGGAAGATCACATATTTCCCTTCCCTCCTCACCCACCCCCCCTGCCTTGACTGACTGATTATCATTGGAGGTTAAATGCCGAATCTGCCCTTTTTTCTCTTCCTGCTGTGTTTTGCAGGGGGAATTTTTGATGAGGTTAAAGCAGGGGTCTTCCAACGGGGCAACTTTTAAGACTTTGTGGACTTCAACTCCCAGAATTCTCTGGCTGAGGACTTCTGGGAGTTGAAGTCCACAAGTCATAAAAGGGCCACGTTTGAAGACCCCAAGTAATACAGGCAGTCCTTGGCTTAACGACCACAACTTGGCCCAGGATTTCTGTTGCTAAGCGAGACAGTGAAGTGCATTTTGCGACGTTTTCCAACTTTCCTTGCCACCGTCGTGAAGTGAATCGCCGCACTTCTTACGTTAGTGACGCGGTTGTTAAGTGAATCTGGCTTCCCCCATTGACGTTCCTTGTCAGAAGGTCCCCAAAAGGGGATCACATGACCTCGGGACGCTGCAACCGTCATCTATACGAGTCAGTTGCCCAGCATCTGAATTTTGATCAGTTGGCTCACGTGATCAGTTGTGAGTGAGAAAACCGGTCATGTGACTTTTTCCAGTGCTGATGGAACTTTGAACGGTCGCTAAAACTGGTTGTAAGCCAAGGACCACCTGTACTTTTGTTTTCTTCGTCTCCAGAAAGGTTAAAATAATGTGTTTTGGGTGGTTTTTCCCTCCCAAAACTTGGCAACTTTAAGATGTGTACACACTGGCTGGGGAATTCTGGGAGCTCACACATCTTCAAAATTGCCAAGTTTTAGAAACAGCGCTTCTTTAATCCAAGACCTTTATACAGGTAGTCCTCGACTTACGGACCACAACGGAGCCCAAAATTTCTGTCGTTAAGTGAGACATTTGTTAAGTGAATTTTGCCTCATTTTGCGATCTTTCTTGCCACAGTTGTTATGCGAATCACTGCCGTTGTTAAGTTAATGGCAAGGTTGTTAAGTGAATCCGAAACCCACCCCACCCCACCCCCATTGGCTTTGCTTGTCAGAAGGTCCCAAAAGGTGACGGCATGACCCCGGGGCTCTACGGCCGTCATAAATAGGAGTCAGTTGCCAAGAATATGAATTTCGATCATGTGACCTTGGGGGATGCTGCAAGGGCCGTAAGTGTGGGAAACGGTCATAAGTCTCTTTTTTCAGTACCGTTGTAACTTTTGAACAGTCACTAAATGAATGTTAGCCGAGGACTGCTGTATTCCTCTGGGAATGGAGTGCCGAACGAGAGGCACTAACCGTGTCGACAGCCGCTGTTTTCCTGGCAGGGAACAAAACCCACAAACACTACAAATTCCCATTGGGCCTCTGAAGATCAACATCAGGTGTGCATTACCTGCGCCCCAGGTAGACATGCCGCCCTCCAAAGCCTTGGAGGGACAACCCTCAAAAGTTGCCACTGCACGACTTAATTCCTATTTCTGTTTCTCAAATGTTCGCACAACTGCCGGCTGCCAAATCCTTAAAAGGATATGCAAATCAAAATTTAAAGCCTGCTTAGCGAAGGATGTTTCTCAGGTCTCTGGTAAAGCCGTCAAGATAGTGAAAATACGTCAAATTTTAGTTTTTTTGCCTGGCTTTCTGGGGTCCAACCCTCTTGGTGTTCTCTAGACCTGAGAAAATTTACGGACAATCTTGGCTGCCAGCCTTTCATAACTTGGCTCCTCCCGGATCTGTTGTGTTATTAATTTCACCCCTGCAGTGATTCGCTTAACAAATGGGGCAAGCAGAGCCATAAAATGGAGTCAAACTCACTTAACAAATGTCTCATTGAACAACAGGAATTTTGGGCTCAATTGTGGTCGTAGGTAGAGGATTAGATCTTGGATTAGATCAGGGGTAGGCAACTTTGGCTCTTTTATGACTCATGGACTTCAACTCCCAGAATTCCATGAGTCATAAAAGAGCCGAGGTTGCCTATCGCTGGAGTAGATTGTAAAATGGGGGGGGGGAACACTCTGAACCATAGAAACATTGGGCTCGACTGTCCCAAAGGTGCTTTTTCAGGAGGCATCTGGACTTTCTTGTTACTCTTTGAAGCCGTTCCGCTTCTCATCCCAGAAGCTTCTTCAGCTCTGACTGGATGGTGGGGGAATGGAAGGATTTATGCTCCTTGCGGGCAGCTGGTCATTTGCGTTCTTTTAGAGTGCCGTTGAGGCCACTTGGAGGCTTACCCGTGTCCTCAGGGTCACCTGAGTGGTGCAAATGGGTGTGGAGCCTTACGTTAAGCCGAAAGCACAGCTCCACACCCACTTGCACTACATAGCTGGCCCTGAGGGCACAGTTAAGCATCCAAGTGGCCTCAGCGACTCTCTCGAAAAGGATGCAAACGACCAACTGTCTGCAAGGAATATAAATCCTTCCATTCCCCGCCACCCAGTCGGAGCTGAAGAACCTTCTTGGATGAGAAGCGGAAACGTCTTCAAAGAACAACAAAAGAAAGTCCAGTTTTGGGGAAAAAAAAGCACCTTAGGGTTGGGGTTTTAATATGTTTTAATACTGTTTTAAACTGGGCTAAATATTTAATCGTTTTTTTAACTCTTGTATTCTGCTTTTTATATTTATTGCCCTGTACACCGCCCTGAGTCCTTCGGGAGAAGGGCGGTATAAATATATATATATATATATATATATATATATATATATATATATATATATATATATATATATGTGTGTGTGTGTGTGTGTGTGTGTGTGTGTGTGTGTGTGTGTGTGTGTGTGTGTGTGTGTGTGTGTGTAAATTACTAACAAAGAATTAAAGGGAAACTGAGATGCATTTCTGACTCCTTAGTCGTCCTCAGCCAGCTATACCCTTCTGAGATTCGAACCTGGGCTGATTTGCATACAAGGCAGTGTTATTTGCCTCTAAGCCACAAGGTCCCTCTCGCTCTGTTAGCTTTTTTATGCAAGGGAAGATATGTTTCAAATGTTAACTATTTAGATTACCTTGCTAGGCCCCAAACATGGGGCAAATCTTTATTTCCTGTTTTCAGCCTATCTTGAAGGCTATCAAACAGGCAGTAGTCACACCGGACAATTCATATATTTGTGTAAATTACTAACAAAGAATTAAAGGGAAACTGAGATGCATTTCTGAATCTAAATAGTTAACATTTGAAATATATATATATATATATATATATATATATATATATATATATATATATATATATATATATATATATATATATATATATATATATATATATATATATATATATATATATATATATATATATATATATATATATATATATATATATATATATATATATATATATATATATATATATATATATATATATATATATATATATATATATATATATATATATATATATATATATATATATATATATATATATATATATATATATATATATATATATATATATATATATATATATATATATATATATATATATATAACCAACCCTGACCTGGATGACGGAGAAGGAGAACCTCCGTGGGCGTCGGCCCCGGCTGTGGTCGTAACCCAAGGAACAGCCCGCCTCAAGGCTCAAGCAGGCCAGGGTGCTCCCGGGCTGACCCGCTTTCCTCTCCTTGCTTCCAGATCTCCTCCGAATGTTCTTCGATGCCTTGTATGACGAGGACGTGATCAAGGAGGACGCCTTCTACAAGTGGGAGTCAAGCAAGGACCCAGCCGAGCAGCAAGGCAAGGGTGTCGCCCTCAAGTCGGTCACAGCCTTTTACACTTGGTTGCGTGAAGCCGAGGACGAATCCGACAACAACTGAGCCGAGAAGAAGGGCGGGGTGGGGTGGGGTGGGGGGCAGACCGAGCCTGCCCTTGCCCGCCCTGGCCCCTCCTCGGAGCCTGGACTCCCTTTGGGCGCTGGCACGGAGAACGAGACGCAGGACTGACCTCTGCCGTCTTTTCTCCTGCCCGCCCTGATAAGACTTGCTTTTTTTTTTTCTTTCTTTCTTTCTTTCCCTTTTTTTTCCCTTTTTTTTTTTTTGGTTGGGATTTTTTTTTCCTCCATTTTTGTTTTCATTTTCGTTTTAACAGCCTGTATTGGTTTGTGTCTGACGATAATAAATTGATGCTCAAGGAGGTAGGTGTTGCTGTGGGCGCGCTCCGCTCAGAACCCCCTCCCCCAGGCCCATGCCCGGGGAACCCGAATGATATTCATGAGCGGGGGCGCCCCCCCCCAATTCTGCTGGTGCAAAAGCACCCCCCCCTGAAACACGTGTCTGATGGAAGGGGATGGGTAGCCAACCCAATGCCTACGCTCCTGCCGTCTCTCTGTCTCTCTTTCTCTCTCTTTCTCCCCTCCCCCTCTCCACTTTATTGCTGAAATATAGAGATTATATAAATATATATATAAAATATAAATATAGACTTATTAAAATCTTTTGAGGTTGGAGAATAGAACTTTAACTGTCCACCAACGGCTCTTCCCCGATCCTCTTCAGATCGTCGCCCACTTTTTTTTCCCCTTTTTTTTTTGCATCGCCGCCTGGAATTTAACGTAAGCCACCCCCCCCACCCCCCCCAAACCGGGATGGATGTTTCTTTGAACGACCATTTTTGGCAAGCGCAACAAAAAAAAATCATTTCAAACCTCCACTTTGCTTGGGAGCTGCAGGCGTCTCACCGGCCAAGAGGCGAGGGGGCATCTCTTTGAGCTTCCTTGTCCCTCGACAAGCTCACCACGGCTGCCTTGGCCTTCTAGGGTCAACCTCACCCCCCTCATGCCCCCCCTCCACGCCCGCCTCTGAGCACACGGAAGGGGGGGCGGCGGCGCAAACCGCTTCGTCCGCGCTTGGATAGTTAACGGAGCTGCGCTTGTAACGGAAAGGAAAGCAAACGACAACCGACAACCACCACCACAAACGGGGGCGGGGGAAAAATATATATATAAAGGATACAATAACCGGTCACGTGAATTTGTAAATATTTTTTTTCCTCCTTTTTTCTTTTCTTTTTTTTTTTTTCCTTTTTTCCCTCCCCCTTTTTTTTTTTTTCCTTACGGGAGTATTTAATTGAAGATTCAAAAAAAAAAAAAGAGCATCTTTTCACCGTAAACTGGAAATAATAATAATAATAATAATAAAAAAAGAGAACATTGCTAAACAAAGGTGACGTGTGGGTGATGTCGCATCCCTGCCCGGTCGCAGCAGGAATTTTGGGAGAGAAACACGGTGTCTTCTTATCACCCCGACCTGCCGGGACAGGGGGAGGGAAATGGGGGGGGGGAAAACTTGGAGATAGCTCTGCATTTGAGCTGCTTGATGTGGAACGATTTGGCAATGTTGTTCTAAGCCTTTTAAAACGGAAGGCGTGCTGCTTTTGGAAAGAAAAAAAAGGGGGGGCGGAGGCGGAGGGCAGGTTATCCGAGAAAGAATGGGCCTGAAGAAATTACGCAACGAAGAGGACGAGGCAACATGGAAAGGAGGGTGATTGTTCAGTTCTACAAGTGCTTGTGCTCGCGTTGCGGCCGTGGCTGACTTTGATGGGACGTGAAAATAAAAAGTCTTTGGACAGGTTCCTTGCCAGCTTTGAAACGTACAGAGTTGTCTTCCCAAAGTGTGTTTGGAAAAATCTTTTAAAATGCCACCGGCCGCGATCCCGTTGACGGTATTTTCATGGCAACCTACGTTTTGTTTGTGTCTTGGGTTACCTCTCCCCTGCTTTCCATACTGTGGTTTCTAGCAGGCCACTCTTGGAAGTCCTTAAACCAGGGGTAGGCAACCGCGGCTCTTTTATGACTCATGGACTTCAACTCCCAGAATTCCTGAGTCAGCATAGCTGACTCAGGAATTCTGGGAGTTGAAGTCCATGAGTCATAAAAAGCCGAGTTTGCCTACCCCTGCCTTAAACTGAAGGGCACTGAGTATTCCGGTTGAAAATGGCAGATAGTAGTAGCACTTAGGCTTGAACGCAGGTAGTCCTCAACTTGCAACAGATCGGTTAGTGACCGTTCAAAGTTACAACTGCACTTAGACAGTTTTTTCACACTTAACGACCATTGTGGCATCCCTGTGGGGTCAGGTAATCGAAATTCAGACGCTTGGCAACCGACTCATGGTGGTCACAGTGTCCCAGGCTCATGTGATCCCCTTTTGCAACCTGAACAGTGAAGTCAGTGGAGAAGCCAGATTCACTTAACAACCGTGTTACTAACGTAACAATGGCAGTGATTCACTTAACTGCTGTGGCAAGGTATAACGGGGCAGAACTTGCTTAGCAACAGAAATTGGGGGCTCAATTGAGGTCATAAGTCGAGGACTACCTGTACAGGTATTCCTTGAGTTCATTTAGCGACCATTCAAAGTTACAATAGCACTGGAAAAAATGTCATGACTGTTTTTCACACAACCGTTGCAGCATCTCCATGGGTCACAGGATTAAATTTTGAATGCTTGGCAACTGACATATTTATGACGGTCGCCATGTCCAGGGGTCATGTGACCGTACAAGCATAGTCAATGGGGGAAGTCAGATTCACTTAACTGGGTTACTAAACTCAACAGCTGCAGTGATTCATTTAACAACTGTGGCACAAAAGGTCGTAAAATGGGCAAAATCCACTTAACAAATATTTTACTTAGCCACAGAAATGTTGGGCTGAAATGAGGTCATGAGTCAACGACTAGCTGCATATCTATAGTGTTTTACAACAGGGGACTCCAACCTTGGTGATTTTTAGGCTTGTACACTGGAACTCCCAGAATTCCTCAAATTCCTGGGGAATTCTAGGGGGTTCAAATCCACAAGTCTTAAAAGTCATTGGGGTGTTGGAGACCCCTGCTTTACAGCCTTCTCCAAGCGGTTGGCTGTCAACATATTTACCCTCCAACAATCTGGGTCTTCATTTTACTGACCTTGGGAGGCTGAGTCAAACCTTGAGCCGGTCAGGATCAAACTCCTGGCTGTGGGCAGAGTTGGCCAGCAATTCTGCATTCTAACCACTTCGCCACCAGGACTCCATTAATATAATACCTCCTGGGGGGTGTCCTGTGTTGAATGTGGAGAAGGCTTAAGTGCCAGTAAGTACAATTTCATGTTGCCACACGAAATGAGCTGTGCTGGCCCAGTGCTTAGAATGCAACATTGCAGGCTAATACTGCCGACTGCCACCAGTTCGATCCTGACCGGCTCAAGGTTGACTTGGCTTCCATCTTTCTAAGGTAAGTAAAATGAGGAGCCAGATTCTTGGGGGCATATATGCTGACTAAACCGCTTTAGAAAGGGCTGTAAAGCACTGAGAAGCGGTCTATAAGCCTAAGTGGTATTGCTAAGTACTTCTTATTCCTGCTCTGTGCCAGATCAAGTCTGTGAAGTTCGCTCAAGTTGAGAGACCGATTAGGATCTCACCCAAGCACACCTAACCAATGCTCATTGGATTAGTTTTCAACATTGTAGATAAAAGTCAACAATGGGCCCTACTGAGGTGTAGATAAAGGTAAAGGTTCCCCCGCACATGCGTGCTAGTCGTTTCCGACTCTAGGGGCCGGTGCTCATCTCCGTTTCAAAGCCAAAGAGCCAGCGCTTGTCTGAGGACGTCTCCGTGGTCATGTGGCCAGCTTGACTACACTCCAAAGGCGCACGGAACGCTGTTACCTTCCCACCGGAGTGGTCCCTATTTTTCTACTTGCATTTTTACGTGCTTTCGAACTGCTAGGTTGGCAGAAGCTGGGATGAGTAACAGGCGCTCACTCTGTTACACGGCACTCGGGATTCGACCCGCCAAACTGCCGACCTTCTGATCGACAAGCTCAGCGTCCTAACCCACCAAGCCACCGCATCCCCCTGTAGATAAATTAGTTTAAACCAAATTTCTTGCTATTGCTATGAGCAATGTGTGTATAAATTGGGTTTGGCAAAAGAGTGTCTTTATAGGATTGAGTATGTCAAGGTTGCTAGAGCCTCATCTTTTTCTATGTATGATCTGTTCTTCACAGGCCATTCTTGGATTTGGTAGGTAGATCTTAACATTCAAGATTATATTACACATGGCTAGGAGAGAACAGGGATCTGTAGTGCATCAGTTACACGCCTGTATCTAGGGCAGCGTTTCTCCACCTTGGCAGCTTGAAAATGTGTGTATTTCCCACTCCCAGAATTCCACATCTTCAAGCCACCAAAGTTGAGCAACGTTGATCATTCTAGACCAGGGATCTTCAAACTTGGCCCTTTTATGACTTGTGGACTTCAACTCCCAGAATTCCTCAGCCACTCACCCAGACCTTTGCTGTATCGGAGGATTTACGATGGGGGTCTTCAAACGTGCCTGGCTGAGGAATTTTGGGAGTTGAAGTCCACAAGTCATCAAAGGGCCACGTTTGAAGACCCCTGTTCTAGACCAAATCTGGGGAATTTACAGATAAGTCCTCAACTTGGGGCCAGAATTTAAATGGCTAAGCAAAATGGTTAAGTGAGTTGTGCTTTATTTTACAACCTTTTTTGCCACGGTGGTTCAACAAACCATTACAGTTGTTAAGTGAATCGTGGTCATTAAGTGAATCTGGCTTCCCCCCCCCCCATGACTGCTTGTCAGAAGTCAACTGGGAAGGTCACAAATGGCGATCACCGTTGTAAATACATGCTAGTTACCAAGCATCAAAAGTTTGTTCGTGTGATGGAATACTGCCAGGGTCATAAGTGTGAGGACTGGTTGAAGGTCATTTTTTTCAGTGTCATTGTAACTTCAAACAGTCACTAAACAAAATACTTGCAAGTACAAGGTTTAGGGCAGGGGTCCCCAACCTTGGCAACTTTTAAGACCTGTGGACTTCAACTCCCAGAATTCCCCTGCCAGCATGGCTGGCTTGGGAATTCTGGGAGTTGAAGTCCACAAGTCTTAACATGGCCAAGGTTGGGGACCCCTGGTTTAAGGTGCAGATCACTTAAGGAGTCTCTATGAAAGATTCTCAAAACTGCAATAATAATAATAATAATAATAATAATAATAATAATAATAATAATAATAATAATAATAATAATAATAATAATAATAATAATAATAATAATAATAATAATAATAATAATAATAAAGTTGGAAGGTACCTTGGAGGTCATCTAGTCCACCCCCCTGCTCAGGCAGGAAACCCTATACCATTTCAGACAAATGACTGTCCAGGCTCTTCTTAAAAACTTCCAGGAGGTTTGAAGAAGGCCAACGGTTAATTTGGTAAGAATGATAAAATTGTGGGTAGAAGTAGCCGTTCACTGTTTCTGTTCATCCTTTTTCTGGTTTTACCTAATTAACTCGGAATGATAAAGACATTTTGGGGTGGGCTAAGCTGGCAATATTTGTGGGAAAGGTAAGTTCTCTTTAATAAGGGGAGTATGGGAAAAAATGCTATGTATTGCAATGTCTTTATAAAAACTATGCTCTATCTGCCATTCGGCAGGCCGACTAGCCAACTAAAAAAAGTGATATTGAGAAAAGAGAATGACACTAAAATTAGCATGGGACTGGGGTGAATTTCCCGTGAAGAATTTTGAGAGTTTTTCTATTTAGAAAGAACCCAGAAAGGGACATAATGAAGAGTTTTATATTCTGTATTGGATCATAAGAACATCCTTTGCATTCGCACAACATGTAGAGAAGCAAAGATAAAGATGGAGGTTAGAATAACCATTGAACATGTGATTGCGGCTATTAGGTCTTCTATTGACCTGGTTGAAATCTAGCTTGTTTTGATCATTTTCTCCTGGATTGCTCCAGAAAGTTGATGGAGAGCACCAACGAATGAGGTTTGCACCAAAAAGAAAGCTAGTTTAAACGTTACTGTTAGGCAAAGTTGTGACGAGCCCAACTATAACAAGAAAACATCCATCCATCTGCTTCATAATACATGAAGCCATTCAACTAAAAGGGTTACATTGTGCTAAAGTGGAAACTAAAGAAGATATAAAGGTAAAGGTTCCCCCGCATGTGCGTGCTAGTCGTCTCCGACTCTAGGGGCCGGTGCTCATCTCCGTTTCAAAGCCGAAGAGCCAGCGCTTGTCCGAGGACGTCTCTGTGGTCATGTGGCCGGCATGACTAGACGCCAAAGGCGCACGGAACGCTGTTACCTTCCCACTGGAGTGATCCCTATTTTTCTACTTGCATTTTTACGTGCTTTCGAACTGCTAGGTTGGAAGAAGCTGGGACAAGTAACAGGCGCTCACTGCTACGCGGCACTCAGGATTCGACCCGCCAAACTGCCGACCTTCTGATCGACAAGCTCAGTGTCCTAACCCACTGAGCCACCACGTCCCTTAAAGAAGATATAATCCAGGCTAAAAAGTGTATTAATCAGAAAAAAAAAATTCCAACCTCTCTCGGCCCCATTATCGATAGAGGTATCCCGAAGGATTCTAAATAATTCAGCATAAAACGTGTCACACGTGAGTTTCCAAAATCAGTTTTCTGGTTCAGATGAAGAGGCCAAGGAAGCAAACAAAACTGGCTGTGTGGGAAGTCAAAAAATTGAATAGCTTCTCCATCTTATAAAAGAGTAAGAAAATTTGTTGGATAACATCCTGCTTAATTTTTTTTCCTCTGCTAGTCTTTTATAAGCCACCCATATCTCAGTACGGATATATTTTATTTCTCTTGAATTGTGACTACAGTTGAGACCCAAGTTTCGGTTGCTAAGCAAGGCAGCTCTTGTGCCCCATTTTATGACCTTTTTGCCATGGGTAAATGAATCACAAGGGACGCGGTGGCTCAGTGGGTTAGGACGCTGAGCTTGTCGATCAGAAGGTCGGCAGTTTAGCGGGTCGAATCCCGAGTGCCGTGTAACAGAGTGAGCGCCTGTTACTTGTCCCAGCTTCTGCTAACCTAGCAGTTCAAAAGCACATAAAAATGCAAGTAGAAAAATAGGGACCACTACGGTGGGAAGGTAACAGCGTTCCGTGCGCCTTTGGCGTCTAGTCATGCCGGCCACATGACCACGGAGATGTCCTCGGACAAGCGCTGGCTCTTCGGCTTTGAAATGGAGATGAGCACCGGCCCCTAGAGTCGGAAATGACTAGCATGCATGTGCGGGGGAACCTTTACCTTTATCTTTTAAACGAATCACTTCAGTTGTTAAGTGAATCACATGGTTGTTAAAGTGAACCTGGCTTCCCCCGTTGACTTTGTTTGTTGGAATCTGGCAGGAAAGGTTACAGGGGATTATCACAAGATGCCAGAACTGTGCAATTGTCACACCTAGGTGCCGGTTGGTAAGTGCCTGAATTTTCATTACATGACCATCAGGATGCCACGATGGTCGGAAGTGTGGAAACTGGTCATAAGTCACTTTTTTCCCAGTGCCGTTGTGTAACTGAATCGTCGCGAAACAAGTTGTAAGTTGTAAGTTGAGGACTACCTGCAGGTAGGCACGACTCTTGAAATGTGCTACTGCCACTCCGATGTTTCAGTGGTCATGGACCAAAATGAAAGGGTGAACATCTCAAACTTCTCCCAAAGGAATCCCACTGCCACTTTCCTTTTGTCAATCACCTATTATGGTAGATGTCTCACCTGCAATCCACCACTTAAGCTCAGTGGACTTGATAAGGCAGGGGTCCTCCAACCTGGCCACTTTAAGACTTGTGGATTTCGACTCCCAGAATTCCCCAGCCAGCCATGCTGGCTGGGGAATTCTGGGAGTCAAAATCCACAAGTCTTAAAGTGGCCAGGTTTGAGGATCCCTGTGATAAGGGATAAGGGATAAGGGATAAGATTTCACTCCCTGGTCTGTCTGTCTAGCAATTAAAAAAAAATCAAGATTCATTGGAAGTAATTTTGATAGTGTCCCAAAGGTGCTTTTTCAAGATGCAGCTGGACTTCCTTTTTTTTTCCTTTGAAGACCTTTCGCTTCTCATCCCAGAAGCTTCTTCAGCTCTGACTGGAGGGTGGGGAACAGAAGGATTTATACTCCTTGCAGACAGCTGGTCATTGGCCTTCTTTTAGAGGGTCGTTGAGGCCACCTAGAGGTTTACCTGTGCCCTCAGGGCCACCTGAATGGTGCAAATGGGTGTGGAGCCTTCTTGGAACTGCTGAAGGGACCGTGTTGTAGACTGGAGATAGATGATGTCGTATCCCTCCCCCTCTGTTGAGGGAGGCCTGTTCAGTTTTGACCTAGATGGCCTCTTCGACCCCTCTTTCAAACCAGCGGTCCTCTCTGTCCAAAAGGTGGACTTTGCTGCCTTCAAAAGAGCGTCCCGTGTCTTAAATACAGATTTTTTTATTTTTTGTTTTATTTATTTTAATCCCATTTATATCCCGCCCTTCTCCGAAGACTCAGGGCGGCTTACAATCTAAGCACTAATCAAATGTGCTTAGCAATAGCCTTCATTCTATGTATATGCCTGCTTATTAGGGCTTTCAGGCCCCCCCAAGCGGCATTATTACAAAGTCAGCTTATTGCCCCCAACAATCTGGGTCCTCATTTTACCTACCTCGGAAGGATGGAAGGCTGAGTCAACCTTGAGCCTGGTGGGATGCAAACCTGCAATAATTGCAGGCAGCTGGTGTTACTTAAGGAGGCATTAGCCCACTGCTCCACCAAGGCTCTGAATTGGACTGCTGAATTGTGTCCTAGAATAGAATAGAGCTGGAAGGGACCTTGGAGGTCCTCTAGTCCAGCCCCTTGCTCAAGCAGGAGAACCTATACCATTTCAGAGAAGGTGACTTGTCTAGCCTTTTCTTAAAAATCTCCAGTGATGGAGCGCCCACGATTTCTGGAGGCAAGCTGTTCCACTGGTTGATTGTCCTCACTGTCAGGAAGTTTCTCCTTAATTCCAGGTTGCTTCTCTCTTTGATCAGTTCCCAACCATTGTTTCTTGTCTTCCCCTCTGGGTGCTCTGGTGAACAACCTGACCCCCCCTTTCTTTGTGGGGGTCATATCTGAGATGGGTTTCTTACCTGATGTTTTTGTTCTCCTATGTTGTGCCATGTGTTTATGAAATGGTTGCACTATTTCCCTAATGGTAGCTTTATTTCCCTAATGTACAGATTTGCACATGGCTCGCTGCACTGTACTGCGCATACCACATTGCTTAGTTTGTGTCTGGGTGTTTTTTATCCTTGTGGGATATGACACAAGACACAAACCAGCCTCTTGAGAAAACACCTTTGGGATAACCATGACCTGGATGAGTTGAGAATCTCCACAGACAATTTTGATAGTGTCACATTCTGGTCAGCTGGCATAGAAACATCGTGGCTAAACAAAGCCTCTTTCTACTCCTTGTCAGAAAGATCCCACCTCATTTTTTTAAGCTTACGTTTACAGATCCCCGGTCTTAACTTTAAAATGTAAACATTCCACATGAAACAGGATGAATGACAGAACTTTAAACTTTAAATTAAAGAATGGTTGCTGGAATCGGGTATGTCTAGTTTAATGAAGAGAAGGACGAGGGGGGACATGATAGCAGTCTTCCAATATCTCGGGGGCTGCCCCAAAGAAGAGGGAGTCAAGCTGTTCTCCAAAACACCTGAAGGCAGGACAAGAAGCAATGGACGGAAAACTGAAAGATGCTGTTTCAGGAGGCAACTGGAGTTTCTTGTTTTTCTTTGAAGATGTTTCGCTTCTCACCCAAGAAGCTTCTTCAGCTCGGACTGGATGGTGGGGAATGGAAAGATTTATACTCCTTGATTTATAGTCCTTGCCGTTAAAACTATTTGAGGCTTATCTGTGTCTTCAAGTTCACCTGAGTATTGCAAATGGGTGGGAAGCCCCACCATCCCCACCATCCAGTCCGAGCTGGATGAGAAGCGGAACGTCTTCTAAGAAAAAGAAGGAAGTCCAGTTGCCTCGTGAAAAAGCCATCTTTGGGATAACTATGACCTGGATGACTGAGAATCTCCATAGACAATGGATGGAAACTAATCAAAGAAAGAAGCAACCTAGAACTAAGGAGAAATTTCCTGACCGTTGGAACAATTATTATTATTATTATTATTATTATTATTATTATTATTATTATTATTATTATTATTATTATTATTATTATTATTATTATTATTAGTATACCGCCCTTCTCCCGAAGGACTCAGGGCGGTGAACAGGGCAATAAATAGTAAAATACAGAAATACAAAAATTAAGAATGGATTAAACAAAGTGCCCAGTACCTCAGAACAATAAGTTAAAATACATTTAAAACATTAAAACAATAATAAAACCCAAACCCATCAGGCCAGGCCGGCTTGTTCAAACAAGTAGGTCTTTAGATCCCGTCGGAAGGAGCGAAGGTCGGGCACCATCCGGAGCTCAACCGGTAAACGGTTCCACAAATCCGGCGCACCCACAGAGAAGGACCTCCCCCTGGGGGCCACCAGACGGCATTCTCTGACCGGTGGCACCCTGAGGAGGCCCTCTCTGTGGGAGCGCACAGGGCGGAGGGAAGTTGATGCCGGCAGCAGGTGCTCCCTAAGGTACTCCGGACCCATGCCATGTAGGGCTTTAAAGACCATTACCAGCACCTTGAATCTCACCCGGAAGACAACTGGGAGCCAATGCAGCTCACGGAGCAAAGGTGTAACATGGGAGTATCGGGAGACTCCCAACACAACTCTCGCGGCTGCATTCTGCACCAGTTGGAGCCTCCGAGTGGTCCTCAAGGGCAGCCCCATGTAGAGAGCGTTGCAGTAGTCTAAACGAGAGGTCACGAGCGCATGAGTGACCGTACGCAGGGCATCCCGGTCTAGATAGGGCCGCAACTGGCGCACCAGGCGAACCTGGGCGAAGGCCCCCCTAGTCACAGCTACTATATGATCTTTTAAAGAAAGCTGTGAATCTAGGAGGACTCCCAAGTTAACCAGTGGAACAGAAGTTGCCTCCAGAGGTTGTGGGTGCTCCATCACTGGAGGTATTTAAGGAGAGATTGGACCTCCATTTGTCTAAAATGATATAAAGTTTCCTCCTTGAGCAGGAGGTTGGACTAGGACCTCCAAGTCCCTTCCAGCTCTATTATTATTATTATAAATCATTTCACAGTCGGCCAGATGTTCAGACTGGATTTGGCATTTTTGTCTACTATTGAGTCCTTACCAAGGACCTGGGATAGGCAGATGTGGATGTTTGATGGTATTACAGATATCGTCGCAGGATGGAAGCAGTTCCTAGTAAGGCCGCCTTTTGCAATTGACTAATGGTGAATTTGTCAATGCCGATGATGGTGTTCAAGTGGTGCTCCGGTTGTTTTGGGATTGCACCCAAGGCGCCTATTACTATTGGTACTACCCTTGCTTGCCTTTGCCACAGTCTTTCTATTTCTATTTGTAGGTCTTTGTATTTTGTTATCTTCTCCAGTTCTTTCTCGTCTATTCTGCTGTCTCCAGGCACTGCCAAGTCCACTATCCAGACTTTTTTTGTCTTTCTTATCGACAATTGTTAAGTCCGGGGCGTTGTGTCCCATGTGCTTGTCTGTTTGAATTCTGAAGTCCCAGAGCAATTTAACTTTATCATTTTCTATGACTTTCTCTATTTTATGATCCCACCAGTTCTTGTTTACAGGCAAATGATATTTCTTGCAGATCTTCCAATGCTCCATTGTTGCTACTTTGTCATGCCGCTGCTTGTAGTCAGTCTGTGTGATATTATTATTATTATTATTATTATTATTATTATTATTATTATTATTATTATTATTATTATTATTGTTGTTGTTGTTGTTGTTGTTGTTGTTGTTGTTGTTGTTGTTGTTGTTACTACTACTACTACTACTACTACCCAGGTCCTAAGATAACACCAGCTTGCAAAAAAAAAAAAAATTTAAGGTGGGATGGAGGAAAATTTGAGAGCAAATACTTGGTGTTTCACACATATGAGAAGATGACATTGATCTTCTACGAATGAAGCAATTTCTGCCCAGAATGTCACAGATCCCAAGGAAGAGTTCAAAATAGTGGGAAAGATTCTAAAAATAAAAATTCCGGCTTTCTGGACATAGCTTGAAATATGAATGAGGCTGAAATTAAACCCTCTAAACCAGAGTTTCTCAACCTTGGCCACTTGAATATGTCTGGACTTCCACTCCCTGAATTCCTCAGGAAACAAAGCTGGAGACCTAGAACCAATTCTTGGCTAGTACCGCCGACCTTTTCCACAGAACTAGAAACTTTCCTAAAGCCAAAGATTCCTGCTACAATTTGCCAGATTTCTCCAACTTCTTGATCATCTCTAGAAGCACTGGTGGGTGCCATGTTCTGTGCCCTGCCTCTCTCTCTCTCTCTGTGGGCCCCTACCCTTTGTAAAAAAAGGGACACGGTGCCTCAGTGGGTTAGGACGCTGAGCTTGTCGATCAGAAGGTCAGCAGTTTGGCGGGTCAAATCCCGAGTGCCGCATAACAGAGTGAGCGCCTGTTACTCGTCCCAGCTTCTGCCAACCTAGCAGTTTGAAAGCACGTAAAAACGCGAGTAGCAAAATAGGGACCACTACGGTGGGAAGGTAACAGCGTTCCGTGCGCCTTTGGCGTCTAGTCATGCTGGCCACATGACCACGGACACGTCCTCGGACAAGCGCTGTCTCTTCGGCTTTGAAACGGAGCACCGCCCCCTAGAGTTGGAAACGACTAGCACGCATGTGCGGGGGAACCTTTACCTTTACTTTACCTTACGCTTTGTAAAGACCCACCTCTGGGGGAAAAACCCGCCGAAACGGTCTTGTTAAGCAAGCAATATTCCTCCTCCCACCACAGTCATAAGGGTCCATTTGAAATCCAGGCAATCCAGAGGAGGCACAATGAGCAGGTAACTGGCACAGCTGTAACCGCCCCCCTGATAAGGGAGACACGTTCCCTTTCTCACGTGGACAGAGGTGGGATAAGAAAAGCAGCATACTGCTGGGAGAAGAGAAGATCAAGGAAACCTATGATTAATTGATAGACGGATTATGGAAATGTAAACACGAATTACTATTGCCTATTCGTTAACTATTATTGATTGTGTATTTTTTTTCCTAAAAAAATTTATGAACCAAGACGACACCCGCTGTACACCAGGTGCTAAGGTTGTTAATGTAAAAAAATAAATCAATAAAGGTTTTACAAAAGAAAAAAGAAAAGCAGAAAGCGAAAGTCATCCCAAGCGAAAGCAAATCCCCCCGCCCTCCCCCCCCCCGCAGAATGGCAGGTCCCAAAGCAAAGCACAAGACTATACAGTATATGCAAGGAAGACGATAAGGATTTGGGGACCCGACACCCTCCTTTTGACTCGTCAAACCCAATATTTTTCTCTGTTTAGCAAAGTGACCTGACTTTCTCCTTGACCACACATTCCATCTGCCTCTTTTGGGGATGAGAATTGTGATTATGTCTTTCGGCAGACAGGCCTGGCCTGGCCTTCACAGCAGGTCGCTTCTGCAGAGCGTCTCTCTCTGTGTTATGTCCTAAGGCCTAGCAATTAAAAACTCCGATACCGTCTTGATGGATCGCTAGACCAGTGTTTTTCAACCACTGTTCCGCGGCACACTAGTGTGCCGCGAGATGTTGCCTGGTGTGCCGTGGGAAAAATTGAAAAGTAATTATAAAATACTTTCTTTGTGTTTATTTGATTCCTATTCAAGAGAATTACTTTATATACAGTCAATATAGGCACAGAGTTCGGGCGAATTTGAAGCCCCCTCCTCGGGAGAAGAGGAGGGGGTGAGGCCCCAGGTAGGGGTCGAGTTCTCCGGGGCCGCCTGAGCTTGTAGCTTGGGCGGCCGAAGGATTGAACTCCCCCGTAGCCTGGGTCGCTCCCAGCTGGCCAGCGCCTCTGCTCCTGACTTTATGGAGCAGAGCCAGGCGTCTGCGACCACCCCTGCCTGAAGGAAGGACTATGGAATAAAAAGAGCAGGCAGAGCGGTACAAGAGGAAAAGGTGAAGAGGATTATTTTATTCTACTCTCGAGCTTGATGGACTTTTTAAACTATAAGTGAAAGTGCGTCACAATTGAAAGTGAAAGATGGCGGCTAAACCTCCCCCTAAAACTCTTCGGAGTGCTGGAACTTCCCCGGTGCAACAATCATCATTGCAGGCATTGCATCCTCCTGATGTAGTGACATCGAAGGATTTACAAGATGCTCTTGAAAAACATACCCAGGTAATCTTGGAATCAATTTTGGAATCAATGGGTGATAAATTTGCACAGATGGAGGAGAAATTGAAGAAGTTGGAGGAGAGAATGGAGGAGAGGATGGAACAGAAGTACAGGGTGATGAAGGTAGACATTTTGTCTTCAGTGTATAAAGTGGCTGAATGTGTGGAAGATTTGGATGAAAAAGTCAAAGATTTGACTCAAAAGAATGCCATCTTAGAAGCAAAAGTATTGGAGAATGAAGATTTAAGAGACAAAATGGATAAAGAATTGAGTCTTGCTCAATATTTCCAGATGCAGTTTGCCATTAGAATCAGAGGTTTAAAGGAGAATATTAAGGAAGATCTAAAGCAGCTGGTTTCTGAGGCTCTTGAAGTGGTATTGAATCAGCCAGCATCTGAAATAAAAGGAGGCATGGATAAAGTGTATCGTGTGAACTCATGGATTGCTAGACAGAGAAAGTTGCCTAGAGATGTGGTGGTTTATTTTACAAAAAGGGAAATTAGAGATGAAGTTATACAAGCTGCCTATGATACTAAGGTCGTGATTGCTGATCAAGAAGTTCTGGTTCTAAAAGAAATTCCTCCAAAGATTTTAAGGAGAAGGAAGGATTTTACATTTCTTGTGCAAGAGCTCAAGCAACGAGATATAAGGTTCAGATGGGAGATTCCAGCTGGGTTGATGGTGATGTATGAAGGTAAAAGGCACCGTCTGGCTACTGTGATGCAAGCGCGTGATTTTTACAATAATGTTTTAAAAGCAACCCCATTAACACTTCTGGAAGCTGCAAAGGGATTTGGAGAAGGAGAATATCAAGAGGCTGAAGATGGACAGACAGAGGAGAATGGTGCTGGAGGAGATCAAGTTATAACACTTTTGGATGATCCCAGAGAACAGAGGGTGACGCGTGCTGCTTTAAAACGATCAAAAAAGATAAAAGAACAAGATCAGCAGAAGTCTATGGAACTTTCACAACGTACTTACAGTCAAGTAGTGGGAGGTGGGAAAAGATTTGGGTGAGGAATGTAAAATTTATACAAGTTTGAAAACTAAGAGAGAATTTTATTATTAGCCTAAATGTTGGAGGTGTGGTGATAAAGATGTAATATATTTTCATATTTTCATATATGGTAGACTTGTAAAAAGGTTAAGGCTTTTTGGATAAAAGTCTGATGGAATATACTAAGTTGATGTTGAATTTAATTACGGGGATAGTACTGGAGAGAGGAACTGCCGATTATAGAAGAGTGGATTTTAAAGGTTTCTGACCTGGTTGAAATGGTGAAGATTTCGGCCTATTTGAAAGATTACTTGTAGGAACGTTATATTTTGGAAGGGAGAAAATGGCTTGGGTTTATTCAGAACAAGTATAGGGCTAAGAAGTTTTATATTTGAATAAGTCTTCCTTTTTTTGTTTTTTTTTTATATATTAGTTTTTTTTATATATATTTATATATATTTAATATTACTAAGGTTTGTTTTATCCTATATAAGCTAGAGAGTGATAGATTTTAGAGTTTATGGTTGTTAGTATATGGTTGTTTATGATTGTTTTTTTTATATATATACCTTGTATCTAGCTCTGGGAAGTCGGGGGGGGAGGGGGGGAGGGGGGAGAGGAAGGGGGGGAGGGAGAAGGGGGGGGAGGGGGGTTTTTTTAAGGGAAAAATTGTATGTTAAAACTTTTCAAATAAAAAAAAATATAGGCAGAGTTAAATTTTTTAACATTTGCTAATGGTGGAGTGCCTCGTGATTTTTTTCATGAAACAAGTGTGCCTTTGCCCAAAAAAGGTTGAAAAACACTGCGCTAGACCAAAGAGTGACTAACACTTTAGATCCTGCCCTGGTTGACTTAGATCTGTACCATTCTTCCAACAGGAAGGAAGAGGCACGGGGAAGGAAGTGTTAAGAAGGAAGGAAGGAAGGAAGGAAGGAAGGAAGGAAGGAAGGAAGGAAGGAAGGAAGGAAGGAAGGAAGGACGAACGGGGATTTTTCACTTTAAGAAAAGACACCTTTGGGATATTAAAGCATCCTTCAAAAGCCTAAAAAGATACTACAAGTCAAGTCCTCTACTTACAGCCACAACTGAGCCCCAAATTTCTGCGGCTCAGCCGGACAGTTGTGAAATGACTTTTGCCCCGTTTTACTTTTTTTGCCACCGTTCTTAAGTGCGCTTGTTAAATTAGTAACACGGTTGTTCTAACAACAACAACAATAATGTTGGAAGGGACCTTGGAGGTCATCTACTCCAACCCCCTGCTCAGTCAGGAAACCCTATATTCCATTTCAGACAAATGGCTTTCCAGTCTTTTCTTAAAAACTTCCAGTGTTGGAGCATTCACAGCTTCTGGAGGCGGGTTGTTCCACTGGTTATTTGTTCTAACTGTCAGGAAGTTTCTCCTTAGTTCTAGGTTGCTTCTCTCCTTGATTAGTTTCCATCCGTTGCTTCTTGTCCTGCCTTCAGGGGCTTTGGAGAATAGCTTGACTCCCTCTTCTTTGGGGCAACCCCTTAGAAAAATTATCTTCTTTGAAAGATGTGCAGATAAAATAATAGTTTCCAAGAAATACAAATAGTAGGCTAAGTTTTATTGGTTCCTCTTGTCTAACTTTATATCTTTTGAAGAATCACAGAGAACTGTAAAATCTGGGTTATTTTATGATGTTTTTATTAGTACTAAGAATCATCTTTCTTAACTGTTTTTTTTTGGGGGGTGTGTTTCGTGGAGAATATTTTTTATGTCTTTTGCATCATACAGAGACATTATTTGCATCCATACCCCACCCAAAAAAAATCAGAAAAATACAGCTCGTAAATAGCCTCTTAAAATGGTGTTTATTGCATGCAGCTTGTGTGCATCCACCAGAGGACAGCTCAAGACCACTTTATTACATAAATAAATCTTGTGCATCTACTTTTGTTTCTGGATAATCAGTTTGCTTCAGGCTCCAAAATACCTACAATGGCAATCTAGCAGTCCACAGCAATGGCCTAATCATGAAAACCATTTGCTTCTTTTCTATTTTCAACTTCTTTCTTTCTTTCTTTCTTTCTTTCTTTCTTTCTTTCTTTCTTTCTTTCTTTCTTTCTTTCTTTCTTTCTTTCTTTCTTTCTTTCTTCCTTCCTTCCTTCCTTCCTTCCTTCCTTCCTTCCTTCCGTCCTTTCTCCCTCCCTCCCATTTCCCTCCCTCCCATCTCCTTCCTCCTTCCCATATTCCTCCCTCCCTCCTTCCCATATTCCTTCCTTCTTCCCTCCATTCCATCTCTCCCTCTTATCTCCTTCCTTTCTCCCTCCCTCCGTCCCATCTCCCCCCTCCTTCCCATATTCCTTCCTTCCTTCCTTCCTTCCTTCCTTCCTTCCTTCCTTCCTTCCTTCCTTCCTTCCTTCCTTTCTCCCTCCCTCCCATTTCCCTCCCTCCCATCTCCTTCCTCCTTCCCATATTCCTCCCTCCCTCCTTCCCATATTCCTTCCTTCTTCCCTCCATTCCATCTCTCTCCCTCTTATCTCCTTCCTTTCTCCCTCCCTCCGTCCCATCTCCCCCCTCCTTCCCATATTCCTTCCTTCCTTCCTTCCTTCCTTCCGTCCTTCCTCCCTCCCTCCCATTTCCCTCCCTCCCATCTCCTTCCTCCTTCCCATATTCCTCCCTCCCTCCTTCCCATATTCCTTCCTTCTTCCCTCCATTCCATCTCTCTCCCTCTTATCTCCTTCCTTTCTCCCTCCCTCCCTTTCTCCCTCCCTCCATCCCATCTCCCCCCTCCTTCCCATATTCCTTCCTTCCTCCCTCCCTCCCTCCCTCGTAAAAGGAGTAAAATAGGTCAGGAAGCCAGGAAAAAATTAACAAAAAAACAGGAACCATTTTTTTTTAAAAATAGGCCAAATAAACTGTTCCAAAATCACTGCAGGCTTTTAACTTCTTAAATTCTTCTGCTATGCTTGCAGAAAACGTCTTTTGAGTTTAGTTTTAGAATTAGTCCATTTTCCTACGGAACTTGTCAAACTATGCATGCAGGAACCTCAGCCAGAGAGATAGAGAAGAGTGTCTCATGTCGCTCCACCTTAAGAGTTCAACAACGTGCAAAACTCAAAATTCCTTCACTGTCAACATTAAACAAGTTATCCCAAACCTGGCCAGTCCTAGAGGCCATAAATTATTCTCTCAGCCTGCGGGTGATTGAACACGTCCCACAGAGAGAGGTTTTCTGGCCCATACTCCATATTCTTTGCCATTTCCAAGAAAAACAAAGGCCGTTAGACCTTCCTGGACCTGAAGTAAGTGAACACCTGGCTTACTTCAGAGTTGAAACCTGCTGAGATCCATCATGTATTGGGATTAGGAGCTGTGATGGCGCAGTGGTGAGAATGCAGTATTGCAAGGTAACTCCGCCCAACACCAGGAGTTCGATCCTGACCAGCTCAGAGTTGACTCCGCCTTCCATCCTTCGGAGCTCAGTAAAATGAGGACCCATGTTGTTGGGGGCAAAGGTGCTGACTCTGTTACAAGTTACACTGAAAAAAGTGAGCGAGGACCCTTTTTCACACTTACAGCCATTGCAGTATCAGAATTTAGACACTTGGCAACTTTCAGATGGAGTTGAGTCTGAATCCAATCGGTTTTATTGGCAAAGTCAAACTGGTCGATCAAGGTGTGAGAAAGGCCGATTTACACAGGCAAAGATGAGGCCCAAAATATTGGGGAGAAAAATCAGTGATGGTAACAGGCAGCCATTGAGGTCTTAAAACTTTCCATTAACGGGTTTCCTCTTGATGTGAACCCTGTCAAGACCGCCGGGATGATTATACCTTTGGGTCTCTCCTCAACTCTTAATGGCGCCTTAAGACACACACACACACACTCCAATTGTTTCAGCTGCGATTCTGACGTTGTTGCTGGCGCACCGTCTTTCTGACTCATAAATCAGGCTAATTTAGAACTCTTAACAATTTTGCCTGGTTCTCAAAGCAAATACCAATTACCAATAAATAATAAATAAAAAAAACCCATGAACTTCAAAGAAAGGTAATTGGCTAGCACAGCCGTGGTGGGAAAGGCAAGAAACGGATTGTTATGACAAAATATACGCCCCTTCTGAGTCACTCTGAACTTAAAGTGCACTAAGAAAGGAGGTGATAAAAAGAGATTATATGAGGAAATGAATTTAACATTTAAATGATTAATAGGCCCCATTAAGCCCCACCCCCCCGCCCCAGTGGAGATGCTCCTATCTGCTCCACACTAGCATTTGGTAAAACGCATTTTCATATATATATATATATATATATATAAAGAGTGTTGCATCCAAAGAGATTTCTAATGGGACTAAGAAATACCAAAAAAAGTCTCAGTTATGATCGAGAGTATTTATTCTGCAAACAGACTACTTTTAACTTTATTTAAAATAGCTTCTTGTTGCCAGGAAAACAGCATTCTAAATTTGTGACCCTAATTATCAGGAATGAATATATATATATCTCAGAAAGGTATAGCTGACTGATGAAGACTAAAGAGTCAGAAATGCATCTCAGTTTCAAATAAAGATTTGTCCCATGTTTGGGGCCTAGCAAGGTAATCTAAATAGTTAACAAGCATTTAACACATATCTCCCTTGCTTCTCAGCTAACAAAGTGAGATAGAGCTTGTGGCCTAGAGGTAAAAACAACTGCCTAATGTGCAATCAGCTCAGGTTCGAATCTCAGAAGGGTATGGCTGACTGATGAAAACAAATAAGTTTGAAATGCATATCAGTCTCCCTTTAATTCTTTGTTAGCAATCTAAAAAAAAAATTTACACAAATATGAGCTGTCACTGTTGTGACTACTGCCTGTCGATGGGTTAGGCTGAAACAGGAAATAAAGATTTGTCCCATGTTTGGGGCCTAGCAAGGTAATCTAAATAGTTAACAAGCATTTAACATATATACATATACATATACATATACATATACATATACATATACATATACATATACATATACATATACATATACATATACATATACATATACATATACATATACATATACATATACATATACATATACATATATATATATATATATATATATATATATATATATATATATATATATATATATATATATATATATATCTTTGTGGCTGAGACCGCGATAATTATCACTATACTATTTTATTTTATTTTATTTTATTTTATTTTATTGAGGCCATTTAAATAGCCATATTCTCAGATTCGACTCAGGGCAGGTCAGGATGACGAGAACAAACCACTAAAAATAATAATGAAATATTATAGAATATAAAATCAATTCTGCTGAAGGGGATTCGAGTAAAGCAATTAATTAGAACAGGAAGAATTGCACAGGCATATCACAAACACAGAGATATAGAATAGGTGGTATACGGCTCAGCAGTAGCAATTGTGACAGGGATCTAGGTGTCCTAGTAGACCACCACTTATGTAACAGGATAAGAAAATTGGAAGGGACTTTAGAGATCTTCTAGTCCAACCCCCTGCTCAGGCAGGAAACCCTATACCATTTCAGACAAGTGGCTGGCCAGTCTCTTCTTAAAAACGTCCAGTATTGGAGTATTCACAGGTTCTGGAGGCAGGTTGTTCCACTGGTTGATTGTTCTAACTGTCAGGAAATTTCTCCTTAGTTCTAGGTTGCTTCTCTCTTTGGTTAGTTTCCATCAGTTGCTTCTTGTCCTGCCTTCAGGTGCTTGGGAGAACAGCTTGACTCCCTCTTCTTTGGGGTAGCCCCTGAGATATTGGAACACTTCTATCATGTCACCTCTCGTCCTTCTCTTCCTTAAACTGGACATACCCAGTTCCAGCAGCCGTTCCTTATATGTTTTAGCTTCCAGTCCCCTGATCATCTTTGTTGCTCTTGTCTGTACTGATGCCAAAGTCTCTTGTCAACTTCCTCCTGATTGTTACAGATCTTAAAATGACCCGCTAGTGTGAATTCTAATCTGCTCAGGGTTTTTCCCCCCGCTGTTTCTTGGCAGAAGGGCTGAGCTATTTTAGATTTTTGCTCCCATCAACTCCTCCTGGCATTGCCAAGGCACAGGAACTGTGGGGGCTGGAATCAAAAACGAGAGGAGAGAACCAGATTGTATCCAGGCCAACAACTGCACACTGCCTCCAGCTTAGATTGGTCTCTTTTTGGGGGGCCTGGGTGAATGTGCAGGTCCTCAAATGGAGTCTAGACTAATGATGGCGAAGCGTTTGGACTCAGCGAGTGAAAAAATGCCTAGCTTGACTCTGCTGGTACGTGGTTCCTCCTACCGTCGACCAAAAAAAAGCAACAATTCATCACAAGGAATAATAATTTTAATTATTTAAATTTATTATTCAATAAACATTTCCTTAGACAAGGAATCTCTGCAGATTTTACCCTACTACTCGTTGCCGACTATAAGGGGTGGTGCTCATCTCTGTTTCAATGTCCAAAGACATTTGCATGATCATGTGGCCAGCATGACGTTGCAGAATGCTGTTCCCACCATAGTGGTACCTATTTATCTACTTGCATCTGCATGCTTTCAAGCTGCTAGGTTGGCAGAAGCTGGGGTGAGGATAGGAGCTCATCTCATCGTGTTGTGCTTGGGTCTCAAACCCGAGCTACCGTCTTTCCAGCTGACAAGCCCAGCGTCTTAACCACACTGAGCTACTAAGCAGCCCCGTATCCTTAGACAGTGGTGGGATTCAAATACCTGAACATCTGGTTCTCTGCCTGGATGTAAGCCTGGGCTTCCGAGGCCTAGAATGGACTTCCAGAAGTGACATCCATGCACTTCCTGTGGGCTGTTCTAGGCCTGGGAGACCTCCTCCAGGCCGCCGAGGCCTAGAACGAACTTCCAGAAGCAGCATGGGTTCAGCCGGTTCTCCAAACTCAACAAAGTTTAGCTACCGGTTCTACCGAACTGGTGCGAACCGGCTGAATCCCACCACTGTCCTTAGATAATTCTACATACTTCTTGAAATGTCTTTCTGAGGCAGCTCCGGGTCGCATGAGGCCTGTAAACTTCAGGAAATGCTTTTGCGTGGTCTTGTAGCCTCCAAAAAGGACGGGGAAGCATTCTCCTCCCTCCCCGGGCCCCCTGAGCCGCCAAGCCATAAAAGTTGGGGACCGCTGGCCTAAATGATCTCAGAGAGAGTGCTAACAACCAGATGACTGCAAGGAATATAAGTCCTTCTATTTTCCACCATTTAGTCAGAAGCGAAGAAGCTTCTTAGATGAGAAGCGAACAAGGAAAAACAAGGAAGGTCCAGTTGTCTTTTGAAAGCACTTTTGGGACACCCAAGACCTGGATGGCTGTGAATCTCCACAGTCATTGCTTCGGTCATACTGTTAAATGTGTTGACTGGTTTAATTTATCTATTTATTCATCACATTCACACAGTGGCCCATCTCACCAGTGTTTCTTAATCATCATCTTAAATATTTAATGTATAACTTTAGAGCAATTGATTCTGCTATGATAATTATTGCTCTTTTTTTCTCTTTTTATTATTCTAAGCTGCCTGGTGAGTTGGGAGCTACTGGTACATAAATAGATGTCATAACAAATAAATGAACAAAATCTCTGTTTCTGCATAATGTTCTCTCCTGCTCCTTCTCATCCTCAAATTTATTGTTCTAAATCTAGACCAAGGGTAGGCACTTCAACTCATGGACTTCAACTCCCAGAATTCCTGAGCCAGCCACACTGAAGGAAAAGGGAGAGGTTTCCAAGCTGAGCCATGCTGGCTCAGGAATTCTGGGAGTTGGAGTCCAGTAGTCATAAAAGAGCCAAGGTTGCCTACCCCTGGCCTTGGTAATAGTCTTTCTGTGGTGTCCTTGCAGTGGTGGGATTCAAATCCCTGAACAACTGATTCTCTGCATAGATGCAGGCCTGGGCCTCAGAGGCCTAGAACGGACTTCTGGAAGTGGCATCTTCGCACTTTCGGAGGGCCGTTTTAGGCCTGGGAGGCCTCCTCCAGGCCTCCCAGGCCTAGAACAGACTTCTGGAAGCGGTGTGCATTCAGCCGGTTCTCCGAACTAAACAAAATTTAGCTACCGGTTCTGCCGAACTGGTGCGAACTGGCTGAATCCCATCACTGGGTCCTTGATGTTCTCAGAACGTGGTGGACTTCTTAAAGATGTTTCATTACCAAACTAGCTAACATCATCAGTGCACCTAGTGATCTAGTTTGGTAATGAAACCTCTGCAAGAAAACCTCCAAGCTCACAGAACATCAAAGACATCACCAATCATGCCTGAGCTACAGATATTCTCTTCTGTTGATCAAAGTATTTCTGTTCTCTCACATAAGTGATTTGAGGTTGCATTTCTTTTCCCCAGGTCTTTAGTTCAGAACGTGCTTGCTTCCCCCCCCAAAACTGAGAAAAATCAGCTAAAACACAGCAAAACCCGAAATCCTCTCTGCTAGACAAGGTTCATGTAATAATAATAATAATAATAATAATAATAATAATAATAATAATAATAATAATAATAATAATAATAATAATAATAATAATAATAATAATAATAATAATAATAATAATAATAAAAAGTTGGAAGGGACCTTGGAGGTCATCTAGTCCAACCCCCTGCTCAGGCAGGAAACCCTATACCATTTCGGACAAATGGCTGTCCAGTCTCTTCTTAAAAACGTCCAGTATTGGAGCATTCAACGGCTTCTGGAGGCAGGTTGTTCCACTGGTTAATTGTTCTCACTGTCAGGAAGTTTCTCTTTAGTTCTAGGTTGCTTCTCTCTTGGGTTAGTTTCCATCCGTGGCTTCTTGTCCTGCCTTCAGGCACTTTGGAGAATATCTTGACTGCCTCTTCTTTGGGGCAGCCCCTGAGATATTGGAACGCTGCTATCATGTCCCCCCTCGTCCTTCTCTTCATTAAACTAGACATTCTCAGTCATCCAGATCGTGGTTCTCCCAAAGGTGCTTTGACTCCCTCCTCTTTGGGGCAGCCCCTGAGATATTGGAATATTGCTATCATGTGGTCCTTCTCTTCGTTAAACTAGACATACCCAATTCCAGCAACCGTTCCTTAAATGTTTTAGCCTCCAGTTCCAAGTCCACATGGGTAGATGCTTGTGTTGTTTTGGGTCACCCCAATGCTTTAATATGCCCTACGAAGCAAGGGTTGCATTCACACAATGTGATTGCCCATTGTCAGAAGAATACCGTATATACTTGAGTATAAGCCGAATTTTTCAGCCCACTTTTTGGGCTGAAAAATTCCACTTCGGCTTATACTCCAGTCAACAAAAAAAACTTACCGAGGACTTGTGCGCGGCCGAGGCTTTGGTGCTTCCGGGATCGCCCGCACCTCTCCCAAGCCACCGCCGTCCGAGACCTGCCGAAGTTTGGGGAGGTTTGGGGAGGTGCGCGCGCACCTCCCCAAACTCCGCGCCTTGCCTGCCTGCTTCTTTCCGCAGCGGAAAGAAGCAGGCAGGCAGGGCGCGGAGGAACGGAGACTTGCCGACGTTTGGGGAGGTTTGGGCGCCTCCCCAAACCTCGGCAGGTCTCCGTTCCTCCGCGCAGACCTGCCGACGTTTGGGGAGGTTTGGGCGCCTCCCCAAACCTCCCCAAACGTCGGCAGGTCTCCGTTCCTCCTGCCGACCTTTGGGGAGGTTTGGGCGCCTCCCCAAACCTCGGCAGGTCTCCGTTCCTCCTGCCGACCTTTGGGGAGGTTTGGGCGCCTCCCCAAACCTCGGCAGGTCTCCGTTCCTCCTGCCGACCTTTGGGGAGGTTTGGGCGCCTCCCCAAACCTCCCCAGGTCTCCGTTCCTCCTGCCGACCTTTGGGGAGGTTTGGGCGCCTCCCCAAACCTCGGCAGGTCTCCGTTCCTCCTGCCGACCTTTGGGGAGGTTTGGGCGCCTCCCCAAACCTCGGCAGGTCTCCGTTCCTGTTTGGGGAGGTTTGGGCGCCTCCCCAAACCTCCCCAAACCTCGGCAGGTCTCCGTTCCTCCGCGCAGACCTGCCGACCTTTGGGGAGGTTTGGGCGCCTCCCCAAACGTCCCCAAACCTCGGCAGGTCTCCGTTCCTGTTTGGGGAGGTTTGGGCGCCTCCCCAAACCTCCCCAAACCTCGGCAGGTCTCCGTTCCTCCGCGCAGACCTGCCGACCTTTGGGGAGGTTTGGGCGCCTCCCCAAACCTCGGCAGGTCTCCGTTCCTGTTTGGGGAGGTTTGGGCGCCTCCCCAAACCTCGGCAGGTCTCCGTTCCTCCGCGCAGACCTGCCGACCTTTGGGGAGGTTTGGGCGCCTCCCCAAACGTCCCCAAACCTCGGCAGGTCTCCGTTCCTGTTTGGGGAGGTTTGGGCGCCTCCCCAAACCTCCCCAAACCTCGGCAGGTCTCCGTTCCTCCGCGCAGACCTGCCGACCTTTGGGGAGGTTTGGGCGCCTCCCCAAACGTCCCCAAACCTCGGCAGGTCTCCGTTCCTGTTTGGGGAGGTTTGGGCGCCTCCCCAAACCTCCCCAAACCTCGGCAGGTCTCCGTTCCTCCGCGCAGACCTGCCGACCTTTGGGGAGGTTTGGGCGCCTCCCCAAACGTCCCCAAACCTCGGCAGGTCTCCGTTCCTGTTTGGGGAGGTTTGGGCGCCTCCCCAAACGTCCCCAAACCTCGGCAGGTCTCCGTTCCTCCGCGCAGACCTGCCGACCTTTGGGGAGGTTTGGGCGCCTCCCCAAACCTCCCCAAACCTCGGCAGGTCTCCGTTCCTGTTTGGGGAGGTTTGGGCGCCTCCCCAAACCTCCCCAAACCTCGGCAGGTCTCCGTTCCTCCGCGCAGACCTGCCGACCTTTGGGGAGGTTTGGGCGCCTCCCCAAACGTCCCCAAACCTCGGCAGGTCTCCGTTCCTGTTTGGGGAGGTTTGGGCGCCTCCCCAAACCTCCCCAAACCTCGGCAGGTCTCCGTTCCTCCGCGCAGACCTGCCGACCTTTGGGGAGGTTTGGGCGCCTCCCCAAACGTCCCCAAACCTCGGCAGGTCTCCGTTCCTGTTTGGGGAGGTTTGGGCGCCTCCCCAAACGTCCCCAAACCTCGGCAGGTCTCCGTTCCTCCGCGCAGACCTGCCGACCTTTGGGGAGGTTTGGGCGCCTCCCCAAACCTCCCCAAACCTCGGCAGGTCTCCGTTCTTCCTGCTGACCTTTGGGGAGGTTTGGGCGCCTCCCCAAACCTCCCCAAACGTCGGCAGGTCTGCGCGGAGGAACGGAGACCTGCCGAGGTTTGGGGAGGCGCCCAAACCTCCCCAAACAGGAACGGAGACCTGCCGAGGTTTGGGGAGGTTTGGGGAGGCGCCCAAACCTCCCCAAAGGTCGGCAGGTCTGCGCGGAGGAACGGAGACCTGCCGAGGTTTGGGGAGGTTTGGGGAGGCGCCCAAACCTCCCCAAACAGGAACGGAGACCTGCCGAGGTTTGGGGACGTTTGGGGAGGCGCCCAAACCTCCCCAAAGGTCGGCAGGTCTGCGCGGAGGAACGGAGACCTGCCGAGGTTTGGGGAGGTTTGGGGAGGCGCCCAAACCTCCCCAAACAGGAACGGAGACCTGCCGAGGTTTGGGGAGGTTTGGGGAGGCGCCCAAACCTCCCCAAAGGTCGGCAGGTCTGCGCGGAGGAACGGAGACCTGCCGAGGTTTGGGGAGGTTTGGGGAGGCGCCCAAACCTCCCCAAACAGGAACGGAGACCTGCCGAGGTTTGGGGAGGTTTGGGGAGGCGCCCAAACCTCCCCAAAGGTCGGCAGGTCTGCGCGGAGGAACGGAGACCTGCCGAGGTTTGGGGAGGTTTGGGGAGGCGCCCAAACCTCCCCAAACAGGAACGGAGACCTGCCGAGGTTTGGGGACGTTTGGGGAGGCGCCCAAACCTCCCCAAAGGTCGGCAGGTCTGCGCGGAGGAACGGAGACCTGCCGAGGTTTGGGGAGGTTTGGGGAGGCGCCCAAACCTCCCCAAACAGGAACGGAGACCTGCCGAGGTTTGGGGAGGTTTGGGGAGGCGCCCAAACCTCCCCAAAGGTCGGCAGGTCTGCGCGGAGGAACGGAGACCTGCCGAGGTTTGGGGAGGTTTGGGGAGGCGCCCAAACCTCCCCAAACAGGAACGGAGACCTGCCGAGGTTTGGGGACGTTTGGGGAGGCGCCCAAACCTCCCCAAAGGTCGGCAGGTCTGCGCGGAGGAACGGAGACCTGCCGAGGTTTGGGGAGGTTTGGGGAGGCGCCCAAACCTCCCCAAACAGGAACGGAGACCTGCCGAGGTTTGGGGACGTTTGGGGAGGCGCCCAAACCTCCCCAAAGGTCGGCAGGTCTGCGCGGAGGAACGGAGACCTGCCGAGGTTTGGGGAGGTTTGGGGAGGCGCCCAAACCTCCCCAAACAGGAACGGAGACCTGCCGAGGTTTGGGGACGTTTGGGGAGGCGCCCAAACCTCCCCAAAGGTCGGCAGGTCTGCGCGGAGGAACGGAGACCTGCCGAGGTTTGGGGAGGCGCCCAAACCTCCCCAAACAGGAACGGAGACCTGCCGAGGTTTGGGGACGTTTGGGGAGGCGCCCAAACCTCCCCAAAGGTCGGCAGGTCTGCGCGGAGGAACGGAGACCTGCCGAGGTTTGGGGAGGTTTGGGGAGGCGCCCAAACCTCCCCAAACAGGAACGGAGACCTGCCGAGGTTTGGGGACGTTTGGGGAGGCGCCCAAACCTCCCCAAAGGTCGGCAGGTCTGCGCGGAGGAACGGAGACCTGCCGAGGTTTGGGGAGGTTTGGGGAGGCGCCCAAACCTCCCCAAACAGGAACGGAGACCTGCCGACGTTTGGGGACGTTTGGGGAGGCGCCCAAACCTCCCCAAAGGTCGGCAGGTCTGCGCGGAGGAACGGAGACCTGCCGAGGTTTGGGGAGGTTTGGGGAGGCGCCCAAACCTCCCCAAAGGTCGGCAGGTCTGCGCGGAGGAACGGAGACCTGCCGAGGTTTGGGGAGGCGCCCAAACCTCCCCAAAGGTCGGCAGGAGGAACGGAGACTTGCCGAGGTTTGGGGAGGTTTGGGGAGGCGCCCAAACCTCCCCAAAGGTCGGCAGGAGGAACGGAGACCTGCCGAGGTTTGGGGAGGTTTGGGGAGGCGCCCAAACCTCCCCAAAGGTCGGCAGGAGGAACGGAGACCTGCCGACGTTTGGGGAGGTTTGGGGAGGCGCCCAAACCTCCCCAAAGGTCGGCAGGAGGAACGGAGACCTGCCGACGAGCCGCGGCCACACAGGGTATTCCTGTGTATTCAGGCTTGCAGAACGGCGGATCGGCTTATACTCGAGTCAATAACTTTTTCCAGTTTTGGGGGGTGAAATTGGGGGTCTCGGCTTATACTCGAGTCGGCTTATACTCAAGTATATACGGTAATTGGAGGGGTCCAATTTAATAAATAATAATGAAATCCATACTCCTGTGAGGAAAAGAGAAATATTTATTCTCAAAAGCAGAGGGGTTTGCTTTGGGGGCAGCTGCAGAGAAATGGGGCACAGTGACACCATTTTATAACGGAGCTTCTCCTGGATATGGAAGTGTCTATGTGCTGATTCTAGGGTGACACTTGAGGGATGTATGTGTGTGTGTGTGTGTAGGGGAGATGTCATCTATGATATTTATTCTTGTGAACATGGAATTCCACTGGGGGACCTAATTTAATTAACTCCATTTGTGTTTGCAGACCTTATCCTTTGATATGTGGATTACGTCTGGGCAACCTATTTAGGGCTTTGAGGAAGTGTGAGTAAAATATTTTCCCCCATTTGCTATTTTTACCTGATTAGTTTCAGCTCGACTGTCAATTCTCTTAGTGGAAACGCTGATTCTCAGTCCATTGTGGATTCTGTTAAAGTTTTAAGGGAAGATGGAAACAGTATAAAGAGTAAAATATATTTTCATATAAAACACCTTATACCATCTTTAACTGAACCTTCTACTCAGCTGCTGGATTCGGGCCACATGAGTGGGAAATGCAGTCATTTGTAGCTTTGTGTGTCACATCAACGCAACCATACTTTCATCATTTTGTCTGTGCCGGGTTTGCCTCATCAACTAGTGTCTCAGTTGAAAACTGAGTAAGGTTAGTCCTGATTGGGTCTTGGATGAGTCACCAACAGGAAATCTTGGGGCTGTCGGCTAGCTAGAGTGGGATATATATATAGAAGAACTTCCAGAAGAAGAACGAAGCTGAAGTCACCAGCCTGAGGATGACGGATGAGATTTCATCGAAACGTTGCCCTGATAACTCTAATTCTACGTGGGGAAAAAACCCGAATGACCAAAGATCTACATACAAACACCCGTGAAAACCTCAGAAAACATATATATATGTGTGTGTGTGTGTGTATATGTATATGTGTGTGTGTATATGTATATGTGTGTGTGTATACACACACACACACACACACACACACCTTGGAGGAAGGAAATGGAAGAGTTGAAGGAAGCTAAGCTCAATTCAACACAGCCTGGACCATTTTCCCTCCAAATTAGTTTGCCCTTTAAAGATCAATTGAATATCTTGCTAGCATGCTCAGCGCAGCTAAACAGAGCTGTGCTGTGCTCAGTGAGGCAAACACTGTTTCTGATGGTATTAACAGAATAATTAATAATTAACAGCTTGTCCCTATGGCTCAGAAGCTGTTGTTTTTGGAGCATGACATCTAAAGTAGCTTTTCTGTTGGCTTCAGAGGCAGCGTTTTGGAACAAGCAAGGCTAAATGAGCTAGCACTGGTTGTGAGGGGGTTTCAATTCATCGACAAAACACAGAACACAGAATAATAGAGTTGAAAAGGACCTTGGAGGTCTTCTAGTCCAACCCCAGGGGTGGGATTCAGCCGGTTCGCACCTGTTCAGCAGAACAGGTAGCTAATTTTTTGTTGCCCAGGCTCAGAATGGACTTCCAGAAGTGGCATCCACAC
The DNA here is from genome assembly GCF_964194415.1 of Vipera berus. Taxonomy (NCBI): domain Eukaryota; kingdom Metazoa; phylum Chordata; class Lepidosauria; order Squamata; family Viperidae; genus Vipera; species Vipera berus. Next base: position 7,461,275 of record NC_138207.1, read on the forward strand.
AGAGAACCGGTTGTTTACATATTTGAATCCTACCACTGCCTATACCATTTCAGACAAAAGGTTGTCCAGTCTCTTTTTGAAAGCCTCCAGTGATGTTACACCCACAACTTATGAAGGCAAGCGGTTCCACTGGTTAATTGTCTTGGTGGAGCAGTGGGCTAATGCCTCCTTAAGTAACACCAGCTGCCTGCAATTAGTGCAGGTTCGCATCCCACCAGGCTCAAGTTTGACTCAGCCTTCCATCCTTCCGAGGTAGGTAAAATGAGGACCCAGATTATTGGGGGCAATTAAGCTGACTTTGTAATAATGCCGCTTGGGGGTGTGTGTGAAAGCCCTAATAAGCAGGCATATACATAGAATGAAGGCTATTGCTAAGCTTGTAAGCCGCCCTGAGTCTTCGGAGAAGGGCGGGATACAGTATAAATGGAATTAAAATAAAAAATAAAAAAAAATTGTTTCCACTGTTAGGAAATTTCTCCTTAATTCTAGGTTGCTTCTCTCTTTGCTTAGTTTCCAACCCTTGTTTCTTGTCTTGCCTTTTGGTGCTTTGGAACCATCTGTCTAGGTGCCCTTCAAATATTGGAACACTGCTATCATGTCACCCCTATTTCTTCTTTTCATTAGACTACAGAAACCCAGTTCCTGCAACGTTTCTTCATATGTTGTAGCCTTCAGCCCTCTAATCATTCTTTTTGCTCTTCTCTGCACTCTTTTCAGAGCCTCAACATCTTTTTTATATTGTGGAGACCAGAACTGGATGCAGTATTCCAAGTGTCGGCTTACTAAAGCTTTGTAAAGTGGTACTAGGGTTTCATGTGATCTTGACTCTATCCCTCTATTACAGGGGTGTCAAACTTGCAATGTCACGTGACGTGTCGTGACGTATCGTGACTTTTTTCCCATTGCTGGCAATGGGGTGGGCGCAGTTTCGCCATGACGCATCCAGCCGGCGGGCCGGCAGTTTGAGACCCCTGCTCTATTAATACAGCCTAGGATTGCATTGGCATTTTTGGCCATACACTGTTGGCTCATGTGTCGCTAATCAAACTAATTAAATTAATCAAGGAGAGAAGCAACCTGGAATTAAGGAGAAACTTCCTAACAGTGAGGACAATTAATCAGTGGAACATTTTTTGCCTTCAGAAGTTGTGGGTGCTCCATCACTGGAGGCTTTTAAGAAGAGACTGGACATCCATTTGTCAAGAATGGTATAGGGTCCCATGCAGGAGCAGGGGTTGGGCTAGAAGACCTCCCAGGTCCCTTCCAGCTGTTTTCTGATTAATATTTCAGTGATCGTTCATCAATTTGGCATTGATCAGACCCACAGCCCGCAGGGCCTCTGTTGCAAAGCAGCTCAATTATATATTATTATTTTTTTGCTTTTATTTATAACATTTTATGCTTTCTTTTTCAGCTCTGCAAAGCTAAATATGTCAGCAGCATTCAACCAAAGCATACAAACCAATACTCCTTTCTTTCTGATTCGGACTTTATAAAAGAGCGAAAAGCAACAAATTGATTTATGGACTATCATGTATACAGCATTCATGAATCAACTGAGAATTTAAGAGCCAAAATGCAGCCCCCCCCCACACACACACCAAAATGGGATTGGGTTATTTGTGGATGGGCTTATTCATGAGTGTATACGGTAAGATTTTTTTTTAAAGTACAGGCAATCCTTGACTCGCACCCATTCTTTGGGGACCGTTCAAAGTCACAAGGGCACTGGCAAAGGTGACTTAGGTTCGATTGGCACACTTGCCACTGTTGTGGCATCCCCACTGTTGTGGCCACCTGCTCAAAATTGCTTGGCAACTGTCATGTGTTTATGATGGTTGCGTAACCGGGGTGGTGGGATCACCTTTGGCTGCCTTCTGACAAGTAAACTCCATGGGAATGCCAGATTCCCCAAACAACCGTCTTGCTAACTTAGCAACTGCAGCGATTTACTTGATAACTGGGGCAAGAAAAACAGCAAAATGGTAGAAACCCAATTAAGGCCTGTCTTGCTTAGCAACAGAAATTCTGAGCTGAATTGTGTCGAAGACCGCCTGTAAGACACGCTCTGTAAGATCTGCTAAATCCAGGCACCTGCCATCAGCTTGTGTGCCACATCTGAGTAGTTTCAAGCTTTTTTTAAAAAAAATTGGGTGCGTGTTGGGGGAGGGGCTGAATGATCAAAGAACATTGTGTGAACTCAGCTCAATCAATCAGAATGGAGCTTGGAGGTCTTCTAGCCTGACCCACCGCTCGAGTATTTTTATTTTTTATTTTTTATTTTAATTCCATTTATATAAATTCTATTTATATCCCGCCCTTCAGGGCGGCTTACAAGCTTAGCAGTAGCCTTCATTCTATGTATATGCCTGCTTATTAGGGCTTTCACACACACCCCCAAGCGGCTTTATTACAAAGTCAGCTTATTGCCCCCAACAATCTGGGTCCTCATTTTACCCACCTCGGAAGGATGGAAGGCTGAGTCAACCTTGAGCCTAGTGGGATGCGAACCTGCACTAATTGCAGGCAGCTGGTGTTACTTAAGGAGGCATTAGCCAACTGCTCCACCAAGACCCTGTACCATTTCACACAAGTGGCTGTCCAGTCTCTTCTTAAAAGCCTCCAGTGATGGAACACCCACACCTTCTGGAGGCAAATTGTTCCATTGGTTTATTGTCCTTGCTGTCAGGAAGTTTCTCCTTAATTCCGAGCTGTTTCTCTCCTTGATTAGTTTCCATCCATCGTTTCTTGTCCTGTCCTCCGGTGCTTTGGGGAATAATTTGACTCTTCTTTGTGGTACCCCCTCAAATATTGGAAGGTTGCTATCATGTGTCCCCCCCCCCCAGTCCTTCTTTTCTCTAGACTGGCCATACCCAATTCCTGCGACCGTTCTGTTATATGTTTTATGAAGCTCATTTGTTCCTTTCTGGTTCTACATAAGTCTAAGTAGACCCGGGGGTCTTCAAGCTTGGCCCTTTTATGACTTGTGGACTTCAACTCCCAGAATTCCCCAGCCAGCATGTTTACCAAGTCACAATGTATAGCAGGGGTCTTCAAGCTTGGCCCTTTTATGACTTGTGGACTTCAACTCCCAGAATTCCCCAGCCAGCATGTTTACCAAGTCACAATGTATAGCAGGGGTCTTCAAGCTTGGCCCTTTTATGACTTGTGGACTTCAACTCCCAGAATTCCCCAGCCAGCATGTTTACCAAGTCACAATGTATAGCAGGGGTCTTCAAGCTTGGCCCTTTTATGACTTGTGGACTTCAACTCCCAGAATTCCTCAGCCAGGCACGCTGGCTGAGGAATTCTGGGAGTTGAAGTCCACAAATTATAAAAGGGCCAAGTTTGAAGACCCCTGATGTAGACGCAACCCACTCAACCACCCTGTGGTGCCAAGTGCATTAACCCGGCTTGTTTAATTGAGTTAGGGTGCAGTCTGTTGCACAGAACCAGGAATGGCATGAACACAGCAGCAACGTTAAAGTGACTTTGTGTGAGACGGATGGCCGTATGATTAAATCCTTGACTTACAACAGTTCATTCAGTGATCGTCCGAGGTTACAATGGCACTGGAAAAAGTGCTTTTCACACTTACGACCATTGCAAGCATCCCCTGGGTCACGTGGTCAACATTCAGACGCTTGGCAACTGACTCGTATTTGTGACAGTTGCAGTGTGCTGGGATCAGGTGATCCCTTTTCATAAGCAGCTGACAACAAAGTCAATGGGGCAACGAGATTCATTTAAAAACCCTGTTACTAAGTTAACAACGGCACTTAACCATTTCACTTAACCACTGTGGCGAGAGAGGTCGTAAGATGGGGCAAAATTCACTTAACAAATGACTCACTTAGCAACAGAAATGTTGGGCTCAATTATGGCTGTAAGTCAAGGACTACCTGTATGACTGATAAATAGGTAAATGGAGCAACAAGAAGCTAATATGTGAAAAATATACTGAGAAATATATAATACCTGGGAGAGTTTAAAATCCATGTTATGGATGCGGGTTTTTTCCATCACTTTTACATTGCTCAAATCTTTTTTTAAAAAAAAGTGATGCCTTTTCCTCAAATCCTAGATATTTCCCCCAGACTATTATTAGCAATTGGGTGTTTTTGGAAAAACAAGATGTACAATGATCAGCCACATTTGTTCAGCCTCATTTGGACCTTTTGTTTCCTTAGCAGCTGCATTCTCAAACCATCATGGAGTATAATTCCTGTAAATGCAGCATTGCCTAAACAGCCAGAATTTATAATAGATCTTTGCCTCATTCTACATATCTTTGTTCCTCGTGATGACAAGTTGTTCCTTACCCGAGGTAAGCCAACAATTTTAGCTGAGACATGATCTGGAACTTGTACTGACGGGGGGCAAACTGGCTTTTGTAATGTGTGCTCTACTAAGCCCTCTGTGTCAGTTTGATGGTTTGTAACCTTCAACTGGACAAAATGGTGCACCGTAGGGCGACCATTTTTGAATCAACGCACCTCAGATGGGCTAATTTACAGAATGCATCCCAAATTGGTAAGGCCTTGGTAAGGCCACACTTGGAATACTGCATCCATTTTTGGTCAACACGATGTAAAAAAGATTTTGGGACTCTGGAAAGAGTGCAAGAGAAGAACAGCATAACCCAGAGATAATCCTGCAAGCGTAGAACAGGAATCGACAGCCGAGCAACACCAAGCAATTAACCAAAGAGAGAAGCAACCTAGAACTGAGGAGAAACTTCCTGACAGTTAGAACAATTAATCAGTGGAACAACCTGCCTCCAGAAGTGGTGAATGAAGATTTTAAGAAGAGACTGGACAGCCACTTGTCTGAAATGGTATAGGGTTTCCTGCTTGAGCAGGGGGTTGGACTAGATGACCTCCAAGATCCCTTTTATTATTATTATTATTATTATTATTATTATTATTATTATTATTATTATTGTTGTTGTTGTTGTTGTTGTTGTTGTTTGTTGTTGTTATCATTATCATCATCATCATCATCATCATTCCTGTTATTCCCCAACTCCATTCCCTGCTGTGCTTCTTGGTTTGTTCTGGCAACTAACCTAGTCTGTTGCCCTAAGAAGCAATAACAGATGGAGCGCCTGTGGTGTGGTTAAAGCTGTGCCGATCTCGTCACAGTCAGGTTTCCAAAATCGATTAGGGGCGTGGGGGGGGTGTGTTTCAACCTATTCTCCAAAGCACCGGAGGGCAGGACACGAAGCAATGGATAGAAAATAATCAAGGAGAGAAGCAACCTAGAACTAAGGAGAAATTTCCTAGCAGTTAGAACAATTAATCAGTGGAACAACCTGCCTCCAGAATTTGTGGGTGCTCCAACATTGGATGTTTTCAAGAAGAGATTGGGCAACCACTTGTCTGAAAAGGGTATAGGGTTTCCTGCCTGAGCAGGGAGTTGGACTAGATGACCTCCAAGGTCCCTTCCAACTCTGTTGTTGTGTTATTCTCTTAAGTCTCTTGTTTTCCAGACTTCCCTTGGGCCAAATTGGAGAAGTGCTCTGAATGTGAAGAGGACAATGTTCACACAACACATCTACCTAGCATGTCTGCCTCATGAAGCAGGTCCAAGGCAGAGAGATTGATATGGAAAGGTTTCTAAGAAAAACACCTAAATGGGGAATCAATGTTCAACTTAGTTTCTTTCTTCGTGAAAAGAAATAAATCCCAAGTTATTTGGGGACTTTAAAATGACAATTACATTTTAGGAAAGCCCTCATTTGTTTTTGTTTTAAAAAACGTTTTATTGAACATTTTAACTGCAATAGTAAAAGATAATACAAACCGAAAAAACCCCCCAGAGCTAGTCGTTTCCAACACTAGGGGCCGGTGTTCATCTCCGTTTCAGAGCCGAAGAGCCAGCGCTTGTCCGAGGACGTCTCCGTGGTCATGTGGCTGGCATGACTAGACGCTGTTACCTTCCCACCGCAGTGGTCCCTATTTTACTACTTGCATTTTTACGTGCTTTTGAACTGCTAGGTTGGCAGAAGCTGGGACGAGTAACAGGCGCTCACTCTGTTATGCGGCACTCGGGATTCGACCCGCCAAACTGCCGACCATCTGATCGACAAAGCTCGGCGTCCTAACCCACTGAGCCACCGCGTCCCTTACAAATAAATATTAGCACAATCCTATTTATAGTAGTTGTCCTAGCACAAGCGAAAGATTGAAGCTGAATACTTCAGGAGGGGCAATATCTCCCTTAAAGAGAGCAAAGATCTCACAAAGATCTCTCACTTTAAGTGAAAAGAGAATTATTTTAATAAGCCAATTTAGATGCTGTTGGAATAGAATACATAAAGCGACTGTAGGGAAAAAGACTTAAACACCATGTTATCTACAAATCCAATAAACAACATGTTCCAGTCTAGATGTCAGCAAGTCTATAAAGAACCACCTAAACCAGGGGTAGGCAACTGTTATGTACTTGGCTCATTAGTAATAATACCACGTGGGTTGCTGGAGCAGCTAACAGCTCTCCAGCAACCCAGACTACAAGTCTCCAGTGCTGCTATTGGCTATCTCCAGGCAGCAATGGTTGCTTCAAACCTACTGGCTGCCGCCTAGGGGATAGACTATATATTGCGGCTAGTTGCAGCCTTTTCTCCAGTTCAGATTCTGCAAGAAATAAACCATGAGTTTTCCTGTACTCATTTACCTTGTCTTCATTCCTGCGCCTAAGAACCCGTTACACAACAGCAACCTTGGCTCTTTCATGACTCATGGACTTCAACTCCCAGAATTCCTAAGCCAGCACAGTTTAGAACATAAGAACACCTCCCATTATAACCCTGATCGAATAAACCAACTTCGTACTCCTTCCTTTTGTGTAAAACAAACTTGTTCTTTCATTCAGATGAGTGTGAATCTTCATCTCGAAATTCTTCAAAACTTAAAAAAAAAACCACCAGCAAGAATAAATTATTCTAATTACTCCCTGGGATTGTCATTCCTTCTTAATTTTTCTTCTTCATTTTTTTTAAAGACTCATCCATTTTTTTTATGCCTGTCTAATGACAAATTCGTGTTCTCAGATTTTGTTAAAAATCCTTTTCTGTAACAGTTTCATCTTGGAACAGACTGTTCCTAAGTACAGACAAACACAGCTGAGATCAGAAAGATGAGGTCCTGATGCAATTTCTTAAAAATAAATAAATAAATGTCTCTCCATGCCATTATAAGTTGCTTATCGTACAGAGTCTCTTCTTATGAATTTATCAGTTTGATTTGGAAATTCCACACTATTTCCACCTGCTAAATTTTTTTTATTATTATTCCTTTTTCAACTTTATTCCTTTTCAACAATCCTGGCTTGTATAAATAGAGGATATAGAATCAAGATCACGCGAAGTATTAGTACCGCTTTACAAAGCCCTAGTAAGACCACACCTGGAATACTGCAGCCAATTTTGGTCACCATATCACAAAAAACATGTTATGAGTTTGGAAAAAATTCAGGGAAGAGCAACTAAGAAGATCAAAGGCCTGGAGACCAAAACATATGAAGAACGGCTGCAGGACTTTGGTTTGGCTAGTCTAAAGAAAAGAAGAAATAGGGGAGACATGATAGCAGTGTTCCAGTATCTGAGGGGCTGCCACAAGGCAGGGGGGAGGCAGGTTGTTCACCAGAGCACCAGAGGACGAGAAACAATGGTTGGAAACTGATCAAAGAGAGAAGCAACCTGGAATTAAGGAGGAACTTCCTGACAGTGAGGACAATCAACCAGTGGAACAGCTTACCCTCCAGAAATCGTGGATGCTCCATCACTGAAGATTTTTAAGAAGAGACTGGACATTCACCTGTCTGAGATGGTATAGGTTCTCCTGCTTGAGGAGGGGGCTGGACTAGAAGACCTCCAAGGTCCCTTCCACTCCTATTCTATTCTATTCTATTCTATTCTATTCTATTCTATTCTATTCTATTCTATTCTATTCTATTCTATTCTATTCTATTCTATTCTATTCTATTCTATTCTATTCTATTCTACTCCTATTCTATTCTATTCTATTCTATTCTATTCTATTCTATTCTATTCTATTCTATTCTATTCTACTCTACTCTACTCTACTCTACTCTACTCTACTCTACTCTACTCTACTCCTATTCTATTCTATTCTATTCTATTCTATTCTATTCTATTCTATTCTATTCTATTCTATTCTATTCTATTCTATTCTATTCTACTCTACTCTACTCTACTCTACTCTACTCTACTCTACTCCTATTCTATTCTATTCTATTCTATTCTATTCTATTCTATTCTATTCTATTCTATTCTATTCTACTCTACTCTACTCTACTCTACTCTACTCTACTTCTATTCTATTCTATTCTATTCTATTCTATTCTATTCTATTCTATTCTATTCTATTCTATTCTATTCTATTCTATTCTATTCTATTCTATTCTATTCTATTCCCTTTTGCTTATTCTATTTTATTGCCTATTGCCTATTGCCTATTGCTTATTCTATTCTATTCTGTTCTGTTCTGTTCTGTTCTATTCTATTCTATTCTATTCTATTCTATTCTATTCTATTCTATTCTATTCTATTCTATTCTATTCTATTCTATTCTATTCTATTCTATTCTATTCTATTCTACTCTACTCTACTCTACTCCTATTCTATTCTATTCTATTCTATTCTATTCTATTCTATTCTATTCTATTCTACTTCTATTCTATTCTATTCTATTCTATTCTATTCTATTCTATTCTATTCTACTCTACTCTACTCTACTCTACTCTACTCTACTCTACTCTACTCTACTTCTATTCTATTCTATTCTATTCTATTCTATTCTATTCTATTCTATTCTATTCTATTCTATTCTATTCTATTCTATTCTATTCTATTCTATTCTATTCTATTCTATTCTATTCTACTCTACTCTACTCTACTCTACTCTACTCTACTCTACTCTATTCACTCTGTGTTCACACCAATGTTTCATTCTATGAATACCACATTCAGGGAAATTGCTGACCGTTTGGAGGATAGATTCAAGATTCAGGAGGACCGTACATTGGGCCCTATCCAACAAGATGCAATTCAGTGGTGAGGAATGTGGGTTTTTTCGCACCCTGCGGGCTCCTCATGAACTTGCCGATGAATGAGGACACGTGTCTGAGCTTTCTCGGGATGAGGGCCCAGACCGAAGTCCCAAGCTCTCTTTTATTGAGATACCAGCAACGCATCAGCAACAAGCAATTAGCAACAAACCATTATCTAAGCGTTCAGCTATCCATGAAAACCGTTATCTTAAGGTTGCGAATGGTTACATCTCAGCCATGCACTAAGCAATTATCTCAAGGTTATAAATCAGCTACATATCTGTATGGAATGTCTTTGTTCTTCTAACTATCTTGTATGTGTTACTTTCTTGTACGTGTTCCAACGGGGGTGTCCGTCTGCACGTAGCAAGGTCATCTGATTTTTGGTAAAACACAACTTATGAACAGAAACGAAACTTATCTCTGCCCTGAGCCAGACCTGCGCCATTTTATGTGAGCCTAAGGTGGAAATATGACAGGTTTCCTACATCTCCTCCCTTTTTGTTTTTTGACCCAAAGGGCTCAGTAGGACAGAGATGTGGTGCATTCCGGTGATAAGCATAAGGCTTTCTTTTGGCCCTCCTCGCCATCTGTGTCTAATACGAAGGAGGCCTTTACAATGGCACGGTCCATAGTATCTGACTCAAGGTCTTCTTGAGGCAATAACTGATATTTCTTTTCCCACAAGGCATTTACATGCTTGATGGCACGTTGCTCTGCTATAAATGAAATGCTATTAGAAATAGTTCTAACAAAAATAGGTAAAATACAAGGCAAAATAATACATCCTAAAGCAATCATACTAATTAAAGCTACAATAGCTTGCAAACCAGGTAATTTGGGAAACCAGGAGCCAAATAATTCCTGAAAGTTAAAACCATTCCATGTTTGAACAGGAACATGAGCTACTTTAACCATTCTATCTGTGATCTCCTGAATCACTTTCCCACTGTCATCAATTTCAATACAACAATTTGTAAGATTAAATTTTCCACATACCCCCCCTTCTTTAGCTAAGAGATAGTCCAGAGCCAATCGATTTTGCATAATGTAAGTTCTTGATTTAGCACTTTCTTTTGCTAAATGGGTCATGGCTGAAACTGTTTCATTAGTGACAATTTCTACAACTGCTTGCAGCCGAATCAGACGATTGAGTAAGTAGATTGGGGTCCTATAGCCATAGGTCCCATCTTCTGCCCAAGTTGCAGGTCCATAATAATGGATTATACGGTCGGGGGGCCATTCATTGTCCTTCCAAACACCCCGATGAATGTTTTTTGTGTCTCTTTCACTACGGATGTTACCAATTTCTTCATAAACTGGAACACCCAACACTTGTCGCTGTTGGAGGGGCAAAAGGAAAAAGCTAGGCCTGATGGCTCCTAGAACACAAGAACCATACCAGTCCTTGGGGAGAAAATTATAAGCAAAACGTCCACAAATCCAATATAGGCCGGTAGGAGCTTTCCATTGCAAGGCGTTGTTTTCTGGATCTAACAGGAAGGCCATGTTTGTCATTTGTGCCAATGCGTTGTTGGGCTGTGAGTCCGAAGAACCTGACCACCAAGTATTGTTCTCCCAAGTCCCTTTGCATCTTAATGAGCCCACGTTACTATGGCGAAAATCAGTCTTTTTACGTTGGTAACAAATGTTGCCTACCAATTTGGTAGTTATAGCCCAAATTTCTTGTCCTTTCTGATTAAAGGTGTAATTGGCCTGATTTTCTAACATTTGAGTGTAATTGAGTTCATGGGCTTCCCATGGCCATTGATCACCCATGTTAGTGCCCCCACACACAAAACAATTTTGTACCGTAAGCTCCTTTGCAATAGTTTCTGCCAAGGCCAAAAACATGTTGTGAGCTCTAGGGGGAAGTACCAACCCCTCCATTTGTTGGCTTTCTTGATAATAAGAATGAAAAAGTGACTGACTAAGGGGATCTAAATTGTGCTGAATAATCTGGATTGTTAAGATTACACTGGGGTCTGAGCCTGTTCCGTCGATACCTAGCCCATATTGATTGTTGACCCCTTTCCAGGAATGCGATCCCAACCAATTTTGTGGGACCGGGAATGTCAAATTTATTAGGTTGCAATTATGCCGGTGGCAGGAGGAGTTTGCTGGCAACCTGGTAATATAAAGTGTCTTATGCTGATTATACCTGGGTATGGTATCTGGATGAACAGTCATTCCTCGGGACTGAAAATCCACACATTTCCAGTCCCCACAATAGGTGCCTCTGCCGCAAGAGTCACGGTAGTCGGATCGTCGGGCGCATAGATACTTTTCGTTGTTGGAGTAAGTTCGCCGCCATTCTAAGGATCCGCATGTGCTGGCCCCTTCGTCCATGGCTCTGCACGCATCAAAGATGACAGATTGAGAAACCTCTTTGTTATAAAAATCATGACTAACCAGGAGAGCTGACCCTGCTTCAATTTTAATTGTGTATCGATGAGTGGGTCCCTTTGGATTGAAACATTGAATCTTACCAGCATCAGTACAGATGGAATATGATGTACCATTATAGGTGCATTGATGTGAAAGTTTGGTTTTGCAAGATAGGTGAGTGTGAAAAATCAATGTTCTAGTTATGAGGGTGCCTTGTTTGGTGGTTGCCATGCAAAGTTCACATTGTCCTTTAGTCTGAAGCACCGTGGTCGTATGAGTTGGTAATGTTAATGAAAAACCGATAAGAGTCACAAACCATATTGTCGTCTTTAGCGGGGTCCGTAGTTGTTTTTGTGGAGGCATGATATGGGCGAACATGACGACCGGGGATCCATAGCACTTTGTCTGGCAGTTGAACAGCTGCGTAGCCTCTGCCCCAGGTGATAAGGTCTGCGGGGCCTTGCCAAGTCAGGTCTGGAAGTTGTCGGTACCAAACCTGTGGCTTAGGGAGATCTGAAGAAGAAGAAGAAGAAAAATGCCGCTTTGCAGCTGTGGTTAAGGGATGGCCAGTCAAGTTTGAAAAGTTCAGAGTGTAGAGGCAAAGGTTAAGAATTTCTTGCAGTGCTGGGAGGTTAGGGTTTCGTTTTCCCCCGTTCTGATTTTTATAGCGATCTAAAGCATGTTTCAAGGTTTGGTTAGCTCTTTCCACCAAGGCTTGGCCTTGGCTATTATATGGAATTCCAAATTTGTGTGTGATTTGCCAATGATGACAAAATTCTGCCATGGCTTGACTACTATAAGCAGGGCCATTATCTGTTTTGAGTTCTTTTGGACATCCCAGCACTGCAAAGGTCCGAATACAATGATTAATGACATGTTTGGTGGCTTCTCCCCTTTGGGGGGTAGCCATGATGAATCCTGAAAAGGTATCAATTGAAACATGCAAATACTTCCATGGGGCAAATGGTGCATATTGTGTGACATCCATTTGCCAAATTTGGCAAGGCTCCAATCCCCTTGGATTGACACCCATAGGGATTGCAGTGGCTTGTTTGCTGCAGGTTGGACACTGCTGACGAATAGCAATAGCTTCTGCAGCGGTGATGCCAAACTGCTTCTGCAAAGCTTTGGAATTTTGATGAAAATATGAATGACTTTCCCAGGGGGTGAGGGGTTGCAAAGAACAGGCTGAAGGTCCGGAGGCAGCCTGATCTGCAACATTGTTTCCCTCTTGCAAAAAACCTGGAAAAGGTTGATGACTACGAATGTGAGCAACAAAAATAGGATGTTGGCGTTCAAAAAGCAAATTTTGCAAGGTTAAAAAAAGTTGTAACAAATCTGGTTGAATGGATGGGGATAAATAAGATCCATAAATCACTTGAATTGAGTGATAAACATAAAAGCTATCCACAATAAGGTTGAAAGGTTGAAAGGAAAAAATTTGACAAGCCAAAATTGAAGCAGCCAGTTCAGCTTTTTGAGCTGACCGCTGGGGTGTTGTTTGCTTGGTTCTCCACTGACCATTTTCCAACCAGGCACAGGCGCCACACTCCTTGCTCCCATCTGCAAAAACTGTAACAGCCGAATGTAAAGGGTGAGGAGACAAGGGTGACAACCAGTCAATGGGTACAGTGCGAACAATTTGCAAACGATAATCGGGTGGTGGGTGGCAAGAAACCTTGCCATGCCAATCAGCTAAGGAAAATTGCAATTCACTTGAGGTTTGAAAAAATGATTCCCAAATTTGCAAAGACATAGGCACAAAAAGAGTGTCTATCTCCAGCCCAATCAAGGCTTTCGTTCGGTGACGGATTTTAAAAATCAATTGAGCCAATTGTGCTTCTCTGGTTAAAACAGAAACTTTGGGCGTATGGGATAAATGAATCCACTCTAAAATTTTCAATTGGTTAGCACATTGAACAATAGCAGCAGTAAATAGTCCAGGCGTGTTTAAAATAATAGCAGCAAAAGGAACATTAATAACCATACGATCTACCCAGATCTTTTTTAATGCGTCATTTACCAACTGCAAAGTTTTAATATGTTGTTCTGAAAAACAAATTTTGTCTGCTGGATGCTTCCCTAATGTTAAAGCATGAAACAAAGGAGACAAATCTGATGTTGTTAAGGACAGATATGGTCTTGCCCAATTAATGGTTCCTAGATATTGCTGCAATTGTACCAATGTTGGTTCTGATGGCAAAAATAAGTTTGGAATATGAGGAAAAGCTGCTGTGGACAAAAGTTTATGGCCTAAATAGGAATAAGGCGACATGTGTTGAACTTTTTGTGGACTGACAAAAAATCCAAACTGATTTAAAGTTTTTGTTAAAAAATCAAAAGTTGCCATAACAGTTCCTTTGGGGCCTGGTGCTGCAATTAAAATATCGTCCATATAGTGATAAACCAAAAAATGTGGATGCCTATCACGATACGGCTGCAGCACTTTCGCCACGTACCATTGACACATGGTGGGGCTATTAAGCATGCCTTGAGGCAAAACTTTCCATTGATATCTTTGGGCAGGTTCTGAATTGTTAAAAACAGGCAATGTAAAAGCAAAAAGTTGTCTGTCTTCTTTACACAATGGGATAGAAAAAAATGCATCCTTTAAATCAATTATCAGTAAATCATAATTGTGAGGAATTAAATTTGGATTTGGCAACCCAAGTTGTAGCGCCCCCATCGGTTTTAAAATCAAATTGATGGCCCTGAGATCGTGAAGAAATCTCCATTTGCCTGATTTCTTTTTGATGACAAACACTGGAGTGTTATAAGGGCTGTGTGAAGGCTCAATGTGATCATTGTCCAATTGCTCATTTACTAATTGCTTTAAAGCTTTTAATTTTTCCTGAGTTAATGGCCATTGATCTACCCAGACGGGTGTATCAGTTTTCAAATGAAGCTTTAAAGGTTGAATGGTCTGAAACATGTTACTCGAGAGTCAATTTTGCTTGAAATTGTGACATCAAATCCCTTCCCCACAAGTTTGTGTGAATGGGCAAAATCACAGGTTGAAAATAGGCAATAGAAGACACAGCAGAGGAAGTTACCGGAAGCCACTGCTTGCTGCGGACAGCGTGTTGAATTCCCCCCACTCCTCTCACTGCCGGAGCACTTTCTGTTTCCCAATTTTCTGGCCACTCTTCTGTTCGAATGACACTAACATCAGCCCCTGTGTCCAATAAACCAGAAAAGTTCCGGTTATGAATTTTAAATGTCATCATAGGGCGGTCATCCTGAACTGTTTTTTCAATGGCAAGTGCATCCGCCATTTGAAAGGAGGGGAAGGGTGTGACAGGCAAAATCAAAATGGCCGTTGCCACGAGTTCTCCCTGTTGAAAAGAAGTGGGTGTGTTTCCGGTAACCGCCATTGCAACGGATGAAAAATCGTTTGAGTCTCGCAAAAAAGGCGAGGCCAAAATTCCCCGAGCCATAAGGTCTCGCACCGGAAATACTAACAAAGGAGCATTTGGTGGTTGGGGACCCTGAGGGTCGGGCTGAGTTGGCAAAAAATAAACCATCCCAGGCACATTGATTTCCAGGGCTTCTGATGTAACAATATTAAAAACATCAGGATGTGATTGTGAAAAGTCAGCCTTTGGTGTTGGGCTAGCTGACCGCCCCCCCTCTAGTTTCCCTGGAATTGATCTTGGGGAGCAGATGAAAAAGAGCTGCGGCATTGATTTGCCCAATGAAATCCCTTTTTACAGCGAGGACAGACTGTTTTTGGTTTTGTGGAGGAGCTATTTTGAAGCCGATTTGCTCCTCCCCCGGGTGCCCGGCATTGTGCTTTAAAATGTCCAGGCTTGCCACAGTTAAAACAATTTCCCATTGGTTTTATTTGTCCTCCATTATTTAGTGCCATAGCCAGGGCATCCATGGAATATGCCGTTGTGCCTACTATGCGACATGCGTTTAAATAGTCAGCAAGAGTGGCATTTGGCATGGCAATAATTGATTTTAACAATTTTTTACAGTCTTCATTAGCATTTTCATAAGCCAATTTTAACAGAAGTTCATTTCGGGCATATTCATTGTCTATTTGTCTTGTTATTTCTTCCTGCAGTTTATCCACAAAGTCTGAATAAGCCTGATTGGGACCTTGATAAACTTTTGCAAAAGACATTTTAGCTTTTCCGTGAGGATCATCTATCTTGCGGAAAGCTGCTAAAGCCCCTTCCTGTATCAAATTAAAAGCCTCCCTTGGGCTTTGAGCCTGTTGGTCATTTGTAACGAATTGTCCTGTGCCAAATAATTGATCCCTATTTACCCCTTGAGGTAATCCAGCAAGAATTTTTTTCTCTATTTCTTTTTTATACTCAGATTCCCAAACTACATATTGTGAAGGTGTCAATATCATGTGTGCAATGGACTTCCAGTCTACCAATGCCATCACATAAGTAGCAGCCATGGAAACGAAAAGTCCTTGCACAAAAGGCGATTGAATGCCATATGAAGCAACAGCTTTTTTAAGATCTTTCACTACATTCCATTGCAATCCTTCATATGTGTGAACAGCATTTCCTCCAGCTGCCGGAGCTGGCTGGATGTTTACTGGATAGCAAGATAAATCTTCCAATGTTAGCTGTCCTGATCGGGCGGCCTGTCTAACAGCATTTGCCACCATTCCTTCTTTAGGATAATTGTTAATTACTTCTGGCTGAGCCTGAGGGGCACTGGGAGCCGCAGCTGAGGTGCCCTGCTTAGTTTCTCCCGGCTGAGTAGGTTCCTCATAAGGAGGGGGAGCCGGAGAAACGGAAAAGGCTTCTTTAAGTCCCTTTTCGTGAATCCACAAACTTTCCATTAAGACTCGCCAGGCTGTTAACATTTTTGGAGGTGCTCGAGGAGGTTCGTGGAGCCATTCTCCAATTTTTCTCCAAGTCCCTGTTTTTAACGAGCCCTTTTCCGGATAAGCCGGAGTCTTTTCCCAAATATATTCCATTAAAGCAATCAACTCCTTTTTTGAAACTGCTGGTAATTGTTTGCCACTACTTTTAAGTAAAATATTAGAAGTTCTGACTATTTCCTCAAGCTCTTTCAGGTGCGCTGCCTGTTGCTTAGAAAATTTGTTCCCCATACTCACGAATGGATCGTCGTCTTCACGAGGCGAGATCGTGTGCACAGCCTATTCCAGGCGATGAGTATGGAGACCGTCAGAGACGTATCCACTCGCAGCAGATCACGTCGGGATGCTGGGAACCCGTTGCTTGAAGCAGCTTGAAGCAGCCGGGTTGCTGGGAACCTGTTGCTGGGAACCTGCTGCTAGTGAACAGCCAGGTTGAGCACGGCCACCATCGGGTGAATGATGGCTGAAGACGTATTCCGCAGAATCACGTCGGGGTCACCAGTTGTGGGTTTTTTCGCACCCTGCGGGCTCCTCATGAACTTGCCGATGAATGAGGACACGTGTCTGAGCTTTCTCGGGATGAGGGCCCAGACCGAAGTCCCAAGCTCTCTTTTATTGAGATACCAGCAACGCATCAGCAACAAGCAATTAGCAACAAACCATTATCTAAGCGTTCAGCTATCCATGAAAACCGTTATCTTAAGGTTGCGAATGGTTACATCTCAGCCATGCACTAAGCAATTATCTCAAGGTTATAAATCAGCTACATATCTGTATGGAATGTCTTTGTTCTTCTAACTATCTTGTATGTGTTACTTTCTTGTACGTGTTCCAACGGGGGTGTCCGTCTGCACGTAGCAAGGTCATCTGATTTTTGGTAAAACACAACTTATGAACAGAAACGAAACTTATCTCTGCCCTGAGCCAGACCTGCGCCATTTTATGTGAGCCTAAGGTGGAAATATGACAGGTTTCCTACAGAGGAAAATAAGGCCCTGCACTTAGGCTGGAAAAAATCAACTGTATAGAATAGGTGGCATCTGGCTCAATAGGTGGTATCTGTGAAAGAGTTATCCATGTTATAGTGGACCTCCCCTTAAATATGAGCCAGCAGTGTGCTGCAGCTGTCATAAAAGCCAATGCGATCCTAGACTGAGTCAACAGAGAGATAGCATGAAGTGATTGTACCACTCTATACTGCACTGGTGGGGCCACCCTTGGAACAGGACCCAGATTGTTGGGGGCAATTAAGCTGACTTTGTAATAATGCCGCTTGGGGTGTGTGTGAAAGCCCTAACAAGCAGGCATATACATAGAATGAGGGCTACTGCTAAGCTTGTAAGCCGCCCTGAGTCTTCGGAGAAGGGCGGGATATAAATCCCACCAGGCTCAAGGTTGACTCAGCCTTCCATCCTTCCAAGGTAGGTAAAATGAGGACCCAGATTGTTGGGGGCAATTAAGCTGACTTTGTAATAATGCCGCTTGGGGTGTGTGTGAAAGCCCTAATAAGCAGGCATATACATAGAATGAAGGCTACTGCTAAGCTTGTAAGCCGCCCTGAGTCTTCGGAGAAGGGTGGGATATAAATGGAATTAAAATAAAAACAAACAAAAACAGTGGGTTCCATTCTGGTCACCACAATACGAAGAGGATGCGTGCCTGGCTGAGGAATTCTAGGAGTTGATGTCCACCAGTCATAAAAGGGCCAAGTTTGAAGACCCCTGACGTAGGTCAACCTATTCTCCAAAACCCCTGAAGGCAAAAGAAGAATCAATGGATGGAAACCAATCAAGGAGAGAAGCAGCCTAGAGCTAAGGAGAAACTTCCTGACAGTCAGGACAATTAATCAGTGGAAGAGCTTGACTCCAGAAATTGTGGGCGCTCCATCACTGGAGGTTTTTCAGAAAAGACTGGGCAGCCATTTTATTTATTTATTTATTTATTATTGGATTTCTATACCGCCCTTCTCCCTAGGGACTCAGGGCGGTTCACAGGGCATATATAAATAGGTATACAAAAATTAAAAGAAAATTAAACCATGCCCAGATTAAAATATAACAATAGTGAAATAATAAAACCAATTAAAAAACCCAAATACCCCTTCAGGCCAGACCAGCTAATTCGAACAAGTGGGTCTTCAACCCGCGACGGAAGGATCGGAGGTCCGATGCCATCCAGAGCTCAACCGGCAGTTGGTTCCATAGTGCCGGGGCACCCACAGAGAAGGCCCTCCCCCTGGGGGCCACCAGTCGACATTCCCTGACTGGAGGCACCCTGAGGAGGCCCTCTCTGTGGGCACGCACAGGGCGGAGGGGAGTTGACGCCGGCAGCAGGTGGTCCTCGAGGTATCCCGGACCCATGCCATGTAAGGACTTAAAGATCATAACCAAGACCTTGAACCTCACCGGGAAGACAACTGGTAACCAATGCAGCTCGCGGAGCAAAGGTGTAACATGGGAGTACCGGGAAACTCCCAAGACAACTCTCACGGCCGCATTCTGTACCAGTTGGAGCCTCCGAGTGGTCTTCAAGGGAAGCCCCATGTAGAGAGCATTACAGTAGTCTAGGCGAGAGGTCACGAGCGCATGAGTGACCGTACACAGGGCATCCCGGTCCAGATAGGGCCGCAACTGGCGCACCAGGCGAACCTGGGCGAAAGCCCCCCTAGTCATTTGTCTGAAATACGTAGCATAGGGTTTCCTGCTTGAGCAGGGGGTCGGACTAGAAGACCTCCAAGGTCCCTTCTAGCACTGTTATTCTTTAGTCTCCTTTATGCTGGGCTTGTATACTAATGAGGGTGGTACCCAAGCCCAGCAAATCTGTGCAGAATCCATCCATCCGTTAATCAATTATTGTATCCACGCCGCCAAACGATAGAACAATCCTCACTGGCTATTAGGCATCTTTTGTTTTTGCAACAGTTGAATGTGAGCTTGAAAGAGTTCAGTGGGAGAAAGAAAAAAAAAAGAGAGTCCTCTACGTTTGCTTTAGGCCAGACGCGTGAAAAGGCAGGGCGGTGAGTCATCAGAGATGGTCGAGGCGGATAAATAATCGCCTGTGCCCTTTGTGAGTTCCAGTTGCTGGCCCTGAAGACTGCAGAGAACACGCTGCTCTACGGCAGAAGCTAATCAGATATTCTCGGCTGGGAAGGTCTTTGCAGCCAGCATTTGCTGCTCCACCCAGCTCTACTCAGAAGTGAATCTCACTGAATTCAGAGGGGGGGGGGCTCCTTCCTAGGTAACAGAATAACGGAGTTAGAAGGGACCTTGGAGGTCTTCTAGTCCAACCCCCTGGTTAGGCAGGAGGCCCTATACCAGCGGTCTCCAACATTTCTGGGTGGGCAGCCTGGTATGGAAGGGTGGGGGAAAGAAAGAGATGGTTCTGTGTGAGGGGCAGGCGTGCGCGCGCGCACAGCTTCATTGGTGCGAGCGCAAATGCCTGCCGCTCGCCCGAATGGGGCTGTGAGCACAAGTGCCCATTCGTGCAAGGGGAGCTACGCGTGCTTGCGTGGTCCGGTTCTGAATGGGCCACGGCCCCGGGAGTTGGAGAACCCTGCCCTATACCGTTTCAGACAAATGGCTGTCCAGTCTCTTCTTAAAAACTTCCAGTGTTGGAGCATTCACCGCTTCTGGAGGCAGGTTGTTCCACTGGTTAATTGTTCTGACTGTCAGGAAATTTCTCCTTAGTTCTAGGTTGCTTCTCTCCTTGGTTAGTTTCCATCCGTTGCTTCTTGTCCTGCCTTCGGGTGCTTTGGAGAATAGCTTGACTGCCTCTTCTTTGGGGCAGCCCCTGAGATACTGGAACACGGATATCATGCCCCCCCTCGTCCTTCTCTTCATTAAACTGGACATACCCATTCTGACTTCAAGACATTAATTGGATGGTGCTAAGTTGAGACCTCTCTGTAGAAAGGTGAAGTAACTAAGATGCACAGGAACACATTTTTATTTCTTTTCTAGAAAAGCATCCGATGGGGACCAAGGAGATTTTTCCATATCAAAACATGGTCCTCTAATTTTTTTCCCTTCCCATCCTCCCACCCTCCCTGAGTTTGCAGATGGGCATTTTTTTTAAAAAAAACCCTCACTTTTCTCTTTAATGCCATGACTACCAGCACCTGTTTCATCCTGTCGTTTAAAAGAGGATGCTTCTTGGATTGAGACAAAACACGAAAATGCACAGCTGCAAATTTGCTCAGCTAGCAAACTAGGCATAACTGCAGGTCCAAAAACCCGTTCGGTCTCCCCACCCTGGGTTTTTTGTACTTCCCCCCCAAAACAGCAATTTCCTCTAGATTTAGGATAGGGCTGGTTCCCCCCCACCTCCTTTTAATCCTACAGCTCCATCGCCAAAACTTCTGCAGACACAACAAACTTGATAATGTCAGGAGACCAAATTGGAACTGAAAATCTATCAGTGGAAATAGATAAACATGCTGGGAGGGTGGGGTGGGGGAGAGACATCCAGACTGGGCCTGGCAAAATTTTAAGGTGGGGTACGAAGGCAATAAGAGCCATTGCTCTTGAGATTTTTTTTTTAAAAATTCCATACAGGTAGTCCTCGATTTACGACAGTTCGTTTAGTGACCATTTGAAATTACAGCGGCACTGAAAAATGGCTTATGGCCGTTTTTCACACGACGGTTGCGGCCTCCCCACAGTCACGTGTGCAAAATTCAGACGCTTGGCAGCTGACTCATATATATGACGGTCGCAGTGTCCCGGGGTCACGTGATCCCCTTTTTGTGACCTTTTGATAAGCAAAGTCAAAGGGGAAGCCAGATTCACTTAACAACCATGCTACTAACTTAACAGTTGCAGTGATTCACTTAACCACTGTGGCAAGAAAGCTCATAAAACAGGGCAAAACTCACTTAGGAACTGCCCTGCTTAGCAACAGAAAGTTTGGGCTCAGTTGTGGTTATAAGGCGAGGACTACCTGTATTTTGCTGGAATTGGGTATCTCTAGTCTAATGAAGAGA